>NC_045607.1:25079375-25398750 GCF_009762305.2 Zalophus californianus
ACCTTTCCCACAAGGTCAGGCCTAGAAGCTGATCTAGTCCAACATCCTCATTTTATAGATAAGGAAACTGAGGTCAGAGAGAAGAAGTGACTTGCCCAGGTCACACAAAGATTCCGTGGTACAACCAGGACACAAACCCAGTCTCCCTGCCCCAGGTTGGTTTGCCACAAATGACAGAGGCTCATATTACCATAGGGATATCTACAAGAGTTGATCCAAAGCTCCAACACTCAAGGATCAAGTGGATATGAAAAATAATCTATCTAAGGTCCTTTGGGCCAAATGTTGGGTCAAAAGGTGAAGAATTGTGAATTTTAGCACTTCTTAAATGTCCAGAACCTTTGAGTCAAATGAAACTGCATATGAAATCTGGTGTATAAAATAAATTAAAACTAAAACTGCCATGATTAAACCAAGGTTAGGTAGTGTCCCTCAGGGCTCTGCCTTTCTCTACCAAAGCACCCCAAAGTTGCATTGGTGGATTCTCTCGAGGTGCATCAAGTGCCACGGAATGACCATCAGTGTGATGAACACGCACCAGGTTTGGATTCAGAAAATTTGCCATCTTTGGGCCCAGTGCCAACTTCTCAGAGTCTCAAACAGAGAAAATAACAACTGTTGATAGCAAGATGTTGTTGCACACACCAGCAGCTATGTAAACACACCGGATGCTGTAGGGCCCTATGCCATCACCGGTTCATCCAATTGTGTGTTCTCATGTAGATGGAAAAAGAATGAGTAGAAAACTGGGTGGACTGTCTGTTAGTTCTGTTTTTGCTTTACTTAGCAATTCATTCTCTTGCATTCTGTTACTGGGACCCCTCTTGGGATCTTAGGGATGGATTCTTTTTTTTTTTTTTTTAGTTATTTTATTATTTTAGGATAGGTAACATACAATGTTACATGAGTGTCAGGTATAGGGATGGATTCTCACAGGTCTGCTGTGGCTCTTGATAATGGATTCTAAAGTGCTCAGCAGTCAGATTATGACCACAGTGTCTGTGAAGGCTGGTCAGGGACACAAAAGCCATGGTAAATCTTTGGACTTCCTTGGCAACCACATTCCCTGACTGGAAACCTCAATGGTTATAACCCCTTGACCCTCTAGTATCCCAGGTGAGTTTCTGAGAAGTCCAAATCTCTTGATTCCTGGCAAGACATCAGACGCCCTAAAAACATCTAGCGCATACATAATACAAAGGCTGGGTCCATATCGAAGAACACCCTCAGACCAGTTTGTCGAGGGTGGACTTGCCTACAGCCATGCCCAATGGTGCTGTGCTTGATGCATTACATTCCCTCCCCTGACCACTGTCTGGCCTTGCATTTTCTGCATTATTCTGTGTTGGGATCTCTCGGATCTCACCCTTCTCCATTTCAATTCAGCATCTGTCATCTAGGACCTTGCTTCCTAGGAACACAACCCATGGCCTTAGGGAAATCCTGAGGAGCAAGAACCCAGGTGAGTTGGCTTGGACTAGGGTAGTAAACTATTTGTGTATCCTTAGGCAAGACAAGGCCTCTCCTGTGTTTCAATTTCTACAAACGAGCACAGACTTGCCTGCCTCATCACGAGACTGACAGAACTTAAAAATTATGGGCATATGCAGAATGATCTGTGAAGCATGTTCAGACGTCAGATTTTGTATTTCTACTGATGGTGTGGAGCTCTAACCAACTGTATGTTCTCCTATTGTAATGCCCAGTAGAAAGCAATTGATCAGTAAATACTCGGTCTCATTAAAGTGAATTACCAATACTAGTCAGATTAAAATATTTGCTGAAATACACAAAGAGAATGACATTGCAAATCTTCTGCCTCTTTGATGCTTTGAATAATGAGATCTGCCCTCTCTGCAATAACCTAGTGGGGTCAGGTTCTTCTACGTGAAAGGTTTACTCGGTCAGAGTTCCTTCTGTGGTGCTGGTTTTCTCATACAGGTAAGAAACACATCAGGAACTGCACTTCATTTGGCAGCAGTAGTGGTGTGATAAGACCAAGACAGCTCCGTCCCTGGGAGGAGATATAAACGTATATGAATTTGTTTCTCCTCAACAGATCAATCAGCCAGGACTTCGTCAGGCTGAGGCTGAAAAGAAATAAATCTAGAAGCCTCTCCTGAAAATCCACCACCCTGGCCCCTGACGTCTTAAATCTCTCATAAAGCCATCCCTTAGATATGAGGAATCCTTTTCTCAGAGGAAGATTTACATTTGAGGATATTTAGAATTTTAGAATTTTCCAGTGCACCAAAGGACCCAAAGATCTGCTGGGATCTTTGAGTGGGATGGAAGAGTTCACGAGGAAACGCTGAGGCAGGGGCCACATGAGATGACTATCTGCAAATTCCTTGAATTTTGAGGTTGAGGAACTGGCCTCACAGAAATATCGCTCCTTTAGCTGAGGGTAAAAGGGCATGTGGGAGAATGAGTTGTGAAAGGCAAGGAGAAATAAAGAATGTGGAGAAACCTTGGTCTTGTGTAAGCATTTCTATCTCCAATTCTTCAACTGTGCTAATGGGGTCTGTACCCAGGACCTATTTCCACCCCACAGTCCTGTTTGACTGTCATCTGTTCTCTCCAGAGAACAAAAGGACACAGGCTTCTAGAGCCACGAGCCTGTCCAAAACTACCAGTGGCCATGTTGCCTCCTTACGTTTGAGTTTTGGAGCTTGGAAACAGTTCTCCCAACCATGGTCTCATTTGCTCCTCTCTGTCACCCTGGGAATAAACACAATGTCCTTCCCATATCCCGGATAAGAAGGCCAACCATAGCCTGCCCGCACAAGAAGGGAAAAGTCCATTTGCAGTTATGAAATAATATTTAAACTACTTAGGGATAAACGGGGTGAAGAAATTTCCTGTCACGTTTATGCTTTTGGAAAACAGCATTTCCAGAGAGTAAGCAGAACCAAAACTAAGTATTAATTGCCTAATAACCACAGTTTTAACTGGATGGAATTTTATGAGATGCCCACATTGGGCATGCCGTGTTTCTAGGAGAAAGGACTGAAAACTGTCATTTTGATTTGTTTCTCTCAATAGATTCTAGTCCTTTCATTAATCTTTATTAATGAGATGGGTAGAAATGGAAAGCAAAGCCAAAAGAATGCTTAAATTCCTCAGAATTAGAGTTTTGTGACATGTAAATAAAAGCTCCCCCCTACCCACACCAACCCCTACCGACGTCTGTCTTGCTTAGGGAATAAAGTCATTTTTCTCCATTAGGCCAGCTCTATCGAAAATGTCAACATGGAATTGGAGCCACTGTAGGTAAGACTGCATGGTAAGTGCCTGCAAATAAATTGCTTGGACCTGAGGCATTTCTATTTAGAACAGAATGGAGAGGCCGTGCTGGTTGCTTGGCACTACAGGAGGACACCCTGGAGGCACAGACTTCCCCAAACTCTGGAATAAGTGAAATGCTTATCCACCCCTTAGTTCTGCAGATGAGGAAATGGGGGTAGAGCTGGTGAAGGCCTTCACGGGCCATGCAGCTCTGGGGCCAGGATTACGGTCTGCATTTCCAGCTCAGACTGCATTGTGGTGCAGGGGTGGGGTGTGTATGCTGAGGTCAGAGGCGTGGCTGGAAAGGGTCTTCCAGGAGGTGAAACCCAGCTGGGTCTCAAATGTAAGCAGGAGTTACGAGGGCAGGGCAGAGGGAGGGATGGTAGATTTAGGGGAAACTGGGAATGGCCGGGTGTTGAAGCGACTGCGGGAAATCTGCTTTGTCTGTGGAAGTGGGGGGAGGTTGGGAGGGAGAAGGGCAGGAGCCAAATCAAAGACCCTATATTCATTCTAACTGCCTCTACCTGCTCTCTGCTAGCGGCTGGCTCCTAGAGTGTGGGCAAATGCCCACCAGCTATCCACCCTCATGGTGGGGACCTCAACCTGCTCTCTGTGCACCAATACCGCTCAGATCTCTAGTTCCATCCAGACCAGAGCTCCCCTTTGAGGTCCCTCCCACCCACCTCTCTCCATCTGCTCTTCCACAGGAGTAGAAAGATAATGCTGCTACCAGGCATCTAGGGGAGAGGCGGATGGAGGCACTGGGGAGATAGGCAGTAAGAGAAGAAAGGCTGCACATTCTTACCCCCTAAGAGAGTCACACTCCAGGGACCCTTTGTTCCCTTCAAGGTTTTATTCACAGTCCCAGAAGGGTGGGCGCCAAGGAAACCACCTGAGCTTCAGCCTTGCCATGACTGACTTATGGAGCAAGGTGGAGGTTTGTGGGGATCCTTTTCCAGGGCTTGTCTCCTGCTACCACCCAGCCTTGCACTGCTGTCCTCCACCCTAACCCCAGTGCACGTGGGGTGATCATGCCACACCAAGTCCTCGGTAGTTGGTACCTGTGTCACTGGGGTTGGGTTACTGGTGCAAGAGGCAAGGGGTTTGATGACTGGCCACCACTCCAGAATGGTATCCCTTTATAGAAGCGGTGCTCAGAAACAGGCCCACCCTCTGACTTGGGGAACGCAGCACTGTGTTTTTGCTTGCTGTCTTTGATAATTTGAAAATTCTGAGTGGAGGGCATTTGATTGTTTTGGGGAAAACAAACCATTACAGAAACTCTGTAATTGCACTGGCTTCACCCATTGCTGGAGTTGGCTAGTACCGGCCCAGGAGAGTAGAATATGCACCTCCCTTCTCAACTCCATGGTCAACGATGTCAGTTTGGTGGCTCGGAGACACAGCTGTGGAGTATTTGCACCACAAATAGTGGCTGATAATTCAAATAATCACTGATCTCCTCTCATTCCTGGGAAGAACCACACAGAGCCACCACTCAGAGCAGAAAATGGACTCCCTGGTACAGATGCAGTGCTGAACTGCAGCACGTGGGAATGGCCCGAAAATCCACACAGAAGGAACCGTCACACCTTTCACGAGCACTCTCCTGATGACCTTGGAACAAACAGACATCATTTTTTATTTTTTTGCTCCGGAGCCGGGATTCTTTTCAGAGCACAATAACAAGAGACCTCAGTGTGGAATCAGAAGGCACAGGTGTTTTTAAGTCCTCACCACTGACCGGATACATGTGCTCCCAGGCTGGTCCCCTAGTCTCAGTTTCTAGAGCTCTGTGATGAGGCTGACGAACTACTTCCCACCCTGATCATGAGGACTGGACAAAATAATAGCCATGAAATATAGAGTTCGGGGCAAACAGCAGATAGTAAGATGAATACCAATTGATCGAGAAAATGTGGGAACCATCTTGCCAGCCGGATGAAGAGCTCCTCTCTTGCTTCCAGAGGACTTCCGTCCCTCCAGGTGGGTCTACCACTGCCCCAGCATTCAGCTGGCACTTCCATCTGCCCCGGCCCTGGCGATCCCTTCCCGCTCGGAAGAGCTGAGAGGAGGAAGGTCCGACACGGGGCCCTCTCTGCCGGTGGTGCTGGTGATGACTTCCCCAGGAGCTGTCACAGCCAGATGCCAGCAAGCAGGACAGCTCTAGAAACTTGTCCAGCTGTAACATCTTTGATCATGGGGAATTCTCTCGACTCGGGAAGAAACAAATCCTATTAACTGTGCTATCAGCATGCTTTCTTCCTCTAAGATCTCTGGAGGAAGAATTGTCTGTTGCTGGGAGTCTTAAAAGACGAGTCCTAGGAGGTCTGAGAGCAGCCCTCAGCTTATTGCTGCCGCGTAACAAATCACTCCAACACGCAGGGGCTTAAAATAACCGTGTCAGTATAGTCACAGATTTTGTGGGTCAGGGATTTGGAGAAGGAACAGGCTTGACTCTGCTCCCCCATGTCTGAAGACTGAAATGGGAAAATTCAAACGCTGGGGGTGACTCAGCATCGAGGAACCGGCATCATCTGGAAGCATCTTCACTCATATGTCTGGCTGTCGGCAAGGCCTCCAGCTGGTGCTATCCGCCAGAGAGCCTGCACGTGCCCTGTGCTTATGGCCTGGACTTCCCCACAGCACGGTAGCCACACATCGCTCAAGTGTCATCTAAGGACTCCAAAGGCAAATGTCCCAGCTTCCCAGGTGGAAGCCCATCTCACTCTCCAGCCCCGGACCATTCATGACCTGGCCTCAGAAGTCACTCGGCATCACTTCTGCAGCATTCTGTTCTTCCTGCCCAGACTCAAGGAGAGGGGAATTAAAGTCCACGTCTTGATGGGAAAGTGGTAAGGTTCTAGAAAAGCATGGGAATGGAAAGTATTGCTACTTCCATCCTTAGAAAATACGATCCATCACAGGTGGCAACAGGTGTCTCTTCCCATCCGTATAACGTGGATGTCTATAGCTTTGATGCCTTCCCTTGGCCTTCCCCTCTCCAAGGCCCAGGCGGGGTCAGGTCCATCATTCCTTCACGATGTCCCCATTAAAGGGTTTTGCAAGCAGCCTGGGAGCCAAAGCCATGACTTGTTCATCTGGAATCTCCCATCCACATGCTGCTCCTGGCACAGAATAGGGCCCAGAAGCAGCTATGGAATTGGGATTATTATAGAACATAATAATAATTTTAAGAAACATTTAATAGGGCCTCTTATGTGCCAGGTCCTGCTTCTAAAACTGCTAAGTGCTTTAGAGATATTAACTCATTTAATTCTTCAGGGTGTTTTAAGAGGTAGGGACGAGTGTCATCCCCCATTTTGCAGACAAGAAAGCTGAGGCACAGGCAGGGTTTAATGACTTGCCCAAGATAACTCAGCTGACAAGAAAGCAAAGTCAAGATTTAAACTCGGCAGCCTGGAGTTTGCACTCTTGAGCACTGTGCCACACTGCCTCCCAGGGTGTGGGCACAGCCCTTGTCAACTAAACAGGCTGTAAAATGTTCCATGCTGAACCTGCCACCTCCTTACACAGATGCAAGTTCTTGCCCTTTCCGTGTCCGTGCATTCATCAGGTGACACAAAGAGACCAGATTTCCAAGGGCTTTCCAGGCCTGCTCCATATGCTATGTCTTCACAAGTGGACTAAGCCAAAAGCTCAACCTTTTATGAGACAAGCTTTTTTTTTTTTTAAGATTTTATTTATTTATTTGACAGAGAGTGACAGCGAGAGAGGGAACACAAGCAGGGGGAGTAGGAGAGGGAGAAGCTGGCTTCCCGCTGAGCAGGGAGCCCGATGCGGAGCTCGATCCCAGACCCTGGGATCATGTCCTGAGCCGAAGGCAGGAGCTTAACAACTGAGCCACCCAGGCGCCCCATGAGACAAGCTTTTATGGTCCTCTAGAAAGAGCTTAATGGGGCCTTTTCAAAGGTTACTGAGGACCCGAAGTCCTGGGATAAAAAGCTGTAAACCAGAATACAGCATTCATTTCAAGTCATTCATCCCAGGAATGTATGCTGAACACCAACTGGTGCCAGATGCCACGTGAGCCCATGGATATCCCAGGGAGTCAAGATACACAGGCCCTCCCTCAAGGAGCGCATGGTGCGGGGGGTGGGGGGGGGGTGCTGACCGGAACACAGAACCAGGAACTACAAGGGAACAGGGAGATGAGTGTGATACTGGGGTGCCAGGAGCAAGAAGCACAGCCATGGGACCCGGCTTTGAGAGGAAGAGAAAAAAATCGCATGACTCTCATTTTGTGATCCTGGCCAGCTGAGACAATTTTCTGGGACTGCTCAGAGCTCTGTAGGAGAGGCTGAGACACGATGTTCCAGTCCACACTGTCTTTTCTGGACATCGAATGCTTGCCTGACCTACACTCATTGCTCTAGTGGGTTTTCGGAGCTCCTAGGAGGCCAGCAAAAAGAATGAGGGCACATGACACCAGGGTGACATTTTGATCCCCCTTTTAATTTTGATAGTGCAAAAAAAGCCAGCATGACAAGGAAGAGCGTGACAGGTGAATGGCAGCGTCTCTCTACTCAGACCGGCCATCACCAGGTGCCTTTCCACTTAGCAAGGGACCGAAGGAGGGGCAGGAAGGCCTGGCGAGGTGGGCCTGCACTAGGGAAGACATAGGCCAGGAAGAGACTACAAATTGGATCCCTCCAGCCGGGGCTGCCTCCAGCCTGTTCTGACGCCTGAACTGACTGCCCCATCAAAAGCCAGCACGGGGGAGAGCTGGTGAAAGGTAAATGCCTTCCATTTGTTCCACTCAGCAGGGCTATTAGTAGCACACGGAAAGAATTTTGGTGTCAGATTTTTATCCCGAAAGCCTCACTTAGATAGCGGGCTATTTTGCTTACATAGCGGGGTATTTTGCTTACATAGCAATCTGCTTCTGATAGGATTTCCCTCCCGTTTGTTCAAACTCCCCCGCTTCATGCCTCCCAAAAGCAAAGCTTTGATTTCTATTTCTTCACCCCTTCTCTCTTCCACCTCGACAACGATGACCGAGCGCAGCCATTTTCTGACTCTTACTCGCCAGAGGCCCCTCCCTGCCCTGGGGACTTCTTGGCAACCCTCCTGAGACCAGGATCATCATCTCCCCTCACAGACGAGACCATGGGGCTCCGAGAAGCAAAGTCACTGAGCTGGGCTCCCTCCCACAGCGGGGCAGTGGCAGAGGGACCCACCCCACCCCACTGCCCGGACCCTTGGAAATGTCGCACAAACGCTACGTCCCTGGGACCTGGTGTCACCTGAGCTGCTCCAGTTTATCATTCCTACTCCCTGCAGACTGGTCAACACTGGCTTGGGGCCATTTTCAAGCAGTTTCGTAGCTCTCATAAAACCCGTTGAATTTTCCCCGAAAAGGTAATTTTTCTGAGTTTAACCAGAGTCAGAGTTTCGTTGTTGTTATTTAATAAAGAGCAGGGGTTTTGAGGATCATCTTTGTTGTCTTATTTGGTATCACTGAGAACTTGCTACATCTACTTCAAGGGAATAAAATGATACCAGAATAGATTTATGGAAAATGAAAACAGGAACTGGCAAAGTCAACGCTATTTCACAATTATTTGCTAAAGGAGTTTGCAACACTTGGATTTAGTTGTGCTTTTTCTCTCTCTCGCTCTCTCTCTCTCTCTCTTTTTTTTTTGTGCTGTTTCAAATGCATTAGTCCGAATATAAAATATTTTGAACTTGCCAGAATGCCACGTGCCTAGCTTGGAGGCAGAGGAGGAGAACTCTATGAAAAATCCGGGTATTGATTTGCATTTCACAGGAGACCTGCTCCACCGCTCCCTCTTCCCCTAAATCGGGAAGCTGAGTTCTCTGTAACCTCAAATGAGCTTGCGCAGCCTCTTTAGAGAACAGAAAAAACAATATCCCCTTAAAGAGAAGCCTCTCCTGCTGTGGTGTAGGGGCCAAGGTCCAAGGGTCCGGGTCCAAGGACAAAGGCTGGTGAGACTCTGAGACATCTCTGAACCTCAGCATTGCTGGGTCTGAATCCACACCATGTTCACCAGAAAGGGTGCTGAGAGGCTAATCTATACCATGTACGCGAGACAAGTTTGTAAAAGGGTTTTAAATTCTGCACGACCTAGTGAGTGGGGTGCTCCCTGGCACCATCATCACAGTCGTGATCCAAAACAGAACTTAATGTATGGGCAAAACCCTAACTACACCTGCCATGCTTACATGAAATAGTTTCCACAGAACTACCTGGGATCTGGTTCTGGCAAGCGTGTAATCTACAGTAAGACTGCATGTTTATGAGTGATTCCAGGAGTTTGTGATGATTCAGTCAAGGGCTTGGCTTACACTGACCTTTGGTACTAAAGGCAGAAAAAAAAAGACTCACTTTGTCATTCATTCATTCATTCATTCATTCATTCATTCAACAAACCTTGAGTGCCTTTTACAAGGAAGAACATAAGTGCCAATAAGGAAGCGTGTAAGCATTTTAGAAGCACAATTTATGTAGGCTTTCCACATGTTAAATATTCATTTACCAAAAATGAGTGGGAAATTGCCCTGCAACCTGCTAAGGTCATAGGAAGGTGAGCCACTCATTTCAGAAATCATTTGGACCTCTTCAAGTAGGTCCCAGAGATTCTCCTCATTCATTCCTCATTCAACCGTTTGACGCAGGTTAAAATGGCCAAGCATATTTTAAACGTGTGCCCTACATTTATCTGAAACTGATCTCTTTCCAGGTAGATTTTCTCCAGTCCTTTGGAAGCAGGAAGACTCTACAATTAACGGACATGGAGTAGAGGGCAGGACATCAAACACAGACACAGGCCTTTTCCGGTGAGGGTCCCCGGAGGCCTACGACTCCCGTCCTTTACAATGAATGGCCAGAGGTACTGGGAGTCTCAGCTGGTCCTTCTGGGCTTGAATCTTCTTAGAAGATCAGGTTCTACCTGCCTGCCCCTTGACTCATTCCGCTACAACCTCTGCAGGCTAGGCCTTTTTAGGGGATACTTGATGGGTCTCTTGAGCCACAAGCGGCTTCTTTTCGTGGCCTGGGCTTCTCCCCATTCCTCTCTGCTTCCTGGGTGCAGGTGGGGAGGCACAGGAGGAACTGCCTGGCAAGCAAGCGCTGAGGTGTCCTGTTCCTTAGACATAGGTTCCCCAGGGCTTGTGGAAAAGCTCTTCCCTGAAAGGACACTGAGCATGGTGATGACCAGGACATAAAGAGGGTGCACTGTTTTCTAAGCTTTAGCAGGAGACAGTGGGGTGCAGAAGAAAAAGTACATGCTCTTTGGGGTTATACTGAGGTGCTTATACTAGCTTGTCATTTCAGTTCAAGCCACTTAACCTCTGTCCTCTCACCTGTACAAGGGGCATGAGAGTAATAACCCTCAAAGATTTACTGGGAAGTTATCAGTTTCTTCCATTAGTCAACCGAAGAAACTACTGTCTACAAAGCCACAAGGATTCCATCTGTGCAGAGTAGCAGGCCTAGAAATAACAGCACCATGGTCCTGAAGGGGCAGAACATTTTTCCTTGTGTCCTTCTGGGTTCTTTTGGCTGGTCCAATAATCAAATTGGCATAAGACAGATTAACAGGAGACAAACAAATTTCATATGTACAGGAGCCCCATAAAAACATGAGACCCCAAAGAGCAGCCAGGTAACTGAGGCTTAGAGAACATCCTAAGCCAAGCAAAGGGGTACTGGTCTGGGCCTGGGGTCAAAGGGGAGGAAGGCCACTCACAGGAAGGGAGAGATGTTTGGAAAACAAAGCTGCCCTGTTGTGCACACAAGTTTCTTAGGTAAAAGAGGTATCTCTGGTAATAACTCTCTTCCTGGCACAGGCCCCCTTCCCAATGCAAATTTAGGCAGCTGATGGGGAGGAACAGAACTTTTCCTGAATCTGCTGGGTTTTAATTGCCTTTAGCTCAAAACAATACTATGTCAGAGAGACATATTTTGGGGTAGCAAAATCAGCTCCCTTTTTATACCATTATGGTCTCAGTCATAAATACTAATGCAAGCAGGAGGCAGCATGAGCTGCTAGTATCTTCTAAAGCAGTTGGAATGATTGGAGATGGACCCACTGCCCCTCAAGCCTCCTGCTCTGGCCTTTTTCTGCACCTCCTGTTTGTCTTTCCCAACCCCAAAGCTTCTTCTAGGCACCATCTGCCTCTCCCATCAAGAATCTTCTCCTTGTCTTCCTTCTGGCATCCCTCCCAAGTCCACGTCCAAAGGTTATGGGACAAGGGCCTCCACCATTGTCCTCAATGAGCCATCCTCACTTTTCCCCGCAGGTGCCCAACCCAAACCCACGTCATCTCCCTGCTGTTCTATAATACTGCCCCTTCTCTGGCCTCCCTGCCTCTGGTCCTCCACCTCCACAACCCCAAGACCTTATCAACCTCCTACGTATAACCTCTCGAATGGGGTGCCCATACCCTGTGGGTGCTCGAGCTGATCCACCAAGTACAGAAAGACAAATGTCAGCACTCTCTGTTCTATCTCTATCTTGTGAGTGTTTTATACTTGGAGCTCACATTTACTGAGCACTCACTTCGCTGAGCCCCACTGTATTTACTACATACCCTCATCACAGCAGCCATGGGTCACCATCATCTTTTAGAGACAGAGAAACTGAGGCACAGCTATGTGCAGTAACTTGCCTGCAGTCACCCAGCCAACAAGTGACCAAACTTGGGTTTGTAGAAGTAGTCAGATATTATAACATACATGCCTAAGTTATGAATAAATAAATAAAAATGTACAAATTGGGGAGGAGTGCTTAAAATATTTTTTTTTTGCATGGTTGCACAATTTTAAAAGTTTTAGATTAAATCTATACTCTTTACCTTGGCCTTCCAGATGTATTTTATCTGGCTACTGCCTACTCTGCACTCCTCTTTCTGGGGACTTCCCTACCATTACGGAAGACCAAGGCTTCCTGTGTCCAGGTGTTTGTGAATGCTCTTATCTCTGACCGGAATGCCCTTCCCTCGGGACCTGTCAGCACAGGCGAGGTTAGAACAGCAGGAGAAATTGTGTGCTTTAATGGGAAACTCGGTATTGTCTAGAAGACACCTTTCCCGGTGATCTAATTCTATGGGAGCTATTTTACACCTCTGGAAATTGTAGATAGCTGATAGCAATGCAAAATAATCCTTGTTTATAGACATGTAAATTCTGTCCTATTCACAGAGGTTCAAGGGACTTTTCCCCTCACTATGAAAGAAGCTGGTTTTGCCTCTATTTGCACATTCATTTCAATATCCCTCACCTAGGTATGTGCCAGTTCTTTGGATCCTCCTGGTTTTAACACCCGCCTGGTTCCCTCATTGATTAGTGAGTGAAATGAAATTTTGAGCACATGTCTAGTCTCCACCTGTACGGGAGTCATGATACTCTATCCTTGTTTGAAAATGGTCATTAGCCAAAGTGAGTTTTGACCCAGAGCCCATGCTCTTTGCTCTTACCCTGTTCAGACAACCAACCGTCACTGAATACCTACTTAGTACGAGGCCCTGTGTTGGGAGCTAGGGATCAGCAATGAGTGAAACATGGTTCCTACCACCCAGAGACTCCAGGTCAGGCGAATAGGAGAGGCCAGAACACAAAGAGAAACTGTGGGATCAAAGTGAGGAGTTCCCTAGCCCCAGATGGGAACACAGAGAAAGTGTCCTGAGAATCCAGGTAATAATTAATACAATAAGACAATCCCATTACAACAAATATTAAAATTCTACCCAAAAAACATTGGACTAAATAAAATTTTATGGTGACTCTTAAATGAAGTGAAGTAAACCTTGGCCACATCTGGTTTCTTGTGAGATATGTTAGTAATGATATTTGGCCTACAGTGCATTTTAAATAATAATGTACCCCTTTCCAAAGAATATAGCTCAATATTTCCAAATCCCGTGTACAGAACTGACTAGCTGGAATTATTCAAACAATTATCATCAAACAGCCATTCCCATAAAAAGAAAAATACACAGCTACACAACAACGGGACAAATAGCTTTCCTGACACCAGGCCAAAGGAATTGCAAGCATGTGTGGATTTGAAATTAAAACTAAGACATACATATATCCAACTGAGCTTTGGATTGGTCATCTGCATGCAAAATTGTCTCTCCACCAAGACAACTGATTTTATTTATCTTCACTCCAAGTGCCATGCCCACTTCACTTATTCGTTCATTCATCCATTATCGGTTCATCCATAATTCATTCTAAAATCCAATTACTTTTTGGGTTTATAGAAATTTGAGGGGGTATTTGATGAAAAAACCTAGTTCTTGTCTTGAAAAGGCTCATAGTCTTGTGGACGGGGATGGGGAGCAGGGCCCACAGGTAAATACCCATAGTGCAAAGTAATTGTGTTCTCATATAGGTTATATTTACAGGGAGATGAGAGCAGAGGGGACAGTGATAATTTTGGTGTGGGCAGGCACAGAAGTTTCTACCAAGGGAAGACACAAGGTAAGGGTGGGCCAGATAAATCTGACACGTAAACTCATTCCCACTCCTAGGAGCATGTGTGTGAAGAACGTGGTTAAAGTATAATTTTCAAAAAGCTAAAAGCATGACTTTCCTACAAATAAAAAACAGTGTCAAAAGATTTCATTCAACTCCTTAATTAATAAGATGTTAAAACCAGTTCAAATGAGAATTTAAGAAATGTAAGAATAAAACTCCAGATTGGATTCCAACCTGGTTAATGTCTCACAGGGCCGAAAACAATCACCCTCGGGTCATTTAGAGAGGATCCTGACCACGTTGTATTTCTTTCTAGGTTCAGCGAGCCAGGCTCCATACCCCACTAAACATCTGCCTGCCTTGGGGTATGTGGACTGCCTCCAGTCGAGCCTGAGATGATCCTGGCAGGATCATCTTTGTTCCTTGTGTCCTTTCTTCCTAGGTTCTACTTGAAGGATATAATGATAGTTTACAGGAAAGAAGTATTTAGGCATATGATGTTTAGTGATGGGAAGCACATCATATTGTAAGGCCCATGGTGTCCTACAAATTAACTGTGACTTGGAAATAAGCATTAGATCGTACTGGATGTTCTTCCAGTGCAGTTCTGGGCTTTCAGCTTTGGTTGGCTTTCTACTGACTGGGCTATTTTAAATTCTGTAGGGGCTGAAGTTAACTTGCAGATTTTCTTTTTCCTTTCCTTTCCTTTCTTTCCTTTCCTTTCTCTCTTCCTTTCTTTTTCCTTTTCCTTTTTTTTTTTTTTCTGTTTGTGAGAGATGCAAAATCTCTGACTGTACAGAGCTCACATGGTTTACACCGCAATGATCTCAATGGTACTTATTTCAATGGCAGTGGGTTTACCTGGTTTGGGGTTTTTCCATGTCAGCAGTAGCAGCGGTGGTGAGGCCAAAAGAAGGAGTTGATTTGCCAAATCTTACTCCCCCTCCCCAGAGTTTTGAGAAGAGGCTGCTGTAGGGTGCCTGAGTGGCTTAGTGGTTAAGCGTCTGCCTTCGGTTCAGGTCATGATCCCAGGGTCCTGGGATGGAGCCCTGCATCGGACTCCCTGCTCAGCAGGAAGCCTGCTTCTCCCTCTCCCACTCCCCCTGTTTGTGTTCCTGCTCTATCTCTCTCTCTCTGTCAAATAAATAAATAAAATCTTTAAAAATAAGAAAACAAATGAAAAAGAAAAAAAGAAAGAGGCTGGTGTTTTTAAGAAACAAAAAGAAGTTTGTTATGATAGACAAGTAGTTTGAGGCATGGGGATGATGCGGCAAAGTGGTATGAAGAAGTTGTGAGTTGTGTTCAGGAGCCTGCAGATTTTGAATCCTGGACCTGAATGAAAGCCCAGGGATCACCCTCAACGGGGGTTAAGCCAGAGTGAGACATGGTCTATCGTGCACATTAGTAGGACTGCTCTGAAAGATTCTGGAGTCAGGACACTCAACAAGGGCATGGGGATTATTCTCAGCTTGATGATGAGGGCTTGGGCATTTTAGAGAAATATTGAAGTGGCAGAATTCACAGAGTCAGTAACAATTCACTTGAGGAGTGAAAGAAAAGAAAATTTGAAAATCTCTCAGTTTTTAAATTTGAGTGTCTGAGAGGAAGGTAGTGCCATGATTTTTTTTTTTTTTTTTAAATAAAAGCAGGTTTAGGAAAATGGGTTGAAGATGACAAATTTAGTCCCAGACATGGTGGGCACTGGTAAGGTGTTGAGAAATCTCAGTGAACTAGAGAAACTCAGAAAGCCCATTGAGTCTTTGTTTTCCATGATGAGTCTGCCTTGGAATAACATGTGCCCTTGAAAGTATTTATAGAAGCAACACAATCCAAGGCTCATGTCACAATTCTGGCAGAATGTGAAGCTTCCACTGTCCTTTTGGTCAATTATTTCTGAGGGTTTGAGTACCTGCCCTGTGTCAGGCATGTGCTAGGATGCAGAGCCTACTCAGACATCGTCTCTGCCCTGTGAAAGTTCATAGCATCTGGAGAAATGAGCAATAGCAGATAATAGTGGAGGGCAGGGAAGGGGCAGAGCGTCACAGAGAGGAGCCCACCCTTCTCCTGGCTGTAGGCATCCACTCTCCAGGGACACAAGGTCAGCTGGCCACAGGGTTTATGTGCTGCCTTCCTCTGATACAAGAAGTCAGTCACAGGAGGAAGAGGAGAAAGTAACTAAAAATAAAGTGGTTTCTGATTTGAGTACATTGCGACATTCTTTCAGTCATTTTAAGGAACAAGTCCTTGTGTTCTTGCAGGGAGAACTTGGAAATCAGCAGCCATAGATTATTTGAGTTACAAAATGTTTAAGACCTGGACCAGGCTTCCAGAAATCCTTCAGACATTGCTTCTCCCTAAAGGGAAGAGAGAGCTTAATTTCCTTTCTCTCTTCTCTCTCTCCCCCCATGTCCCTCTCTCTTCTCTCTCACCACCCCTGCACCCTACCTCTCTCCCTCCCTCCCACCCAACCCCTACCTCTTTATTTCTGGAACACAGGTGCTAAGAAATAAACTGATTTATTTGATCCCTTTACTCCCAATAGCATAATATCACCAAAAGTTCAGGTTCAGGTACAAGGTCTCAAGCCTTTTAAAAGCTGCATATATATTTCCAGAAGTCCTTATTGGACGGAGGTGAGGCTTTCCAATTATCCATCTCAATCTCCCAAAGGCTACCCTGTCCGTGAAGCCTCTGCCCAATTAGACATGACCCTCTGTCCTTGAAGCTCACAAAGTGCTTGACCTGCATCTCTCTTTTCTGTTTCTTGTAATAACAACCCGCATAGACAGTGAGTTTCATGGTGGCCTCCCTAGTGCCTAGCACAGTTCCAGGAACACGGCAGGTGCTCAGTACTCTTTGATGGATGAGGGAATTTATCACTGACTCCTCAGCACCTGTCACAGTGCTGACCACCTAGTAGGCTCTCAGCGGTTCCTGAATGAATGCATCAACATAAACTCAGCTTTTCTCTCTAACGGGTATTAGGGATTAGATGAGTGGTTACTGTATGGTTTCCTTTCCTTCCCCACCCCACCCCCACCCCTGAGCCTAGTCTTGCATTTTGTCCTGGTTAGTACTGGGCATGGATATAAAAACATTATTTTAATGAGGAACTCTCTGTACTTTGTAACTTTCATATAAATCTAAAATTATTCCACATTATGAATTAATTTTAAAATTTAATTTGTTCTTCCTTTGGAAATTTTCTTCTACCAGTTAACCACCAGAACACTGGGGTTACACTTTTTTATAGCTCTTTTCATTGAGAAACCCTGCTTTTTATTTAACAATTTACATGTATATGCGAAAAGCCATTTATATAGCATTCATCCTGTGCCAAGAACCATTCTGGGTTCTTTATAAATACAACTCACTGGATCCTCATAACAACCCTGTGGTAGTAGTATTCTCTTCTTACAAATGAAAAATTGAGGAGTGGAGAGGTTAGGTAAGAGCCATCAGGAGGCACCAGGCAACATAAAGTCTGGTCCTCTTAGGATGTTATTCTTTCCCTGGGACTTCTTTTCTCATGAGCTGAGCCATGGTCTTAGTCCGTTCAGCCTGAATAATGCAGTATACGAGGTTCCATCATGGGAGAGCCCCTGAACCAAAGCCGTATCACACAGCTCAGAAAGAAAGGCCACCGCGTTTGTTTTCCCTGCACATTTCATGGAAGAAAGAATGAACTCTCTTTCCATCAGTCTGCACCCAAAGCCAACTTCATGTCCATTCTCAGAGGCTGAGTCAAGGCCAAAGACCAGCCCAGCTGACAGTCAAGCCACCGCTTTATTCTTGTTGATATGAGCACGAGCCTAATGCATCTTCACACTACACATAACTGTGTTTTTCTGCCTGTGTCAGCTCATCCATTCCCAAATGTTTTAACTATTCCTTTTACACTGACCACTCTCCCCAATTTCTGTCTGCAGACTTCTCTTCAGAGATATGGTCCTGCGTGTTCCTCTGCCCTGTTGTGCAGCTGAGACTGCCATCACTTCGGTCACCCAAACTAACTTTGTGGCCTTATCTTCCACCTCCTGCGCTGACCCGCTTGCCTACTACATCCTCCCACCTGCAAGGTTCAGATACTTCTAACTCTTTTCGATCCATCGCCTGGCTCTTCCTTTCCCTCTTCCTGAAATAAACTCTAATCCCTGGTCCATCCGGTAGAGTCCTATTTATATTTCATAACTCATCCCAAATGTCTCCTCTTCTTAGAAACTTCCCTTGACATTTCTAGGTTGCAGAGAAATTGCTTCTGGGGCCACAATGACTGTCCAGGCCTGAGTTCCCCATGCCATAGGCTCCTAAATCTGGCTGAAAGTAAATCTATACAACTCTTCTCAGGATTCTTTTTTAATTGACAAACATAAATTGAACTGCACAGATCTTAAGTATATAATTAGATGAGTCTTAACAAATACAGACACTCACAAAATAAACACATCAATTAAGAATCAGAACATTACCTGGACTATTTCTACCAGTCAATCCCTATCTCTAGCCCCAGAGACAACCACTGTCCCAGATCTTTACCAAAGATTCAACTTATGACCTTCAATTTCATATAAATGGAATCCTACAGTATATCTCCTTCTTTTTGTCTGGTTTCTTTCAACCAACGTGTTTTCAAGATTAATCCTTGCTGTTTCATACATCAGTAGCTTATTTGTTACTGCTGAGTAGTATTCCACTCTATGAAGATACCATAGTTTGTCCATTCTCCTGTTGATGGACATTTGGGTTGTTTCCAGTTCTGTGCCTCTATGAATAAAGCCACTGAAAATGTTCTTTTACAAGTCTTTTGTGAACATGCATTTTTACTTCTCTTAGGTAAATAGCCTTTCAAGGTGTCTGATCTTGCTACTACCAACTTCTCAAACTCATTTTCTATCTTAAATATTTTCAAGGTCTTTCCTTGGCTTTAAAGGCCCAGTCCAAGTTTTTAAGGCTCACCCCCACAATAAATCTATGAAAGAGCCATAATTAACCCCAAAACTCAGAGGAGCCAAGGGTCTTGCCCAAGGTGTTGCCCAAGGAACAACACAGAACTAGAAGATAGTTTCCAATCCTAAGGCCCCAACTCATTGCTTTCAGAGAATACCATCAATGGTATGTGTGTTTGGTATGCTCCCAAACACATGTGCCACCCCCCTTCCTTGAAGTTCCCTCAAATCAGCTCCCTTTTCCTCTAGCCAGTGTTTCAGGGCCTTCAAAGGTCAAGGGTCCACAAAAGATAGGCACCCCAAATCCAGTATCCATTTTTCTACTTTATTTTCTTGCTACCCTTGGCAAATAAATATCAACCAGCCGACTACAGCTATTCCAATATTCCCTGATAACCCTGTTATGGAGGAGAGGGTATAGATAGTTGAGCCACCAAAATATGAATTCACCTGGTGCCAAATCCAACTGAAAGAAAACCTTTAAGTGTTTATTTTATACCAGATGCAGGGGACACAAAGATGACTAAGGGCCAGTCTTGAGTTTCAGGGAACTCACAGTCTAATGAGGGCAGATAGATTATTAAATATTGCAAACAAGAGAGGTCTTCGCTTCAGCTGTAAGTGGTGGGGGAAGACTCCCTTTCTGGAGAAGTTGTGACTGCGGGTTTTCTTGAAGGTGATAGCACTTGTGATAATCCTTGAAAGTTGATTTGTTAGATTTCTACATTTGAAATAGCGTGAGCCAAGTCCCAGAGGTGGGGAGTGCCATGACGCTAATGAGAGCAGTGACCAGGACAGTGTGGCTGGGGTTCCCACTCATGGAAATGGTGAAAGACAGGGTGGTGCAGTTGGCTGGCTGAGACCCCAATGCCACCCTCCACAGGGTTTGACTTCCCCTGATGGGAATCAGAAAGCAGACGCGTGTTTAGGAAGATGCTGGGAAGCTGAGGAGATGGCTTGTGGAGGAGAGAAGAACAGCAAGGAGCCCAAAAGTGTCATCGGATGAAAGAAGACACAGGCCTTGAGAGAGAACAGGGACAGTTGATGGGAAAGGCACAAAACTAAGAAACCAAGAAGAGAAGTGATGTCTTCAAGGACAAACTAGCAGAGCAGAAAAAAAGGGGCTCTAAGGCCAGACCCTGCAGATGGCAGCCCCAAGGACAGAAGTGGGCACCATGGAAAGTGGTAGCACAGGACAAGCTTGAAATGAGCAGTGACAGAGATGGGGCCTGCTTCAGGGAACTGGGCCCCAGAGCAAGTGGGCCTGACGAGGTCAGCAGGATGTTGTTTGTTCTTCTATTTATTTGAATTTCGTTCGTTTTTTTTTAGGTCTGGGTTAGGCAAATGCTACTACAGACTCCTGGGAGCAAAAACACAAGGACTCTCTCTCAAGATTTAACTGAGCGCTGAACAGAAATTAAAATTGAGAGGACGTGTTCCTCCCATCCTCAGAGACCCTTAACTCTGAGACCTTGAGGAATTCACTTCCCACTTAGCCTGTGGTCCTTGGCTTCCTTCATTGTTGTAGCACGCGCCTTCACCACCCTTGCAGGCTTGTTATGAAGATCAAAGGATAATGCAAATGAATGAAGTTCCAGAAAGCATGGAGTGCTATTCTAATAGAAGCTAGTCTTGCTGACATCATTATTGCTGTTAGTGAATGCTGCCAGTCAGGAAGGGAGACTTCATGATGGGACCAGCCCTTTACGCCAGCACCTAGAGAAGGTAAAACCATCACTGGCAACCTCCCATTTGGCGCAAGAAAATTTAAATGCTTAGTGTCTGTTGACCCAAAAGCATGACACATTTTATAGTATGTTTCTAAGTAGCAATTTTCCATGAAAAAGAACAATGTCCCTTGGCTTGAGGGGTTTTTAGCAAGACTTACTTATTTTTCCCCCTCAAAGAACTTCTAAAGATTTCTGGAAACACCCAATCACCCTTGAATCCTTTAATTTCCTACCAATTATCCACAAAAGTACTTCTGACTAATATAATAGAGTCCAACATTCTGAAGTACATCAAGCATTCATTCGGACAAACTGTAGGACCTAGACAGAGCAGGGAAGGTGACGGAAAAGGGAATTCACAGGCTCCCCATCTCACCCTCACATAGGGGTTCCCACCTAAAGGGACACTCTGATGGAAAGGGGAATTTTTACAAAAGAGGCAAATTTCTCATGGAGAAAGAAAACCAGACTCTGTGCTGGGGGTGGAAAGTTCTTGGCTGTGTCTGTAACACACACCTGTTGAGCACATACTCTACCCACCACCACCATCCCTGAGAAGACTCTGTGGTCCATTCACATGGGAATTAAATAAGGTTCCTACATTCTAGGAGTTTCTAGAGTTTCTCAGGAAACTTTACAGTAGTAAAGCAAGCCATTGACCATTTATCTCTACTCAAAAGAGCTTTAGCTGTGGGAGCTGCCTGTTCAATTTCATTTTCAATCAACAGAAGTGTGACTTCATTACTTCAATGTCAATTCAATAAGATTAGTCTGCCACTTATTGCCAGACACATTTTCCTAGGCCCGGGAGTTAGGTGGCCTCTGCCTCATGCTGCTTACAACCCAGGGTATTAAATTGACTGGGGTCAAGTGCAAGATGTGATCATTAAGAATCCTTTCTATCTGCAAATGTCATACCTTCTTGAACGCTGCAGTCTAATGTTTGTTTGTTTGTTTGTTTGTTTTTGAAACCCATGGTTAGTCTTCTGCCAGTCCAGAATGAAATAAAGAATTGAGAAAGAATCAGGTTAACTTGACTCATGTAGACAGGGAAGCTGGACATTTAGAACTTTCCAAATCTGCATAGAAGCAAATTCAGCTGCATATAGTGTCAGATGAACCGAAACCCATTAGAAATCTATCTGTCCTTAGCCATCTCAGCAAAGGCTTCAGGGTGCAACACAGGGGAGGGCAGGAATAAGAATAATCCTATGGTAAAAAAAAAAAAAAAAAAAAAGTTGGTGAAAGAGGAGGGAAAAAAACACTCTAAGCAAGGATTGGGCAAAGTCTTGCAAACCAATACGAAGGATACACAGGGGAATGCTTCCCAAGGTTGAATTGGTGACTGGACCAATTTACCCTCCCTTAAAAACACTGGCATTGATTAGCGAGTGTGACTTTATGGGCTATTCGCAGCTTTAGTTTTCATTCCAAGAAACTGGCAGCATCTCTCACCACTGATCTCCCCAAATTGATGGATGGTAGCAATTATATAGAGTTATTTATGTAATGTGTTGTAATAGCAGCGCAACTTGGCTGTCACTTTGACCCAGACACCCCCTCGCCCAATTATAAAGAAACCCCATCACAGAGCTGCCTTCAACCAAGGGCTAGGGAAAGAAGAAAACAAAACAAAACAAAACTCTTCACCCCACCTCTTAAGGAAATAGGAATTTTGAAGGCCTTAGAGAAAACCATGCCTCTTTGGTAGAAATACTTAGCAGTATTGCTCAATATTAACTTGTCTTTATGATTTATCAGTCCATCTGGGCATTTATTCCTGCCTGTTCTTGTAACAAACAAAGATTATTAATTTAAAGATTAAATTCTATTTTTTCACTAAGTGGATGCTTAATGACTGTGTATTATGTGCAAAGCATTGGTCTTGTCTCTAGGGAGATGCAAAGGTGATTCACAGCTCCTGTGCTCAGGAAGCAGGGTGACTGGCAGCTTTATGATGAGAATAAGGATAATAACCATCATAACCACAGCTCTCATTTATTAAGCACCTGCTGTGTACCAGGCATTGCACTAAGTACTTTGATACACAGTCCCTTACAACTCATGGATGAGACTGCCTTCTCTCCTGCCCTCTGGCCTTCAGCCACTGACTTGTCTACTCTTCCATGAGCACTGGATGTGCTCCCACCTCAGGGTCTTGCCCTGTTTCCTCTACCTGGACTCTTCTTTGCCCAGATGTCCACGTCTCATTCCCTCACCTCATTCAGGTTTCTGCTCAGATATCCCGTTATCTGGAAGGCCTGTCCTGATATGGTCCTCCAGGTAGACCAGCAGCACATTCACCCTCACCCCACCTCACCCCACTTGTTTGCCTCCGGAGCACTTGTCACTCCTGACAAATTATAAAGCCATTTGAAATTGCGTGGGAATCAGGTGCGATAGCTGCACAACATCGTGATGTATTAAAATCCAAGAGTGAATTTTATAATATGTGAATTACGCCTCAATATAGCTGTTCAGTAAACTAACAGAATGAAAATAATTTATTGTCTCTTTCTCCCCCTCTAGGAGGCAAACTGGACTTTGTTCCCTTTCCAGGTGTCTTCTTGGGGCCTAAAGAAGCACAGAGCACAGAGGAGCCATTCGATAAATATCTGCTGAATGAAGGACCATATGAGAAGGAACCTTAAAAACTAAAAAAAAAAAGGATCGATCAGCCACAATCATCTGTTGATGATTATCAGTTTTTCCTAGAAGTCAAATAGAATAACTCCTGGCACAGGTTGTCTGCTTCTCGAAGAATTCATTGGAATCCTTTTTCTTTTTCTTTTTTTTTTCCCAGTCAATTGCAATGTCATCAAACTGAGAAAAAAAAAACTTAATGGATAGGCATTTCTAGATTCACACACACTGGCTCTGCCAATTACAGTGTATGACCTCAGTGAAAGAATTCATTCTTTCAAACTTCAGCTTCTGCATCTATAAAATGGGGGATCATAATATATTATTGAGTTCTTGTGAGATTATACAACAGAATACACATGGAATATTCTAGCAGCATCTAAACGTATGCTAAGTGGCCAAGAAATGTTTTCATATCTGCCAAAATACCAGATCTTAAGGATACTCAAATTTCATCTGCAGGTACAACAAAACAAACCCCACTTCTCAAGATGTGTGAACCCAAATTTCAAAGCAACGAGAAAATGCCATGACTGCCCTTCCACTGGATGTCTAGTTACATCCCCACTTCACTTCCCATCTTCATGAATGCAGACCTCTTTACTTCCACACCATGGGACTTGTTCAACACAGCAGAGGAGAAAGAGTGCGGTTTTCCTTCTTCTCAGACAGACCTAGGTTTGAACCTGAGATCCACCTAGCTGTAACCTTGAGCAAGGAACTTGAATACTCTGATCCTCAGCTTCTTTATCCATTCAATAGGAATCACATGCATATTTCTTTCTCTCTCCTTCTCTCTCTCTCTCTCTCTCTCTCTCTGGATGAGTCAAAGTGGAATGAAATAGGCAGCAAACACAGTATACATTCCTAATAACATAAGTGCCTTCTAATCACTGCCCCGTTCACTGGGTGTCATCTTTAAGGATTGCTCAGAAATGCTTTCTCTCATTTATTATTCAATCACCCAATAGTGAATGAGGGCCTACCCCTGTGCCAGATGCTGGGCTTGGAGGAAACATGAGTTCATGAAACAGATGTGATCATTCAACCCTTGCCCTTGCAGAGTGTATAGTCTGTAGGTGCCCAGGCGGAAGCACCCTCTACTCTACCCTTGTGCCATATTCCAAGAGGTCCGTAAGACCCGAGCTCGGGATGAGCAAGCAGCCCTCTGTCCTTCCTCTTCTGTCCTCTCATGGTTCCAGATATCTAGGCATTTGAATGTCTAGAGGGAAGAACCTTTGGTCCCTCCTCTTGATTATACAAATGAATGAAGGCAAACCATCTCTCTAGCTTCTGAGAGTTCCAGGTTCTTTAAAAAGATGAATTCTGATTCTGGGCCTCAAAGGCCAATGGTACAAGAAGCTGGGCTGCCATTAGACAGGACCCCAATCTCAGGCAGCATTAAAGGAACACCAGATGAATCATCCACACTTGGACATAGTATATCCACCTATTACTAAGATGATAAAAAAATAAATAAAAATAATTTTTAAAAAATGGATGTACCATTTTAGTGAATTTGCTCTGCAAGACTAAGGTTTTCATTCCAAAAGGGGACTTTTTCCTTATTCCTTGGGCCAATAGCCTCGCTGGAAACAAAGTCATTAATCCTCACAGGTAATAAGGTGATTTAAAGCTTTGAGTAGAATGCAAATCAACTTGACTCCCAGCCTCTCCCTGCAAAAAGCCCTGTGCAAATATCAGGGCACTTTCATAGCTTGCCTTAGTCACAGTTTCGGGGGAAGAACACATCCTTCCTTCCAGGAAATGCAGCCTATACCATGCTTGGGAAAGAAATGGAGTCCACCTAGGTCCTTGACATCAGCTCGGACCTTCTGGCCTTGAAAGACAAACTTCCGGGCCATCACAAGTCTCCACTGCAAGGTAACACCGTGTCCCTATAAATTTATATATTAGATCTGTTTTCAAAGTTTGCACTGGCACTGTCTGAATATAACATTTGCCACATGGATCAGTTTCTCTCTTAAAAACATCACATTGTTTCATATCTAATAAGAAATTATTTTATAACACATCACTACATGCATAATCTCATTTAATTTCTACAACAATCCTATGAGGTAGGTATAATCCTTTTTATAGGGGAAGAAACCAAAACTTAGTAATTTTGTAAGTAATAAAATCAAGACCCAAATCCAGATCCTTGGATTTCCAATCCTATATTTTTCATCTGTTCCACAGCTGTCTTGCAACATTTTCCTGGAGCCCTATATTATATATACTATATATAATATAAGACATAGTACATATATAAAGATATATATGATTGCTCTTCTTTCATGGGCAATAATGGGAAACGAAAGTACAGGTTAGCCATGAGGAAGCAGAAAACAGAACTCCCTCCTTTTCTCTGCCTAGCCCTTTTGCCATTCTCCTGAAAATTTAAAGTAGTTTTAATGAACTGAACTTTCTTTAGAATGCCCAGTCTCCATCTGAAGAATCAGTATGGATTCCATTTTCTACATTTGTAAGTGAACCACTGGGAGAGAGAGAGATCCCTGGGCAGGGAAATGATCTCGGGCTCCCAACCACAGCCAGAGCCACTTAGGAAGGGCAAACTTTCTTGAAGAGTGCCCACAGAGCCAGCCAAGTCCCACTGTGGCGTAAGAGTACATACACACACATTTCTTTCTTCAGGGTTTCGGACAATAGATAAGTTCTGCGGAGTTGCATGAAATCACATGTCCATCACACCACTCAATAAACAGTTGTACCAGATAATCTTTTGGGAGGAATATATAAATGTCTTTTTCTTCCCTTTGTACCTCACACTCCTTCATTCATTATTTTCCCACTATTTACAGCTGTTCCCATTCTGAAATACCTTTCTTTACTGATTGGTTCCTGAACTTCTTAGAATGCATGGTTTATAAAAGAATAAAACAGAGGATTTTTTAAGTTATCACATTCCTGGATATGTACTCAGGAAGCCACTGTTTGTACACTCTACCAATATTCAGCCCAGAGCAAAGCATCACCCACAGAGCTCAGAGCTGAGGGACAGCAGAGATCAGGCACCCCAGAATCTGACCATCTAACCCCAACTGCAAAGTATGTGGAAAAATCTGGAAGAATCTGCTGCAGCATGGGCTTACCAACAGCTCTTTATCAACTGCTTTTCATCCTACTTCCCCCAAACACCCAAGCCTCAGGAGCAAGGACCAAGGAAGATAATTTCAAGGAGGAGAAGGAAATGCCATGCCCACAGCTACCTCACTGCCTCATCTCACTGCTCAGGAGCACGTAACTGGCTGTCCAACATGCACAGCAGCACTTACTGAAGGGGTGTGGATGGCCTACTGTTGACTGTGGCTTCCTTTTCAACTCCATTCCCCTGATCCTACTTCACTGAAAAGTGAATGTAGCTTTCTCCACTCTACAACCTGAAACTATTATCACTTAATTTTCCTTAAATAGTCCAGGACCATGGTGAAAAAAAAAAATTCAGTAACACAACATTTCTTTTTACTAAGAAACATAACAAAATTCAACATGTATACACTAGTCTTTATTTAAAACCTCTTCTGGAAAAATGAAGGGGAAAACAGAGGGGGAGACGAACCATGAGAGACTATGGACCCTGAGAAACAAACTGAAGGTTCCGGGGGGGGGGGGGGGATGGGTTAGCCTGGTGATGGGTATTAAAGAGGGCACGTACTGCATGGAGCACTGGGTGTTATACGCAAACAATGAATCATGGAACACCACATCAAAAACTAATGATGTAATGTATGGTGATTAACATAATAAAATAAAATTTTAAAAATAAATAAAGCCTCTTCCACAGTATATCTGAAATTTGTGAAAGCTTTTCTTGGTCAATATTTAAAATCATCTTTCAGGGGTGCCTGCGTGGCTCAGTCAGTTCAGTGTCTGACTCTGGGTTTCAGTGTAGGTCATGATCTCAAGGTCATGAGACTAAGCCCTGCACTGGGTTCCATGCTCAGTACAGAGTCTGCCTCAGATTCTCTCTCTCCCTTTCCCTCTGCCCTTCCCCATGCTATCTCCCTACCCGCCCCCCAAAATAAATAAATAAATCTTAAAAAAAAAAAAAACAGCTTTCACTGCCAGTGTCAAAATGAGGTGAAATATGGAAATAGCTTCAGCCAGCAGCAAATCCTCTCAAAATGCTTCCTCAAAGTGTAGCAAAAAGAACATGAAGTGAAAAAAGACCTGGATTTTCCAATGGCTGAGTAATATTCCACTGTATATATGGACCACATCTTCCCAACTTTTACATCAACATGGATGGGACTGGAGGAGATTATGCTAAGTGAAATAAGTCAAGCAGAGAAAGTCAATTATCATATGGTTTCACTTATTTGTGGAACATAAGGAATAGCTTGGAGGACATTAGGAGAAGGAAGGGAAAATTGAAGGGGGGAGATCAGAGGGGGAGACTAACCATGAGAGACTATGGACTCTGAGAAACAAACTGAGGGTTCTAGAGGGGAGGGGGGTGGGGGGTGGGGTAGCCCGGTGATGGGTATTCAGGAGGGCACATACTGCATGGAGCACTGGGTGTTATATGAAAACAATGAAGCGTGGATCACTACATCAAAAACTAATGATGCATTGTATGGTGACTAACATAACAAAAAAAAATAAAATAAAAAGACTTTAAAATGGGCAACAAAGATTATTGGATGTCCAGTGTAGCACAACCTTCTGGTTTGTGTGTTTTATCATCTTTGAGCTATTTTATAAATAATTAAGGTGTTAGAAATGGAATATCATTCAGTGATAAAAAAGCATGAACTCTTGCCATTTGCAATGACATGGATGGAGCTAGAGAGTATAATGCCTAGCAAAATAAGTCAGTCAGAGAAAGACAAATACCATATGATTTCACTCATATTGGAATTTAAGAAATAAAACAAGCAAAGGGAAAAAGAGCGAGAGAGAGAGAAATCAAGAAACGGACTCTTAACTATAGAGAACAAACTGATGGTTACCAGAGGGCAGGTGGGTGGAAGGATGCATGAAATATGGGATGGAGATTAAGGAGTGTGCTGGTGGTGATGAGCACTGGGTGATGTATGGAAGCACTGAATCACTGTATTGTACACCTGAAACTAATATAACACTATATGTTAACTGGAATTAAACTAAAAACTTAAAAAATTAAGTTGTAGAAAACTGATGGTGAATAAGATTATTCAAAAAATGCAAATTAATTCTGTCTGTGGAGATATAATTGATTATTTGCCTGTGGATTTAAAACAGTTTTGCATCTATTAGCAAATTTTCTCAGCATTCCTGATTATCTGTATGTGTGTGTTCTTTGAATTCCCCTTTGAACCAGCTGTAACATCTTACTGGTTCCTTCATTAACTAATGAGTTATATAAAATCTTGACGTGTGTTTATTTTATATGTATATGAGATTCATGATTTAATCTATAAAACATTACACTTTAATAATTCTGGAGGCTCCACTGAGATGCCCCATGGGTTTACCTGATGGAGCCAGGTAAACTTGATTGCTAGAAAAGTGCACTTTATAGGTGGCTTACACCTGGCCTCACTTTTCTTAGGTTCATGGAGTGAAAGCCGAGCAGCAATAAAACTTGAACTCTGCTAAAATAAACAAAACAAAAAAAAACCTGGATTTTCCAGATCATTGTTTCGTCTATGATTTGCTATGGGACATTGGGTAAGGAACTTTTTCTCTCTGGAGCTCAGCTTTTCCATTTCAAAACAAGAAATTTCAATTTCAGAAACTTTCCTTCCTTTCTTCCTCCCTCCCTTCCTCCTTTATTTCCTTCCTTCCTTCCTTCTCTTCCTCTTTTCCTTTCCCTTGTCCTTCTCTCTCTTTTTTCTTTTTTTCAAACAATAGAACCCCTCACCCAAATGAAATCCCTTTCAATTGGCCAACATATTAACCATGAAAGTGAAGCTACTCTTTTTGTAGCTCTCCCCGTTGGTCTCCTCTTTGCCTTCAGGAGTGCATATGGCAGCCAATCAGCAACGTAGATCTCCTTAGAACCCAGTTCATTAGAAGGAGGAGGAGGAGAAGGGCAAGAGGAAGAGGAGAAGGGGGAGGGGGAGGAGGAAGGGGGAAGAGGAAGAAGACGAAGAAGAAAACATTGAACTACAGGATGAGAACCCATACTGTACAGTGCAAAGTGTGTGCACTTTGGAATCAACAGACCTCAGTCCAAATCCCTACTCGTGTCTGCTTTCACTAGGGTACAAGTGAAGAGCCATTTTACATGAGTTGCTCCTTGAGCCCTCATCTCTTCATCTGTAAAATGGGCATAACAATATCTATTAAATAAGGTTACCCTGAGGATTAAATAGAAGGATTATTAAAGGATGAGTTAAATCCCTAACATATAGTAGGAGCTCAATAAATGGAACCAACTGTTTTTTACTGAGAAGACTAAGTGTCCCACCAAACACCTATAGTCTTGGTGTAATTATTAATAACATATCCTTTCACTCTTAAAAGGCCCTGGTTTGGACAATAAATTATATGACTATTTAAACCATCTCCTAAAGTCACCCCTCCAGTTTTGACTCTGGGGCTCTCAAAACATGCAGGAGTCTACTGGTTGAGTTTTAGAATCCCACAAGGAACCACAGACAACTTTTCATTGTCAAGGCACGAGAATACGGTTGGTGCCACTACAGAAGCAGACAGGCAGCTCACAAACATAGAAAAAACATTTGTTTAATGGTTTTATACTTCACCAGGGGAGAGATCCCCTTGACCCCCATAACTGGCAAATTCTATGGGCATACACAAGTGGAGTCAGAGTGGAAGAGAGCCAGGAAAGCCAGCACTGGAGTAAGCAATCTCTCATTCATTTCATGTCTCCTGCAATCCTGGTGTTTCCCTTCCTTGTTGAACATAGGCAGGGCAAATCACTCAAGTCGTTGGGAAATGAACCACTTAAATTGTAAACTCAGATTTGGGCCTAAGAGAACACTGATCTTAAGAGTGTATACTGATACAAAGAAATATGTGCATCTGAGTACGTATTGTGTATGTTTGTGTATGCCTTGTGGTTATAATTAAGCAAATCCATTATGAGCCAACAAACATTTGTGGACTTCTTTTAGTGTTAGAGATTCCATTCCCAAACCATTGGCTTATTTGTAGACTTGACTAGGCTCTTCATTAAAAACTAACCACTTCAAAATTGTTTTAAGCTTCTGAACATCAGGCTTGAGAACAAGAGAGTAAATACCAGCATCACTTATCACTTTGGCAGGTTCAACAAACAGCATTTTGGAGTGTAAACAGCCCTTAATAGAGACTCTCACTGCTATTAGTTAAGCAAATAGGCATTAGGTTGAGGAAGGCAATCAGTGACCCATCTCCACAATGACTGATTGTTATATGGGTTGGCCTCAGCTGACGTGGTGCACATTCCACCCCAGCACCTTCTGAGGGAGCTGGTGGTGACCATGCCATTTCAGGGTTGGATCTATGCTCCAAGCTGGGCTGCCATTAGCACAGATTAATATTGCTTTATAAGGAATGTACATCCTGGAAACTGGGATCTTTAGTCTTCTAAGTATTATGATGCCATTTACATAGAAAAAACTAGAGGCAAAAATGAGGCAGAGCTGAACTGTTCTGCTTCATGGAAGAGAGAGGGATGAACATGTGGAAGTAGGGGAGGGGAATGGGTATTCAGATGGAGGAAACTGGGACCAACAAGGCTGGGGAAAAGGGAAAGAGAAAACCCATGACCCTAGCATATGGCCATGTCCCAGAACAAATTTTGAGGAATGAAAATATTTCAGGAGAATGCTGTAAATTGTTTGCTCCAAATGTGCAAAGCAATCTCCCTCCTGTTTCTCCCCTTAGGAATCCCGAGTAAAGAGGTGCCGGAAGCCATCTTCACATTGGCAAGGGTGAAACTAGTGAGAGGACTAGAAGAAGCAGAGTAAGAAGATGAAGGACAGTTCCCATCTGGCTTACACATGTGGGCTTCATCTCCTAACACAGCCTGTTACACAAAACAGGTGTTCAACAAGCATTTGTCAAACAAATGAGATAAATCCTGGGGAAAAGCTCCGAAGGAAGGCCTCGTTCCTACCACCACAGAGGACTGACAAGGGTAGAAAGAGAAACAAAGAGGACTTTTCCTTATTGGTTTGCAAAGGCAAATCCTGACCTGCTTAACTCCATGCTAACATAGCACACAAGTGTCTGCTGAGAAAGAACTCATAGGGCCAAAGATCTCTTCATGTGACATTGGCTTAGCTTTGGGTGTTTGGTTATTGTCACTGTTTTGGAAAGTTTTAGCAAAGACAAAGAGGGCATTCAAAATGCAGAGAGAAAACTTCCCACATACCACCCATCCTGATGTGCATGACACTGATCTAAAAGCAAACAGAGCAAAGGACATCCATATGACGCCCAGCTGGCTGAGTGAATTTTTGCCCTGGGTTCCATCTGTTCTAAGCCAAAGTGACAGACATAGCCTGGGGGTTCCACTTACAGTTCAGATTTGCACAGCTCAGCTGCTTCCCTTCCCTCGGCTCCTCCCTCAGTTCTTTTCTTTGCTTGGAAGCTATATATATTTCTAAACCAACAGAATCCGCTTTAATGACTTCAGAAACGACTGTCCCAGGACTAACACTGACTCACAGTGAGACCTAAGGAAGAAGCAGGAGTAAGTACTTTCTTCCTCTAGTGCCCTTACAGTTTTTACCCGCCCAGCATCCTTCCTGACTTTGGCAGAGCTCCCTTCTTCATTCTGTGTCACCCCGTTAGAGCTATAGTCTCCACACCTACCAGCATCCCCTTCCTGATCACAGGGTCAGTCATGTGACTCCAGATCAGCCCACTGCAGTGCTCTGTGCCTTTAGCAACAGTGATTGGTCCAGGTGCATTTGTCTCATCTACACAAAGCCCATCAAAGTTTTGCCTGGATGGATAAATGGGCATTGGAAGTTAATAAGCTAGAAAACATGTGACACTGGAGCCCTGGTGGCCAGAGCCTGCCCATAAGATCAGACTCATACCCAGAAGGACACTGAGCGAAGGGGTGAAGATAGGTTGAGCTCTGATGTCACAGCTGGAACCCCTAAATCCAGATACACAGAATTTCATTTGTTTGTTCATTTATGCTCAGGCTAGTTTCAAGCTGGATTTCTACAACTTAAAATGGAAAATGTTGTAATGAGTATAAGCGAATAGAAGATGTTTATATTCAAGTAACCTTCATGCAGCAAAATGAAATAATCATAGCAATTATTGCCTGAACACCCATTCAGAGTCAGGACCTGTACCAAGACATTAAGTGTGTATCTCATGTGAATGTCCCACTCAATAAATGAAGGCACCCGAGCCTCAGAGAGGTTGCTTGACTTGGACAAAAATCACAGAGCTGGTCGATGGAGGAGGCGGGATCCTAATCTACACCTCAGGGTATATTCCTGGTGAGTTCACCCAGGAGCCCTGAGATTCTGCATTTTTAACACTCTATGCTTCCAAAGGAAGAGAACATACAACAGCTTCATTACGTGGAATCAGCAACTCTTTTGTGCTTGTTTAGTTAAGAAGATGCCAGTCCTTCGCTGTGAAGCTTAGGCCCTCAGCACAGTCCCATTTGTCCTACACAAGCCTCTAAGCTTCCAAACGAGGCTCCTGAGGGAGGCAGAGTCCAGCTGGGAACCAGGTGGTGAGGCCTCTGTACTGGTCTCTTGGGCTGCCTGTGCCACATGTCAGGTAACCAAGAGGTTTGCTCTGCTATCACCACTTGCTGGCTGAAAGTGGGAAGTGGGGAAAACACGAAGATGGTGAGTTCATCCAGGACCAGCCACTTTCTTGGTCCCTAGTGAGCTCATCCAGCTTTTGCTGAAGTGAAGAAGCTCAGGAGGGGGATGGCTCTTAATATATCGGAAACAGGACATGAGCATATCCCCAACCCCCATGTTTGACCAACTTTGCCCATCCTCCACTCTCTCTCCTACCTCCCCCTCAGATGGGGGAGGTGAATAGCAGCCTATGCAATACATTCCAAAGGCCCACTGATGAGGTTTCCCTTTATTTGAATGTCAATTCCCATTCCCAGTTGTGAAAAATGCATGGTTTCCCCTATTTCAATTCTCATTCCCAGTTTTGGAAAAATGCATGAATGTAGCCCTGCACTACCATTCATTGCCTCTGTGACTTTGGTCAAGTTACACAGGCTCTCCAGGCCTCAGTTTGTTCTTCTGAAAATGGGAACGAGGCCGCCTACCCGAAGGTATCAGAAGAATTTAACAAGGGATGCGCCATCACTCCTCCTGGAGCTTGGCATGGGGCAGATGTTCCATGATGGTAAATATCGTCAGGGCTTCCCAAGAGTGTTCATGAGAATGAACTTAATGCATGCTGGACCCTGGCTCCTCTGCCTAATCTTCAGTTGGTGCCTATTAAATAGCCAGCTTCTTTCAAATGGGCCAGGAAGGGAGTGATGGCTATTCCCATTTTCCGTATTTTTAGAATCCCCACAAATAATCCCTGGCCACAGTTGGATAGATGGGGCAGAGCTATATCCTAAGATCATGGAACTCCCACTCCAGCCTAATAAACATTTGTGTGAGTGACTTTGATGCTAAGGTGAGTGATGGAGTAATTGTGGATGCTGTGGAGGAGGAGGAAATTAGAGGCCCCAAACACTTTCTAAGGCGGCATCCTTTTTTTTTGTGGCATCTCCCATTCTGTCAAGACCCGGGACGTACCCCGCATAGCCACCTCTGGTGCGGAGGGGTCACCCAGGCTCTAGACAATCACAGAGGCATCAAGCTCAGGGCAAAGCATATTCTAGGACTTCCCCACTGTTCCTTGTGTGGACGAGGAAGGCACGGGTCCTAAGAAGAGGGGCTGCCTCCATAAATGTTTCTGCTAAGGTGGAAGCATCTGGAGAGTGATTTTCAATCCTGAGTGTATGTTATGAATCACCTGGGGATCTTGTCTAATGTGGATTCCCACTCGGTGGGCCAGGGGTGAGCCCTGAGATTCTGCATTTTTAACAAAATCCCAGGCAACATTGAGGTTTCCAGCCCAGGAACCACATTTTGAGACTAGCAAGGCTCTATCTAGGATGTAAGAAGTTCACAGTAAATGTTTGCTAAGTAATTAGTAATAGAAACACTGATGACTGAACATACCCGTGAATAATACAGGGGGAAAGTAGATTATAATGAAAATTCTATTATCCAAGCTAGATGGGGGTTAAAGATCGTAACTTCCAGACTTTCAGACTTGACATTTAACCCCCACCCCCGTATGTTCCTGTGACTCTTTTTGCTTTGTTACTTCTTTTTCTCCTCAGTGACAGGGCAGTCAAAAGAGCAAAATCACTATCTCTAGTATAATCTCTGAGTTTCAGTGCTCAAACCTATACAATGGGAATAATGCCATTTATCCCACAGTTGTTGCAAGGACTAAAGGCCTCAGAAGAGTGGCTCCTGACTATTACGTAATTAATTCCTTTGAGGAGACAACAGATTTCTCTCCTGCACGTAGAGGGAACAGGGGGAGAATATTACTCGTATGTATGTGCTAGCACTGTCCCAAAGCATTTGGGGTCCATAGTGATATGACAATTTCACAGACAGGGAAACTGAGCCTTAGAAAGGGGAATCGGCGACTCTTATCCAAGGTCACAAAGCTGAGTAAGTGGTAGGGAGCCGTTGTGTCTGAGTCCAAAGCCACATTCTTTCCCCACCATCCTGCCTCTCCCCTGGGCCCCGGTGTGGGCAGCATGCCCCATCTGAACACAGTGCTCCACAGTCAAAGGCTGTGGGGATTAGCTGTCAAGGCTCCAATCGACCCAAGTCCCGGCTCATTCCTTGGCTGGGAAGCAGACAGCCTGTTTACACGACACAGGTCTGGGATGGCAAAATCCTCAGTGCCTGTTTGTCTGCTTTTGCCTTCTCCTCTCACTCGGACCTTCAGTGAGTCAGTTTTGGTCAAATCCAAGGACAGTCTGTGCTGAGCGCCCTCCAACTTATCGGGAAGGTGTCTGAAGCCCTGAAGGTCACTGGGTGAAAGTGTCAAAGTAGACAGACAGATGACCTCTCACATCCTTGTGGGAGGGAGCTGTTTGCCGAGCAAAGGGTTCAAGGACATCCTCTCTCGGAGTCCCAAACAGGCCTGAATCACTGCCCCCGCTTTCCGACCACAGATGTTTTCTTGCTCACAGCCAGGTTCCAAATGGGGCAGGATCTGCCAGAATGAGCTCTACAAGAGACTGAAAGGAAAGAAATGTGAATCTGACACGTTGTTTCCACCTCTATAAACCAGGCCTCCGGGTCCAGAGCCTGATCCCACCTCAGTATCTCCCATCCTGTGGCAGCGACCACTAATTTAACTGTTCCCCAGAGATTCCGGCTCCCCTGCTATAGCATATGGAACTATCCGGGGACATGACTGCCATGTTCGCAATCCCGCTTCCAAGCACCCCTGGCTTCTTGGGGGGCCATGCAACCGCTTCTGACCCGCGGAAGTGATGTGTCTCCCTCCTGGGCCAAGGCATGCCTCCTCCGCCCTCTCTTTTTTCATCCCAGAGAGAAAGAAGTCACAGGTGGAAGGAGCTTATGTCTCTGACTCACCATGCGGAAGGCTTCCTGCCGACCAGGAACACCCACATAGATAGCTCAGTGAGTGAGGAATAAAGCTTTATTATTTTCAAGCCACTGAAACTTTCAGATTTGTTTGCTAGAGCAAGTAACATGACTGTGAGTACACCCCGGGATTGGGATAGCAGCACTGACTCTGACTGGATCCTTGGTACAGTGTGCAGCACACAGTGCTCAGAACGTCATCCCTGGGATCTCACAGAACCCTCCTACAACTCTGGCAGATAATTTCCGGCCCCATCTTCCACTACAGAAACCCCAGCTCTGCATAGTAAATCATCTGTTCCAGATCATATGGCAAGGAAGCAGCTATAGGGTTCAAACAAATTTCTGTCTGACAACAGATTCAATAAGCCTTCCCTTTAGCCACCTCTGGACAGTGCAACCCTGAGGTCCCAAAGAAAGAGCATCTTTCTACAGTCATCCCTGGGCAAGAGTGCATGATCTGAACTCCTTTATTGGTTTACTCCTCCTGTACAGGCCCCCACTTGGGACCTGGAGAAGATGAGGTTGGGAAAGAAGAGTGGAAGCTGATTCCTCATCACTCTAATCTGGCCAGCCACAGGACAAAAAGAGCCCTTGCAGGGATTAATAGACCTTTACTTAACCCTCTGAAATGTAGTTTTTTTAAAGTGAGTCTTAAACTTGCTGTTGAGGGGCGCCTGGGTGTCTCAGTGGGTTAAGGGTCTGCCTTCAGCTCAGGTCATGATCGAGGGTCCTGGGATCAAGCCCTGCGACAGGCTCCCTGCTCAGCAGAGAGCCTGCTTCTCCCTCTCCCTCTGCTGCCCCCCACCCTCGACATTTGTGTGTTCTTCCTATCAAATAAATAAATAAAATCTTAAAAAAAATTAAACTTGCTGTTGGTAGGTCATAGTGAAATAGAGTTCCAGTAAATTTCCCAAATGAGGTGACTCAAAAGTACTTAAATTGAAATGTGTAAAGGTGACCAAATTGTAACATACGAACTATGCTGTACTGAGTTCGATGCAGGCTCACCAAGGACAACCCCAGAGGGTGCTTATGACACTGCAGTCACATTGTTCTCAAGTGCAGAAAATATGGACCTTGGAGCAAGAAGCTGTAGGTCTAAGCCCCAACCCCCTGGCTAAATGTCCTGAGTGAGACACCTTTCAGAGCCCTAGCTTCCTCATTTCTGAAGAGGGCATGAGCGAGCGGAAGCTGCAACCCTCTCTTCCTTACCATGTTTGAAGATTTCCCTTTTTCATCTTTGTGCTCAGCATCTTATACTTGAACTATTGCAGCAGGAGAGGGGAGAGAGTGGTTTCAGGACCTTCTGCTCCTGTTCCCCCCTCATTGTGCCCAGTGAGAGAGCACTCCTGTTTAACTCACCTAGAGTTCCCCAGCATCCTCAGGATAAAATTCAAGCTCTTCAGACTGCCATTCAAAGTGTTCCATGATCTAACCCCAACCTTCAATCCTGCATACATTCCTTTATCCAATCCTTCATCCTACAGTTGATCCCCATGGCAGTTTTCGCACTTCCCTGTGCACCTTCCTACTAGTCCATCCTCTTCTAACTTCCCTGAAAGGCTCTTCCCTATCCTAACTGTTAGAAGTTCAAACCTTACCCATATTTCAAGGCTGATGTCAATACAATCACTTCTAGAAACCCTGTCCTGATGTCCACAACTGGGCCTTCCATCCCTGCCTTCCAAGCTCAGGCAGCATACTTCTTAGGGCCTGGCATCTTTGATACTTGTTGACTCATTATTTGACCCCATTTTTTATCTCCCCTTCCCACTCCTTAGAGAAAGAACTCCACCTGCCTCATCTATGCATTGTCCAGCACTTAGAGGTATATCTGGTACAAAGTTGGCATTTGACAAGTTTACTAAATTAACTCAAAACCGTTAAGTCAAGGAAAGACTCAGAAAAGACACCTGATGAGAGAGAATGAGACTAAGCCCTGCTGCAGTAACAAGTAAACCCTGACACTCATGACTTAAGGCAGTAACAGGTGGCCTCTCACCGCACTCCCAGTCCCTCCGGGGTCAGCAGCTCCCCAGAGCAGAACTCCTCCAGCCACCGAGGCAGGAATCCAGTCTCCTTCCACTCCTTATAATCTCTGCATCCCAAGTGCAGAATTCAGAATTCCACTATATCTGCAGAGAGATGGAAGCCAGGTGAAAAGGCACATTAAAAAACCTTTCAGCTCATGAAGTTGAAAGAACACTTAAATAGTGTACTCTCAAAAAAAAAAGAGCTCCCCATTGCTTCCACCAACTGTCATTCAACAAGTACAAGGGCCATAAGCAGCCACAGTAGCAAGCCGAAATAATCCATTGTTCATTCTCTGTGAAGTTTTGACCTGTTAGACCCAGCTGTTTTCACTATTTCCATTGGTCATTGTTTCTGGTTCTCATTAGTTGAAATTTATTTTAATTATTCTGTGACTCTATTTTTTCCAGAACACAAGGACTTGAGGTTCACATACTTTCATCTTTTATTTATGATTGGTTAATTAACCAGCACTGCATGGAGGGATGAGGAGAGCAAGAACTTTTCAAAAATCCTTTTTTCATGTAAATGTGTAGACTACTTCACAAGAAAACTCAGATCCTTTGTAATATTTGTACTTGATGGCATTTTACTTGGGAAATACTGGTAAGCCAGCTCTGATCTTAAATTTTAAAGCATTTCATTAAAATAAAAAAGAAAACATAATATTTCATAATACGAATTTGCTTCATTTTGCATGTGCCAAACACAGAAAAAAAATCAACCTTAAAGCAATCAAAATTTCCCCATCAACATTGAGCATGTAATTTTTATAGCAGAATATCCCTTGTCCAGATATATTATACTTTTATTTTTAAACCATGGGGAAAGAAATGATTTAGAAACTCAATAGGAAAAGAAAATAAATCCTCAAAAAGTATGTATCATGGAAGGTATTTTCTAGTGCTAAGTATGAATTGACATTTCATGTCCATGAGTATGATTTCATATTAGGAGTCAATATCATGTTGCATAATTCATGATGTAATGTATGGTGATTAACATAACAATAAAAAATTATTTTTAAAAAAATATCATGTTGCATAATTCACTTAAGTTCTTCCCGGTAACGTGCATATGTACGCCATCAGTCATGGGATAATTTCTACATTGTTAAAGGGCCATATATCTTTTCCTTTTGCTTCCACATGAGACCAGACCACCACTCTTGACGAACCATCCCCCTCATGGCTTCAACAAATTGATGACTTCCAAGTCTCTCTCTCCAGAATCCACCCTGCTCTTGAGCTTCATACTTACATAACCAATTTAGTGTAGAACACCTTTATTTCCAGAAGGACCCCAAATTTGCCTATCCCAAAAGTAGCCCACCATCTTCTCCTAAAATTTCTTATTCCTTCTTGTATTTTCTGAGCCAGTACTCAAATATTTGCTGAATTAAGGAGGGACAAAGAGATTCATTCTTCATTTTCCTCATTTTTATTTCCACAGAATAATATGACCCTTTATATACTTTTATGTTAGCTCCGCCCACTCCCCTCCCCCCAAATAACCTGAAGTGCCTTAAAAGAATCTACAAGATAATACAAAGGAAATGGTTAAAGAAATGATGGGAATGGCAAACTGGCTAGCAATGCTGAAAGAAACCTGAGGAAGACTGATTCCCAGCACTGCATAGCAGGAAGTGGGGATACAAACCAGGTTCTGAGCTTTCCAAAGGCTAAAAGCGAAGTGGGAAACACTTATCAAGGATGTATGATTCATAGTGTCTGTCAGACTAAAGGAAATGGCAGCCGTTCCAGAGGAGCATGGTTTTATTATAGAACAAAAGCAACCCCAGCAAATGTGGGTGGTATACACTTCCATACGGGATGACTCCGGCCTAATGAAACCTCTTGGGTTGCCTACCTTGTCTATTTAACAATTAGGTAAGTGAAAATGGACTTAGGTAAATACCTTATGAATACCTAAATTAACCTTTCCTTGAAGACTGAAAAAGAGTGGAAGTGGGCAAAGAATGACCTAATCTCTGTGGTCTTTTCTACTTACCTGAGTACATGACTCTAGTGTCCTCTAGCATCCTTAAGATAAAATGAGAGTCCAATACAGGTTTCCCCACCCTCCAAAAGCAGAGGAGATTCCTCTGAAACTTTTCCTAAGCCAAAATGAAATAAAGCAAAGAAGCAATTGCTATCCATTTATATGGAATTTTTTTTTAGCATTCCCAAACCCCAAAAATAACCTTCTTAAGCTTTTCTGATACCTTAGGACACATCTTGCCAACAGTGCACGGAATAACTGGAGATAAAGCACAGATCCTCACAGATGCAGCTCAGAGCTCCGGCGGCTAGATGCTGAGTGTACTGAGTATACTTCCTGGGGAAGGAGCTTGGGGGGTAGGGGGGAACTCCTGCTGCTGGGGGTGTGCAGCTATAAAGGTTCACTGCAATACAAATGCTGAACGCTATTTTGGCTTTCCACCTTTTTTTGCAAAAGTAAAAATCCTCTTCAGATTGATTTGGGTTCGCGAAAACAGGTCTTTAATGTGAACAGATCTTTCGGAGAAGCAAAGTGGCGTAACATGAACTTTTGAAAAAAGAGATACCTGTGTAAAATATATTTTAGTAAGTCAAGGTCCTTTGTGATCTGGCTTCAATTCCCTCTTTTGCAATGTAAACTTCATCAACACTGCCAATACCTACTACTCCTTAGACACACTGCATGCTCACCCCACTGGCCCTTGTTGGTGCTGTGTCCCCTGCAAAACACACTCCCACCCCACATCTCTGTCTCGTAGTCCTGACTGTCTCATACAAAACCCAATTTCTTCCGTGAACTGTTCCCTGGCCCCAGAATCAGGAGCTCCCTCCTTTAGACTCCTACACCACATACATGCCCTTCAGCTGCTGCATTTATCCATAGCATATCAAGATTCCCGGTTCAGCATGGAACACTGGGTGTTATACACAAACAATGAATCATGGAACACTACATCAAAAACTAATGATGTAATGTATGGTGATTGACATAATAATAAAAAATTTTAAAAAAATAGATTCCCTGTTCAGTAGCTGCTCCCACATATAACAAGTCAATATTTACTGAGCACTTACTATATATTAAGCACTGAGCTAGATGCTTTAATATATATCATTCTCTTTGATTCTTATGTTAGTTTTCTGTTGCTGAATAACAAATCAACCTTACACAACCTTACATGATAAGCATTTATGGTGGGTCAGTCTCTGTGGGTCAGGAATGTGAATGTGGCTTAGCTGGATGATACTGACCCAAGGTGTCCCAAGAGGCTGCTGCCAAGCTGGCTAGGCCTGTGGTGTCATCTGAAAGCTGGAAATTTGGTAGTGGACACACGGGGATTCATTTTACTATGCTTTTTACTTTTGTATATATTTGAAATTTTTTGTAATAAAAAGGTAAAATAAAATCTGAAGACACATAACATTTCTAAGTCAGGTCAGGGAGGAAGAAGAACCTATGGGGGGAAATTCCTCAAGGAATCCTCACAATACGTCTTTGAAGGAAGTTTTAATATCCCAGTTTGCAGATAAGGAAACTGAGGCTCATTGAGATGAGAAGGCTCTAGAGTTGGGATTTGTAGCCATGTCTGTTTGGCTCCAAGGTCAACATTTTCTCCACTATTACCACACTAACATATGTAAATGCTATCTCTGCATCTAAGATCTTCAGGTTGCCCTGGATTCTGGGGACACATGAGGTTACATTAATGCCCACCCTCCCAGCCTTCATTGCCCCCACCTGAGGTCTCCCTCAGTTACCTGGGTAAATGACCTGAATTGAGCACATAATGTGTACCAGGTACTAACCCTTAATATCAACTCATCTTCACAATCCCTCTGATAGGTAGGTATTGTTACTCTCCTTTTCCAGAGAGGGGGTTGCCCCTTAGAGAGATGAAGTCACATCTCAAGTCACATAGCTAGACGAGGTGGAGTTCAGATTTGAATCTAGGGCTGTCGGATTCAAAATGATTGCTGTGTTTATAGAGCATTTAGAATGGTGACCTAATAACAGAAAAAAAAAATCCACACTAGCAGTTGGATGGCCTGAGTGTCAGCCACTTTTTTTGTTGCTTACCAATGAGATCTTTCTCAGATTGCTTTCTCTCTCCCACCCTTAGTCTTCACATTATAGAAGAGAAGCTGTTCCCAATGTCCCTTAAGGTGGGGTTTTCAAACCATAGGTCAGACCCATGAGCAAGTAATCAAATCAAGAGGGTCACCACAAACATTTACAAAAAGAAAGAAAGAAGAAAGAAAGAAAAAAAGAAAGCAAAGAAAAAAACACATCAGAGTAAAGATGAGTTGTTTCATGAAGAGGCGTAAGCATGCACATGCACACACACAAACATATACAGGTGTGTCACATGTGCGTGTGTGTGTGTGTGTGTGTGTGTGTGTGTGTGTATGAATGCAATGGGTCATAATGTAACATCAATTTGCCCCTGTGGGTTGCAGTCAAGAGTTTGAAAGTTAGTGCTTTAATGCATGTTTCAGATGAGGGACTTTAGGCTGAGTTAGGTCTGACAATTTGTGAAAGCAAACCACTAGTTTCCTGGAGACTCTGTAGACCAACAGAAAAAGAACTTTAGAATCAGACAGCTTTGGATTTGAATCTTTGGATGTATGAATCTTTGGATTTGGATCTCTTCTACTTCTCAATGTATGCCCTTGGACAAGTCATTTCACCTTTTTGGGCTATGGTTTCATCATCCGTAAAATGCAATTAATAATGCCCATCTTATGGGATAATAATGAGGCTTAAATGAGAAAACAAACATTTAGCAAAGTTTATAATGCATTGTAATGCCCCAAAAATGTTAATTATAATAATTATTATTAATTTTAATATTTTTATTATGACCAGCATTATTTTCAAACTGCATTGAAATTATTTGTTTACATGTCTCTTCTGAGACTGGACTCACAAAAAAATCTAAGGTATTCTTTGTCATTGTATTTCCAAAACACATTTTATTCAATGCAAATTGATTATGTGGACAGCACCTCCAAAGTTAGAACTTTGACCAGAGGGTATAAAGACTATTCCATACACCTCCAACAAATTTATAGAAGACTTTCATTCAGTTAAGAGCTCTTCAAAAAGAGAATTCACTATCTTGAAAAGGAATGATGAAGACTAAGCACCATAAGGCATTTAATCATTACAAGGTGAGGCCACACACATTACTTTATTCAATCTCACCACCACACTGCAAGGGAAGTATTATTCTCATGCTCCATGCTACAGATGTGGAAACTAGAGTTCAAAGAGGTAAAATGATTTGTCTGTGCTATAGAACCACAACTTGACTTCGAGCTCTTATGTTCTTTCCCTTGCATCAGTGATTCTGAAAAATATTAGGCTGTATGCAAGAATAACCAGGGATCCATTGTGCAGGTGATTCTGACTCAGGGGGTCAGAGAAAGTCTACTCCTCTCACCCACTGGGTCTCAGAGATACCCACGCGCAAGCAAGGGCCTGATTTTATAGCCTGGCAAACCCATGAGCACATTTGCAAAGGCTGTTCTCAGTTACAGTGGGCATGTAGAGAGTTGGAATCTGGAAGACTCAGTTTCATTTTGCCTCTTGCCCAAGCCTTCGGCCCTAGTGCTGACAGTGGTAAGAGGAGCATCTTTGGATTGCCTGTCCTCTCTGGCCAACTGTGCACAGCCAGGAGTGGGGCCAGCCTCGATCCACACTACATCGTGGGGGTGCCAGAGCTCTGATGGGCTCTGGGAGAGTGAAGGTCTGTCCTCAGAGAAGCCACCCTCAACTCCTTCAGCCAAAGTTGGTGGCCCCAACCATGGCTCCCACAGTCTTCATATACAGAGTGGTATAATTGTTAGTTTACAAGCCTGCCTCCTAGAAAATAAAGGTGCAGGAGATGGCGAACAGAGGACTCACACCATATTCATCTTTCTATCCCCAGAACCCAGTCCCAGGCACTCAGCAGATACTCACTGAGTGTGTGAATGAATGAATGAATGAATGAACGAACGAACAAATACAGAGCAAACAGAACCATGACTTACTCTGACTACGATATGTAATAAAAGTTTCCTATATGCTTTTGTCTTTTTCTAATCATTAGGTTTGACCACCTCTAGAATTCAAAGGAGAAATCTTTTTTTTTTTTTTTTACCATGATAGAAACTTATTTTTCTTGGAATACTTTACAAACATAAAAAAGAACACTTCTCGGGAAGCTATAAATATGATGAACAATAAACTCTGTGGTTTGTGAGACATGAAACACCATGAACTGTTTTTGAAAAGATAATTTTACTGGAAACAATATATTTGGAAACAAATTTGCCATCCCAATCACCAAATCTTGGCCTGTTAATCCCCTAGGGGAATATGGGATATATGAGGCTTTGTGGTGCAACCAACAACCAGCACTTCACAGAGCGATTGCCCCAGGACAGATCCTGTGCACACAGCATCTAGTTCAGTGTCCTAATGGCACCCTCCCAGTCTCCCTCTGATGGAGGGGGCACATCCCCATCTGACAGCTGCAGTAACTGAGAGTCAGGAGTCACAGAGCTCCTAAGACGTGGAGCCGGATTCAGACCCAGGTCCTTCTGAGTCTCCATCCCACGGATTTCATGTAATACCCAGATTTCTCTCAGTTCAGAGGTGTCATCATTAATCACTTTCAATTAACTCTACTTTTTAATAAAGATCAATGAAAATCCGGACCAAGACAACAACAACAACCTTCCCTCCTCAAAGAACTCTTAAGCTCTTTGTCAGTCTCCCTTGCCAAGTTATTTAATAGGAACCATGCTCTTTTGAGGAAAAGGCAAAGAATGCCATCCACTATGAGCTGCATAAAACACACAAAATACCCTGGTAACTGTTGCATCATTACCCTGAAGCCCTGAAGTCATGTGGACTTCTAGAAAAATCAGGCTGCAACAAAACATAAGTAAGGAATAAATGTTCATCAAATAAAGTTTGGAATGAATGGAAAGTGGAATAAAGAAAGTGCCCATAATTTACCACCCAGAGATTAAAGTATTTGAGTAACATTTCCTTGGAGATATATATGGAATCAGTGTGTACCATGTAATATGACATCATTTTGTTTTTCCATTTAACATTGAAGCAGACACATTTTTCCCATGCACTGAAGTAGTCTCCGTGGATTTTACTGGGTTCATAATACTCCTTCAAGGAAATACCCTTTAATTAATTATTCTTTTTTGTTGTTATTACATATTTAGGTTATATCTAGTTGTTAATTGCTCTACCCAATTCTGTAATGAACAACTTTGTAAATAAAGCTTTTTAAAAAATATCATGATTGCAACATTAGTAAACATGCCCAGAAATGGAATTACAAGTCTGTTAGGTGTGAATAGCACATCAACTGCCAAAAACACTCTCTGAAAGGTTGTGCCATGCTGTGCTTCATCACAGTGCATTTCCCTCCACTGCACCCGGGGCCACCTTCCCCGGGAGCAACCTGTGCAGGTGCACAGAGCCCCACACTCAGAAGGGCTCCCTGTTTGGTTTAATGTTCTATTGGCACCATCTTGGAATTATTAACATATGTTTGTAGGTATGTGTGATGGAACACAGGAACAGGCAGGTGAGCAGAGAGATCTGGGTAATGGGTGTGTCCACCTTTCCTTGTCTCCCATTCACATATAATGTTGGCCATGCCTCTTGAGGACAGCATTCCCATGGACCCCCACTTTGTGGAGTTCAGTGACGCTCAAAGCAAATGTAAAGTAAATGTGTTCCTTCTACAACTGAGTAAGCTGGGAGGACCAGGGCACTGATGGTAGTGAGATGCTTCTTATTAGAACCAGAACGTGCTTCCTGTGACCAACCAGTGCTACCATGTGTTTTAGCCAACCATTCAGTTCCCTTTCCCTTTCGTCCACCTCACCACACAGTGAGCCAAGGGTAGAGAAGGTTGGTAGAATGTACACAGATCAGGAAGTGAATTTAAAAAGTTGAGTTTGTTTTGTGCAGCATTTACACCAGGAAAATGAAAAGTATACACATGTACAAACTATAGAATACAAATTTCCAATGTAACACAAATACAGAATATAATTCCAGTGATTCCACGTAGGAGTTTGCCTCCTCCTCCTAAGTTAATCCAGTCCCTGTGAGAGAGTCAGAGTAGGATTTTACTAGGTGCAATCTTCCTTCTTCCTCCTCCCCTCCCTTCCCCAACTACCTTCTGGCTCAACAGCCGGCTGATGGCATTTTGCACAATCTAATCAGGGACAGCCCGCCCAGGCCAAATTCTCCTGATAGTGCAGGATTAATAGCACTGTTGGCGTGGGGACTAGTGTTCGGGAAAAGGCAATGGGGCTAATATTTCTTTATTACCATGTACTTCATAATGTGCTTAGGTTCTTTATTTACTTGCTTGCTGGTAAATTTTTATAGCCTCGTTCTGCCAAATACTGCTCTCCTTTACGTTAGGTCCTCATTTCAGAGATACTTTTGAACTTTGGCCTGCAGTAAAGTCACTCTTGCTCTTATGAGTTGATCCTTCTTTGTAAAATTGCCACGTTTTCCTTCTAAAGACATTATTATAGCCAAGTTGCTTTACATATACGATAGCCAGTATGCAAAAATCCCCTCGGGCTGATAACCCACAGTTTGGAGAACAAACCTAACCTGGATGGCAGTTGTTTTCAAATGTAGTTGTGCATTAAAAGGGACTGAGGCACTTTGCAAAGTAGGAATACCTGGGTCTCACTCCCCATCATTCTGACTCAGTTGGTCTGGGGTACATGCTGGGCACTGAGAGACTTAAAAGCTTCCCCAAGGTGATTCTGTGTGCAGCTCTGGCTTTGAAACTGCTTAGAGCCACTGCTCTAAGATCCTATCTGTTTCAATTCAGAGGGAAGCCACACAGCCAGCTCAATGAGACCATCAGCCTCCGTATTAGCAGGATTCAGCAAATCATCACGGAGCCCTGTCTGACAGGCCTGATACTGGGCCCTTTGGGAATGGCAGAGTTGAATAAGACAGCCTCCCAGCCCGGAGGAACTTTCAGGATGGAGGACAAGTGAGAAAGTCAGCAAGCTAGCATCAAGAGCGTCAAGAGTGTCTAGAACTGAGATAGAACCAGGAGCTGATAGGATGTTGTACATGCACATTATCTCTGAAAGGGACTTCCCAGACACTGTGCCGATGGTGCATCAACAAGAAAAGCCAGAAGGGTCACAAAGCAGTCCACTACAGGGACAGGGACAATGTCTGGTTTGACTTTGTGTCCCAAACGACCAACACAATGCTGGCACCTAGTAGGTGGTCATCAATAAATGGTAGAAAGAATAGATGAATGGCCTAATTTGTAGCATAAGATGCTTTAAAGACCACAATTTAAAAGTTTGGAAAGCTATGTTTGAGCCAGATCATGCAGGCCTGGAAAGTTCTCGAGCTGTCAGTTCCATCACCTGAGCTGTTCAAGGGGAAATAAATCCTGCAGTAGTCACACGTGATGCTTTGGTTGGAGAATAAAGCTGAAGATGGTCTAGGAGGCAAGGGCCCAGGTGGAGGCTCATGAGGACCTGAACTAGGCCAGGGGAAGTGAGGATAAAGTGGTGAGTCATGCGGAAGGATTGTTCATGGATGTGCTTAGGACAGAAGCCTTACTTTTCTGCACCTCACCTCGATCCTCTCCTACCCTGACACCCAGAGAACCTCAAATGCTACCACTGTCACCCAATTGGACTCTTTCGGCAGGATGGACACAGAGATAAGCATCTGCTCCCTGGTCCTTCCCCATCGGCCCCCTCCACATTCCCCGAGCCCTTCTCTGGCAGGAATGGTAGGGGCCATTCTTTCTACTACAACATATAGCGAGAATCTCATCTTTAGAATTAGCCAGTAAAGATGTGGAAAGTCGCTCCACCTTCCTGGTTATCTGGGAGTACTAATTAAAATGACAGCAAGATTTCATTTTTCACTCATCAGACTGGCAAAAATTAAAGGACTAATATATCTAGTGCCAGTAAGGGAGAGGGAAAAGTGTGCTCTTAAATTCTGCTGGCAGAAATGTACATCAGTGGACTGTTTCGAAGGCAATTTGGCAGTACCTATAAAAATGTTAAATGTGCATTCTCTTTGATCAAGCGGTTTTCATTCTTGATTCTGACCCCAGGGAAATACTTTCACATGAGTACAAAGAGGTAAACACTGCATTTACTGGTCGCAATGAAATATTGGTTGCAGCATATCCCCCATTAGGAGGGAATGGTTAAAAAGACCATGGTGCATCCAAACTACGGCATCTGTAGAACCATCCAAAAAAATGTGGCTGGTTTGGGTATTCTGGCATAGAACATTTTATTCAGCAAAACAAACTGTTTATGAGACCAAAAAAAGCACCAAAATGTCTATATTATATGTCTACATAAATAACTTTATTAATAAAATCAAGGACTCGTACACATGAGGGAAAAGGGAAGCAAGCTAGCACTTTCACTCTGATAAGGTATTGATTGAGATTTCACAGTTAGAATGCAATCGTGTTATTGTGTAATTATAATAAATAAATATACAATAAAAGCCTGGGAAAGAAGGGGCTCTCCCTCACCATATCTCCTTTTTCCTTCCTCTAAGGATAACCTTGTGGGGTAAACAGAGTAAGATTACTGCCCCAACATTCTAAATGAGAAATCAGACAGGGTGAGAGGAGGAGAAACTTGTCTGGGGTAGCAGGATGGGCTAGGGACAAAGCCAGGATGAGAACCTAGGTCTTTTGACTCCGTTCCAGTGTTCTGAGGATTGCACTCCCTGCGGCATTCAGCTTCCACACCTTCATGCCACCTTGCCCAGGATCAAAGGGAGCCCTCGACCCATTCTTTCAAGAGAACCTCTGACTCTTACAGACTTACAAGTTTTCAAAAATTTTCTCCCCCTTTTCTGTTTTTATGGGGGCCAGACTCCTCTGAATCTCTACGTGAAACCTGCAGGTTCAGCGTTGCAAAGGACTTGTCTGATGTTCCATCCGATTTCCATCCAAATAAATCTCATTTTGCTGATGTCTGTAAAGTCTGACTTTATAGGAGAGAGCTCTCCTAGGACTCTGTCTTTAATAAAAGGGGAAAGAAGTGGAACCACTAATTTAGTTTCTTTAAAAGGCATGTATTTTCATGCACATTAAGTCCATCTGTTGGTGAAATGGATGCCTGTGTACAGTGTATAATTTGATAAAACCCAAAAGAACTCAGAGCTCCCAGTTGAAGCAGAAATAGAGAAAGTGGCTGGGAACCTGACTTAAGTGGATAAATCCACCAACCACTATTTTTAGAACTGAAAACTGATTTGAAAAAAAATACCCATCATGGAGAAAGATTAGTGTTCTTAGTATAAGAGACTCTCAGCACATTTGAACTGCTTTAGGGACCAAGACCAAAGGGCCCACTGTCTCTGCAGCTTCTTGATTGAAGATACCATTTTCACGGCACTGTGCAGGCTCTGAGCATCTCGCTTCCTGCTCTCACACTGTCTGATGGCCCCCCTCTGGTTGCAGAGAGCTTACAAGCTATCAGCCATGCCACCTTAGTTGTCAGTGTGAAGTGTTTTAAAATTTGAAATGTTGACACCATCTAAATCTTGGCATTTTGCATTAAAACATCAGACATTGCACAGAAAAAAAAAATCAGAAATCAGGATTCTGATCTCTCTTGAAAAATCCGAAGATCTGACCATACTGGGTCCAAATTCCTTCAGAGCATTAACAGGCTGATGCTGAGCGGTGGAGGCATCGTGGACAGCATTCACCTCCAGGTTTGCACAGATCTGCCAATGCCTGCCTGGTCCCCACAGACACTTGAAGTTGCAACACTTGGTCTTGAAGATTAAAATCTAAACTTCTCAAAAGGACATTCAAAGTCCTACGGTATTGGCTTCTGGCCAACACCTCCATCTTCATTCTTTCCCTGCTTTTCACCTATTTATTTAGTCCACAAACCTTCACTGATGGCTAGCATAAACCAGTCTGCATGCTAGATGGTTCAGAAATGAATAAAATGTATGTATCAGACAGGGTCCCAGCAGATGGCATACATAAACCAGGACAACCCAAAAAGGAATGGTTGAATAGTAGGAGAACCACAAGGATAGTGCATTACCTTGAGACTAGAAGCGCGACGGTTAGTACATTTAGGTCAGAAGTGAAAATGTTGCTCAGCTGGAGAGATGCTATGACCTTCTGCTGGGAATGCAGCCAGCCCATGACAACCCTGCAGGGCAAGGGCTAGGAGAAGATCACCTGCCCTCACTCTCCTCTCTACCGCCAACCTCCGAGGGGATCCTCCACTGGCCAAAGCCAGAAGCAAAGGGCCAGGAGGCCTCTTGATGCAGTCCACAGAAGTCAGCTTCCCTGGACAGAGAAAGTGCGGAGTGGATATGAGATACAAACAGAAGCCACTGAGCCAAACCCATCTGGCCTTCAAGGAACTCACAGTCGAGTGAGGAGAAAGGCAAAATCAACAGACAATGGCAGTGTGGTAGGGGCCCTACTGTGTTAATGAGCATCCTGGCAGGCTACAGGAGTTCAGAGGAGAGAACAAGCCAGGCAGAGGCAGTCAGGAAGCCTCCCAGGAGACAGTGACCTCAAAGCTGAGATACAAGTGATAAAGAAGAAGGAGTTAGCCAGAGAGAGGTGAGGAGGGAGAGGCGGGCTGTCCCAAGAGAGGGAGCATCCCATTACTCAGGCTTCATGGGCATCATATGCTCAATCCCCTGGGTCTCTCAGTGTTCCCCCATGTCTCTTGCTCTTCTGCACTCATATGCTTGGGCACAGACCCTTTCCCTGCTGGAGGAGCTTCCCTCCAGCCTTTTTGGGAAGTTCTCTCACCCCCATCCTCTCCAAGCAATTACTCCTGAATGTACCCAGCAGAAATGTGAACATACATGCACCAAAAGACACACACTAGAATACTCACAACAACACTAAGCATAGTAACCACATGTGCATCAAACAGAGACTGGGTCCATGAGTTACGATATATTCACAAAGTAGAATACTATACAGTAATGAGAATGTGGGATCTACAATTATATGTAAAAATATGGAACAATATCACAAATATAATGTTGAGTGAAAGAAACCAAACACAAAAGAGTATATCCCATGAGATTCCACTGATTAAAAAGTTCAAAAGCAAGCAAAAGAAATCTATGGTGGTAGAATTCAGGATAGTAGTTACCCCTTAGGGGAGTGGTAGTTACTACAACGAAGCAAAGATACGGGGTCTGTGTTGCTAGTAACATCCTGTTTCATGAAGTGGGTGCTGGTTGCATGGGCTCTGAAAATTCATTAACCTGTACACTTACGATATGTATATTTCTCTTTATGTCATGCTTTAAGTCACTTTCTCCAGGAAGCCTTCCCAGATTATTGAATGACAAGGGCTTCATGTCCAAAGAGCTCAAAAAAACCCTTCCAAAAACCCATCCTGGATGTCTGAAAACCACTGAGGACAGAGCAACCCAGGACTGCACACCTCAATTTCCCTCGAGATCCTGGACAAATCCTGTCCAATCTCCTGGCCCCATCTACTGCTTTAAAATGATGCAGTGGAGCAGATGTGCTTCTAGTTTTTTCCAGTGGCTAAGGCGTTTGTTTATAGGTTAATGGATCATCCAGCTTCTTCTGAACTCCCTTGTCAATCCTAACAGCCTCTGGTCATAAAACAACTCTGAAATGTCTGTAACTCTTAGATGAGTGGCACCCAACTTTCTCATCAAGGAGGGACACTGTCACTAATTTTCTCCCATGAGCCCCACATAATGGAAGAAGATGCATTTTCTAAAAAAGATGTTTATTGTGTGATGATCCATTTGTTTTAATCAAGGTATTTATACACAGTAGCCAACCTGACCTAGTGATCAACATGAGGTAACCAGTATCCCTCCAGTGGGTTGGATAACTCCTACTCAAAGCAGAGTAATATGATCATTTTGTTCCCCCGCCTGCCCCAGGAAGATCCATAGCTGGGGCTCAATGTAGGATATCCGCTACTAATTTTATGACATAGAAATGCATTCGGGAGGGCGCCTGGGTGGCTCAGATGGTTAAGCGTCTGCCTTCGGCTCAGGTCATGATCCCAGGGTCCTGGGATCGAGTCCCGCATCGGGCTCCCTGCTCCTTGGGAGCCTGCTTCTCCCTCTGCTTCTCTCTCTCTCTGCTCCTGTCTCTCATGAATAAATAACTAAAATCTTAAAAAAAAAAAAAAAAAAAAAAGAAATGCATTCGGGAGCCCTTATTTCTTTTTCTCAAGCCTCTCAAAATGGCACCCCTAGGCCAAGGCCACTGTATCAGTACCTTATGCCACATACCAATGAGACTCTGGGTTCTGTCTTCAGATATTTCCTGGTACTACTTTCCTAACTTCTTTTCAATAATGATCTCAGAATGAAATGGGCTTTTGTGATGTTACATAACCCAAGTGAAATGAAATAGGACTGTTTCAATAATACCAACACTGGTTGCCATTTATGCTGCCCCTCTTATCCATGCAGCTACTATCCTAGGCACCTTATATGGGTTTACTTGGGCTGTGCAGTCAGATAACATGGATTCAAATCCCACCTCTGCTCCTGATTGGCTCAGTGACCTAAATGAGTGGGCACTTAACCTCTCAGAGTCACCATTTCTTTACCTATAGAAGGAGACTCCTAACACAGTTAGGTCATTGAGTTACTGGGAGGACCAAATGCATATCATCCATGCAAGCAAATGGCCCAGTGCTTAGCACAGAGGAAGCACTCAAAACTGTTAGCTATTCATAGTAATTCTATTTTCTTCACAACAACTCTCTCAAGAAAGCATCAGTATCCCCATTTTGTAAAGAAAAAACTGAGGCTCAGAGACTTGCCTAAGATTACAGGGTGACTGAATGGGCAGATCTAGGATTTTCGACCCTAGTTGTACTTGACGCCAAATCCTCACCTCTTTCCCCTGGTCAGTCCTTCAGCCTCTGCAGGTTGTAGCTGGAAGCCTCATGGTTGCTTCTGTTCCTTTATAAAGGTAATCATTTTTAAGGGAAAGAACATTTTTTTTTTTGCTTAATTACTTTTAAAAAGTAAAATATTAGGTAACACTTTTACTTGTGTCATAAAAACCTAATTCTACTCAAGTACATTTTTTTATGTTCCCATTCAAGTTTGTCAGCCCTTATTTCGTGATTGTTGCCAATCTTGTTTTAGGCATTAGCAAAAAGGTTCAAATAACCCTAGCCAAGCGACGTGACCTTGGGAGGCTCCTTGCCCTCTCAAGTGGGCCTCAGTTTCTCCTTATGTAGAACAGGGGAGTGGATGGAGGTTCTCCCAGTTCCTGCAACCTTGACACAGAAGCGTCCCTTCTGACATCACTTCAGGGCCCTCTCCACACGTGAGCAGCTGGGCTTCAAACGTTTGATTCCTGCCCTGTCTTCCTGAACTATGTCAGCAGAGGAAAAAAAAAAAAAAAAAAAAGAATCTAACATCTGTTTTCACACCATGGCTGAGAATTCATTCCTAAAACATTTTTCATACTTGACCAGAAGGGCATTTCGTCACGAGTAACAGGATCCGTCCCTTGCTCTCTGGCCTCCTTTGCACTTTGCTGATAAGACAGTAATGAATGTGCTGATGTGCATTTCCAGGAATCAAAGCTTCTCCCTGGCCCAAGCCAGCACTACTGCCTTCTCAGGGGCAGGTGCCAGAGCCCAGTGCCCTCCCCAGGCGGGCCAGCCAAGTCACCGTCCTTGAGGCTCTCTTCCCTCCCCAACAGCACCTCCCATGGGACCTTGTAGGCAGGGGTTGGTCACTGGAGCAGCCCCAATCCAATATCGTTCTCCCTGGCTTCCTGGGGCATGGGCCACACGGGGGAGGACCTCTCTGTTCCAGGCTCTTAGCACCCTCAGCTTTACACGCGAAGAATAAGAACACCTCCCTTCCGTGGTTAGGGCGATAACCCAGTGAGTCAAAGTGTGTAAAAACACCTTGTGAGTGCACCATCTGTGAAGAAACGCACAAAGTGCTGTATGAGTGTAGCAACAATGACGGTATTTAATGAGAATTTGACCCTGAGACACACTGGATGAAGCAGCTTTATCTGTGTGGTTCTCAGTTGCATGTGGAACTCTACACTTAAATAGAGACCACTTCAAAGAGAGCCTATAAATCAAAATACATATTCTTTGAGGGATACATGGTGTTTTTGTCCTTTTTCTAAATGCAGAACCGCAAATGCAAAAGAGCAGCTGTGATTTCTTCAAGACAAAAGTCTTGGTGATTCAGAGCGTGTCTTTGCTCATCTTGTTTATCTTCTAAAAGCCACCCTTCCTCTGAGGCCTACTGGGGTGTTTGGTAGATGGCCCGTGGCACGGGGAGCCAGGCACTGGGTCCATCACAGCTGGAACACTGATTCTCTGTGAGCTTTTAACAGGTTTCTTCTCTTATTTGGACCACAGTTTTCATACCCATGAAATGGGTGGGGAGACGGTGGGGAACTGTGGCTGTAGGGATATTTCTCCAAGGGCAGGCACAACAATGATCCCTGTGGGGAATGACTTCAGGAGTCACAGGCCTAATAGAAAGCAGTTGAATGAAAAAGGTAATGGCTTTTCAACTCTCCTTTTATCTTACACATCAAAGAGAAATCCTCATGTCAGTGCTTGTATGACAACGGCTCTGCACACTTGCTCCTTTCCTCCTTAACTGAGCACAGATCTCAGGACTGGGCTTCGGCAGGTGCAAATAGCTAGAATTTAAACTCCTTATTTTGTCAACACTGGGCCTGTGTCTTGGTTAACTTCTACTTCAGCAAGCAACTTTGTTTTTGTTTTCATTTATTGCAGTGATATAAAGTTTCCTTTGCAAATATATTCATTTTATTTTTAAGAGGTGAATTACTTAGAGACACCTGGGTGGCACAGTCAGTTAAGCATCAGACTCTTGGTTTTGGCTCAGGTCGTGATCTCAGGGTCGTGGGATCAAGCCTCACATCAGGCTCCACGTCCAGTGGGGAGTCTGCTTAAGATTCTCTCTCCCTTTCCCTCTGCCCCTCCCCCCATTCTCGCTCTCTCTCTCTCTCAAATAAATAAATAAATCTTTTAAAAAACAGTAAATTATTGAAAAGGTGTAGCGGATGTTATAGGAAGCACATAGCTATGGCAACAACCATGGCCCTACCACCCCAGTTAGGGAACTCTGGGAGCTGGTGTCTGAGGTTACTTCCCTCACTCATGTGAATGGCTCGGTCATGGGATGTTCTCACTGTGGTGCATTTTTCTGGCTCCCTGGGTGCTGACTCTGGGTCAGGGGTAGAGAGGACCAGGTGGCTGGGGAATTTTGTTCTGCCATAGGCAGAAGAATAGGCCCACCCTCCAGGAATAATCCTACTTAGAGCCAGGGGAGGCCTCTGACTGTGGTTTCAGGTGTATTCAGAAGAAATTGCCATAGTCATGAGTTCTGGATGGTGTAAGAGTTTGCAACTTGCTAGAATGCATATCAGTTCAGGAATTCTCACCACACAGCTCTCATTTAAATATTATTTCTTTCATTGTACAGGTGAAGAAGCAGGCTCGAAAACTAAAATGACTTGAAAAGTCACACATCTAGAAAGAGATAGAATGAGGACTTTATTTTTTTTTAAGATTTATTTATTTTAGAGAGGGAGAGAGATCAGGGGGAGGGTGGTAGAGGGAGAGGAAGAGAGAAGCAGACTCCCCACTGAGCACAGAACCCAATGCGGGGCTTGACACAGGGCTTCATGGCGGGGGGGCGGGGGGGCTCGATTCCACAACCCCAAGATCATGACCTGAGCCGAAATCAAGAGTCGGACGCCTAACCGACTGCACCACCCAGTCGCCCCTTGAATAAGGACTTTAAATCTGCATCTTTTGTCACCAAAGTTCATGCTTTTTCAACTACAAAGGATGCTAAAGTAGGTTTAGAAAGAAACCAGGAAGATGAACAGGTATTTTGTGGCTATAATATCCCATTCTGTGAATATACTATGTAAACAGCTTCCTACTTTGGAATAGTTTATATCCAATAGATGAACAGCCCTTGCGTCTAAACCTTTGTGTACATCTATGTTTATACAATAAATCTCTAGAGAAACAAAACAAAACGGGATGGAGTCCCGTGCCAGGCTCCATGCTCAGTGAGGAATCTGCTTGTCCCTCTCCCCCTCCCGCTCTGCTCGCCCCCCTCTCTCTCTCTCTCTCAAATAAATCAAGTCTTTAAAAAAAAGGAATTAATCTGTCCAATTACTGTTTTTCGAAAGACAGGTATGGTTTCCTCCTAAGGCTTTACAGTTTTCTTCTTATAGGCTAGGGGTATATTCTTTTATACACACGGAGGAATGTCACCTTGGGTTGTCACAGAGGTGGTCGAGCTTCTGCATGTCTGTTTCTCGAGGATAGGACTGCTATTCCAGATTTCAAGTTATATTACAAAGCAGCAGTAATCAAAACAGTATGGTACTGGCATAAAAAGAGACACACAAATCAATGGAATAGAACGGAAAACCCAGAAATAAATCCACAGTTATATGGTCAATTAATCTTAGACAAAGGAAGAAGGACTATACAATGAGAAAGAGATAGTCTTTTCAACAAATGGTGTTGGGAACACTGGGCAGCTACTTGCAAAAGAATGAATCTGGACCTACTTTCTTACACTATACACACACACACAGAAAACTCAAAATGGATTAATGACCTAAATGTGAGACGTGAAACAACAAAAATCCTTGAAGAGAACACAGGAAGTAATCTCTTTGACATCAACTGTGGCAACGTTTTTCTAGATATGTCTCCTGAGGCAAGGGAAATAAAAGCAAAAATAAACTATTGGGACTACATCAAAATAAAGTTTCTGCACAGCAAAGGAAACAATCAACAAAACTAAAAGGCAACCTCCTGAATGGGAGAAGATATTTGCAAATGACACATCCAATAAAGGGTTAATATCCAAAATATATAAAGAACTTATACAACTCAACACCCAAAAAACAATCCAATTAAAAACTGGGCAGAAGACATGAACAGACATTTCTATAAAGAAGACATCCAGATGGCCAACAGACACATGAAAAGATGCTCAACATCACTCATCATCAAGGAAGTGCAAATCGAAACTACAATAAGGTATCTCACACCTGTCAGAATGGCTAAAATCAAAAACATAAGAAACAACAACTGTTGGTGAGGATATGGAGCAAAAGGAACCCTCCTGCACCATTGGTGGGAATGCAAACTGGTGCAGCCCTTGTGGAAACAGTATGGAGTTGCCTCAAGAAGTTAAAAATAGAATTATCCTACTATCCAGTAATCAATCACACTACTGGGTATTTATCCCCCCCCCAAAAAAAAAAACACTAAACTAAATCAAAGGGACACATGCACCCCCATGTTTATTACAGCATTAATTACAATAGCCAAGATATGGAAGCAGCCCATGTCCATCCATAGATGAATGGATAAAGAAGATGTGGTATGTGTGTGTGTGTGTGTGTGTGTGTGTGTGTGTGTGTGTGTAATGGAATATTATTCAGCCATAAAAAAGAATGAAATCCTGTCATTTGCAACAACACGGATGGAGCTAGAGAGTATAATACTAAGCAAAAGAAGTCAGTGAGAGAAAGACAAATACCATTGATCTCACTCATATGTGGAATTTAAGAAACAAACCAAATGAGCAAAGGAAAAAAAGAGAGAGAGAGAGGCGAACTAAGAAACAGACTTAACTATAGAGAACAAACTGATGGTAACCAAAAGGGGGGGGGTGGATGGGAGAAACAGGGGGTGGGCATTAAAGAGTATACTTATAATGATAAAAAAAAGATAAATACCTAAAATTCTAATTGCTGTGTCAAAAACCATATATACATCTTTAAGGCTCTTGACACATATTGACAAGTATTGCCAAAATGCTCTTCAGAAACGTTTGCACCAATCAATTCACGTGACCCCAGCATGAATGAGAATGCCCATTCTCTCACATGTCCCCTAATTCTGAGTATTTTAATTAAATTCCTTAAAATAGGAAAGAAATGGCACTCTAGTGTTTTAATTAGCATTCCTTTGATTATCAGTGAAGTTAAACACCTTTCCATTTGCTCACTGACCATTTGGATTTATATGTGGAAACTTTATGGCCAAGTTCATTGCTTTTCAATATGTTATACCTTCAGGATTCAGGATAAGGAAAAGGTTTCCAGAAAGTCTCTGGGTCCCAATCTTCCTAACTGTGAAATGGGTTTTAGAGGGTTCTTTCAAGAACCCCTCAACTGTAACCCTAGCTGAACAGGGCAGCATCAAGGTTGCCGGAAGCCTGAGCACATCTCCTAGACTGGTATCTCCACCGCCCTCGACCCTTGTCCCAGTCAAGATGGTCCAGGCTGCCAAATAGGCTGGACCAACTCTGCCAGAATCAACACTGTAACTCCACTTCCTCACATGGACTCCCCACCCATAACCATTTATTGAGGCAGTGACTGTCTTTTGCATTCATGTTAAACAAAATTATTTGTAATTTAAGAAGTAGTTTTGGTTTTCTTTCATCGTTAATAACTCCACCCTCTAAGGAGAAGGAGGTAAGGACAACCCTGCCAACCCCACCAGCAATCCTATCCTTGAGAAACAGACATGCAGAAGCTCGACTTGACCACCTCTGTGACAACCCAAGGTGACATTCCTCCATGTGTATAAAAGAATATACCCCTAGCCTATAAGAAGAAAACTGTAAAGCCTTAGGAGGAAATCATACCTGTCTTTCGAAAAACAGTAATTGGAAAGATTAATTCCTTTTTTTTAAAGACTTGATTTGAGGGGGGGGGGCGAGCAGAGCGGGAGGGGGGGAGGGACAAGCAGATTCCTCACTGAGCATGGAGTCTGGCACGGGACTCCATCCTAGGACCCTGAGATCATGACTTGAGCTGGAACTAAGAGTCGGACGCTTAACCAACTGAGCCACCCAGGTGCCCCAGGAGAGATTAATTTCTTATTATAGACTTCCTTTAATGATGATTGTTATGAAGTTAGAAAAAAATTGTCATTTTTCATCTTGGGTGGGTGACTGGTTGAGATGGATTTCATTTAGTTGAAAGTGCAGGGAGTTGAAATTCCTTCAAACTGATCACTGCTTGAAAATGAATATGTGAGCATAGCATAAGGAAAGTATTGGAAGTGCGTATCTTAACACCCTGGGGAGACTCGTATAATGTTTTATTTCACATGTCTTCCAGAAAAAGGAGCTGTGCATTTTAATCTGGGCCTCCTTTATGTCCCATGCCCCATTCTTGGCGGGACTGACTCCCCCTACCCCACCCCCAGCACATTCACGACGGTCTATAAAAGTGAGCTGCAAACAGAGCGGATTTATCATTCGTGGAGTGGCCCCCATCCTCCACGCCCCCGCACCTGCTCCCTCTCTTTCTGAACGCCTGGCCCACTCACTGCTCTCCTCTGCTGCCCCTCACACTTGCCATGCCCTTCCTGTCTACTTATAGTTTCCAGCTTTGCCAGGCCTTGCATTCTGGTAGCTCTTGATGCCCCAGTCCTCCTAATCCCCAGGCCCATCCTCTGGCCTCCCAAACTCTCAGTAGACCAAGGCAAGGTAGATGTCAACACATTCCTGGTTCCATCTTGGAGCAGAGGAAATCTGGCAGAGTGTGGGTGTTTTACTAAGTCCTGGTGCATCCAACTCCAGAGCTCAAGCCTACCATTCACAATGCCAAGCGAGATGTTCCTCAGCCTCTTGCTCCCAGGAGGGCCCTGAGGGATTGTGAGATTTGGCCTGTCCATGGGGCTCCGTCCCATCTCTCCATGGCTGTGTGATGGGTGCAATTTCTGTGGGAAGAAACCTGCTCCGGCCAAGGTGTGGATGAGAAGGCAAGCTGTGAGCCCAGCATCTCCTGTCCCTTTACCTTGCCTCCCACAATTCAACTCTTACCCTCATCCACCCCAGGATGGGGGCAGGAGAGAAGATGCTAGAATTTGGTGCATGCTTCTGTGCTGGCCTTGCAGGGAGAGCTGAGGTATACTTTTGAACCGTGAGTGCACACCATCCAGGCATGTCCTGAGTGTAAGATTTCATTGCTGCCATTGAAAACATTGGGGGCCATCAGAGGAAAACCCCCAGTTCAGAGTCCCTTGAAGAAAATCATCCCAATAACATACTGACGAACAAGCTGGTGGAAAGAGAATGGAGAGGGGAAAAGAAACCAGGTAATATTCTTTTAAAACTAAAAATCCTTCAGTAATTTTTCCCCAGGTTTCCAGCAGCAGCCCCACAGAAATCACCTGCTGTTAACTTGGAGGAAAGACTTGACATTTCTCAGGCGATGTCTTCTGTAAGTGTGTTAATAATACACACCAAGGGGTGCAGCAGGCTTAACACAGCACCCAGCAGACAGTAGGAGCTCTGTAAATGGCAGCTTCTTCTGTGGAAGCAGGGCCTAACTGGAGAGAAGTGGGGAGCCTAAAGGAAGCACTAAGGATGGGCACGCTGGAGCCCTGTGAGCCCTACAGCCATGAGGACGGTAAGAACAGAGGAAGATGCTGGAGCCATGGTAATGATGAGGCGGCAGCAATGAGGAACTCTGCAGCTCTGATCCAGCATCCTTGCTGGGAAGGCCTGCTCCCACAGAAGTAGCTCTAGCATCTGTTGACCTTTGTCACCCACTGCACTCCATGAGATGGAGGAGTCGCCCAGGTGACAGGAGGGGCCCGCATCAGCTCCAGCCCACAGAGGTAAGAGGGAGGCTCAGGAGTCAGCCTGTGTTCCAACCCCTGCTCTTCTGGGTTTGTTGTTGGGTTTTTTTTTTTTAATATTTTATTTACTTATTTGAGAGAGCAGGTGCACAAGTGGGGGGAGGAGCAGAGGAAGAGGGAGAAGCAGGCTCCCCCCACCCCCAATGGGGAACCCAACGAAGGGCTAAATCCTGGGACCATGAGATCATGACCTGAGCTGAAGACAGACACTTAACTGACTGAGCCACCCAGGCACACCTCTCCTGTTTCTTAAGGTATGACCCCTATACCCTCAGGTAAGTCTCTGAGCCCCCATCTCTAAAATGGGTATAATGATAATCCATACCTCAAAATGTCACTGAAATGGTTACAGTGGGTGAGCAAATTATGTAAAATCCTGGGTATGATACAAATATCTTCACTCAGAAAGCACTCAGAGGTTACATTGTTACCTTTAGTAGTATTATTTGGTCTTAAGGATTATTGAAGGGCCCCTGTGAGGTTCTGACTTTTATGCAACTCTTTTCATGCTATTTGAAGAGTCTCTCTGACAGAACCCTGCACTGCAGCCCAAATCAAGTTAATACTGCCAAATATCCAGGTTGGGGTTGAAGCTACTCGGCTCAAGGGACCACTTTGAGGCCCTGCTTCCTCATCTGTAACCCAGTGTCAGCTGGACACTGCAGAGTGACTGGGAGGATCCCACGAGGCAGTGGGTGGAAAGTGGCCAGCAGCGGGCTTGGCACAGAGGAAGGCTCGAGAAATGGGAGTTCCCTTTCTTTTCCTGCTCCCCCTGGGAAAGTGCAGAAGGCGAGGGTGAGGACCCCCCTGGGGCTCCTCTGGCCACCTGACCTGAGGGAGAGCCAGGGTGGAGAGCAGGAAAGGGGAGGTGTGGTGTGAAGCAGGTCAGCCTCTTTCCCCTCTGTGACCCAGCAATTTGGAAACATCCTCCCTATCTGCTGTGCTGTTCTCCCAATGTCCAGCCCACAGTGGCCAGAACAATGGCAGGATACAGGCCTGTGCTTACCAGCAGTGATGTGCCGGCCTTTGGGCCAGGCTGAGCAGGGCTTGTCTCCAGCACAGAGGGCCGGCCACCTGGCCTCAGATGAGGGAGCCCCTGGTGCATCCCTGGAATTCTCACCTTCTGGTTCCCCTGAGGCCTCCCTGTAGCGTTGATGGAAGGGGTTTCATACTCACAGATTTCCCCACCCCCCCTCACTCTGGGCATGAGCTGGTGTTTGGATTCCTGGTTTCCCCTAGGAGATCTTTGCAAGTTTATGCTGTTTCTGATTATAATATAACAAGCTGTCATTTTTTTTAACATAGCGCCTACTATGTGCCCTGTCTTATGTGAAGTACAGTTAGTCCTCACCGCTCCTGGATTCTGTTTGCACACTCACCTACTCCTCTCAGATTTATTCGTAACCCCCAAATCAACACTGGAGCCATGTTTTGCACTTTTATGGTTACAGACATGTGCAGAGTCCCCCCATGCACACATTCCCTGTTGAGGTTGAACAAGGGGACGTTCTGCTTTTTTGTTTCAGATCCCATGCCTTATACCAGTATCCTTTTTGCAGTCTATTTAGTGCCATGGTTTTGACACTGGGGAGATTTTTGTTGATACTTGTGCTGTCTGAAATGGTCCCCAGGCATAGTGTTGAAGTGTCAGCTGATGTTCCTAAGCGTGAGAAGGCTGTGATGTGCCTTACATAGAAAATACACATATTAGATGAGCTTCTTTTGGGCGTGAGTTATAATACTGTTACCATGAGTTCAATGTTGATGAATCCACAATATGTATTAAATCAGGTAAAGCTAAACAGAAATACACGTGCAAGGTTATGCATTGATCAATTGATGAAAATGTGACCAGAGGTTCCTGAGAGCCTATCCCTGTATTTTTTCCCCTAGGAGAAATGGCTCAGTATTTGCTAATTAAGTGTTTTCAGTGACATAATGAAAGATAACTACTGTGAAAAATGACAATCAACTATATCTGTCATCTTCTGTAGCCCTCCAAACAAGAACAGGGATCAATATTATCCCCATTTTATAGATGTAGAGATCAAGGCAGAGAAAAGGGGACTTTCCTAAGGTCACCTGGCTCACAATTGGCTGGGTTGGGATTCACACCTGTCTGCCTCCAATACTTGCACCCTTCCGACCACACAGGGCTGAGCAGTTGTCTACTTCTCAGTGGCCGGTGTGAGAGTCACAGGACACAAGAGTCACAAGGCTGAGATACAGCCTTGTCCTCACTTTATGGGGAAAGTGAGACCCGAAGAGGACAAGGGAGCCTAGGGTATGCGGCAGTGGGTGCACATAAAGGCATAGAGGGCAGAGACAACTTTTACATTCCTTCTGTTTTCCCCACCCTCTGAAAGGTAGTCTGGGCTCCTGAGGCCCCATTTGCTAAGTTTCCCATAAACCTTTCTTTGAGGAAAATATTGATTTTTGTAAAGAGGACACTACTAGATGTCATGCACCTGCCATGTGCCAAGCATTACACCATTTATTCTCACAAGTCTGAGTATTACCACAGAATATTACTCCTGGAATTGTCTTTATGGAAGTCCTGCCCATATACCAACAGCACTAACCTCTGCACACCAAATCTGCTTAATGTGATATGAACCCAGGTGGCTTTCTTTTTTTCTGGTCATTGGAGTACACTTGGCCCAAGTACAGGGCAAGACATGGGGCCAAAGAGTCAATGCCCCTGGGAGCAGCCCTCAGACAATGATGGTGGGAGTGCTGTGGATAAACGGTCCAGACTCCTAGCCTCTCAGCTGGGACAGTCTCCCATCCTGTTCCACACTCTCACCCGAGGTTCCCCAGCGGGACTAGGCTCTCGTCACCCATAATGCTATCTGGCTTGATAATATTTCCTTCTCCTCCCTATCTCAGATCTCCTCCCAAATAAACTACCTGCACCCAAATAAGAGTTTTCCATTTAAGTGAGCCACATGCCTGGAACATGGAAGCAGGCAGTAAAAATGGTAACTTGGCTTCACATGGATCAACACCCATTGCCATGACTTCTTCAACACACTGCTGCCTCTGGAGAGCAAGGACTAATATGAGGCACTCTGGAGCAAGGGCGGGGGGGCGGTGGGCAAGATGACAAATTTACCACCAGAGAGTGACAAACAGTAGGTGGTGGCTGTGTGCTATACCACGTAGTCAGTGCTCCAAACTGGGATTCTGAGCAAAAGATTAAAATGGAGGAAACACCACTTTGGTGCAGATCTGCCATGTTTCAGTCATCTGGCTAAATGACTTTGACAAGACTCATAGACATTATCTCTTTGAATGCTCTTGGCATGTCTAAGTAGATTACCCCTGTATTACACACACATCTCAGAAAGGCAAACACCGGCAGCACTGCGTGGTAGCATCGTGATTTGGTACCAAGCCTATCTGACTCTGAGCTTTTGCTCTTCCCCTTACCTGCCTCGCCCCCAAGACCCCCTTACTCTCCAATAGCCAACATGCAATGAAGGGCTGTTAGGGGCTGAGACACATGGTGGGGCAGCACTGACTCTTGAATTCAACTCTGGGCAGCTGCAGGTGCTGCATCGGTCTCAGTTTCTATGGGCCAGGAGTCCTGCCATGACTTAGCTCTGTTCAGGGTCTCCCGGAGCTGCAATCAAAGTGTCAGCTGGGCTGCATTCTCATCTGGAAAACCTACTAGGGAAGATTCTGCTTCTAAGCTCATTCAGGTTGTTGGCAGAATTCATTTCCCTGCAGATGTGTGACTGAGGACCCCAGCTTTCAATGACCATCAGCTGGAGACCAACTACAGGTTCTAGAAGCCACCCACAGTGCCCTGACACATGGCCTGTCCATAGGCAGTTCACAACATGGCAGTTTGCTTCTTCTCTCCTTCCAGTCCACTAAGATGGAGGCATATGTAATGCAGGATAACCATGGGAGTGACATCCCATCTCCTCTGACATATGATGGATAGATCTGTTATTTACATGACCATCACCATCATCATCACTTGTCATTAATATTATTTTTTATAATTATTATTAATTCAGTATTCTGAAATATAGTACTAAGATCTCATTTACTTTTTGCACAGAAACCTTCTATAGTTCCCAATGCCTCTGGAGTAAAATCCAAATTCCCAGGTCCCACATTCATGCCCCCCTCATAGCTTCCTGGCTTCATCTTCACCCCCTCCTGGCTCTTCCTCGGCCATGCCCAGCTCTTCAGCTCTTTTTGGCACATGTAGCCCTTCTGCCTGGCCTGCCTTTACTTCTCTTTCCATCAAGTTCACGTGCACATCTTTGCCAACTCCTCAGAAAGATGGCCCTGACTCCCCCAGGGCCACTCAGCCTCTCTCCTCTCTGGGCTCTGCAGCTCCGTGCACGTGCTTCTTTAGTGCTGTTCACACCAGATCGTGTGATGTCATCAGCGAGTTCCAGCCCAACTCTGAACTCTGGCACTTGACATATCAAAGGTCTTGATAAATCACACTGAATGAATACATAATCAAGATGATCAACAGCAACCTTTCTTTTATGGCCACTGAAGGTTTGCAACGTACATGAAATGGGTACACACAAGTCTTGAGCGAAGACACTGGGCAGACTAAGAGATCCAGCTGGATGACCTCAGAGGCCCAGAGCCGTTGCCCTCTTCTTAGCGACTGACAGGCCCCAGAAAGAAGCCCCATGTCTGCTGCAGAGCCCTTGGCTCAGCACTTCCCATATTCGCTACTGCTATTCTTGGGGCTCCTCTTCCCCAAAGCCTGCTTGCATATTTTCAGGTCTTTGAATGTTGCAGCCAAACCACTGCTGTACTTCCGAAAGCAGAACCAAAACACACCACCTGCCACTGTCCTCGCTGACTTCCTGCTCCCGGGGCTCCAATACCAGCCTCCCCCTTCATCTGCGCTCGGGGCCCTTGCTTGGGAGCCACAGCCACTTGCCGCACACAGAACCTGCACACTGCCCAGGCTCCTTCATCCTCCGCCCTCCACAGTTCCTCCTCCAGCCAGGCTCCCGGAGACCCCTGCCCGCTCTGAGGAACCCTGCTCCTCACCCTTCTCTTCCTTGCTGAACCACTTCTGCATTTGGATTCTTTGTGTCCCTCCTCCATTTATTCTGGGGAAGCCAGCTCCAAAACCCAGTTGTGACTTCTGTGGGTTAAAGGCCAGGATTAAAAATAAGAAGTTACCATTTCTGGCACCCCAGCTCCTTAGCCAGGAAGGAGCTACAAAGGTAATGTGCCTTGACCAGGCACAGAAGCTGCTAGAAATGCCCCTGCCACCCAGGTCCCCAGGAAAGGCGGTGGGGAAAACCAGGCCGACCAATGGAATCATAGAAGGCTTTCAGTTTCTCAGGAAACTCCAGGGATATTAAATTATGCCCATTTCATAGATGACTGCTCTCAATATTGAAACTAACTGAAATCCATGGAAGCAAGACTTAAGCCAGTGAAAGGGAGGGACAAACTTGTGACCCAAGACAAGCCCCATAAAACCTGGTGAGGCAAAGTTTCTCCTAAAAATGAGAAGGATTAGATCCTACACCTAGGATGACCGAGAGAATCAAATGAGATAATACTTCAAGCGACTAGCACAGCATGCCACATAGAGAAGTCTTGCCAAATAAAGCCAATTACCTTCTCCTTCAAACTTGCTGCCGCTGCCCTCCATGGGAGGTCGCTGGGGGGGTGGGGGGAGGGGGCTTGTCCACTCTCTAGAGCCACTGTGGCTGGAACACACCAGGTACCTGCAGGGCACTGCCATCAGAGGCTGCATGCAGGCCTGCCGCCAGTCCAGCTGGGGTGGCGAGTGGCCCTGAGCCAGCGTCCTCGCAACTTCAGGAGCTGCTCAGAGGGGTGGCTTTGATGTGAAGCCAAAGGAGGACGTGTTACAATTATCTAAATTATTCAAGGCCCCCACGACAGTCAGAGGGCTACAGCTGCTTGCAAGTTTTAGATTTCCTGACTACCATGCCCCATCATAGCAGCCTGATTTTCGGTGGCCTCATCAAGTCCTGCCATCTTGCTCTCAGTGCCTTGGCACGTGCTTGAGTCCCTACCTAGAAGTCCCTTCCCTCCACTCTGTAGCTGCCAAATCCCCCTCCTGCTGCAGGCCTCAGCTCCACAGCACCCCCTCTTGTAGCCATCTCTGCCTGTCCCTCCCCGGTGCTCTCCACACATGGTATCTATCCCTCTCTGCTGGCATCAGCCACGTATGTGCCTGGGTCCCCAAAACACAGAGGGCTCATGAAGGGCAGGGAGCAAGCTCTGCTCACCCCAGGCCGGCCACAGAGAGGTTCTCAACAAGTGTCTATTGAAATGCACTTCTACAATTATGTGGTAGGGGAAAGAACCCAAGCTTTAAAACTCAAAGACCTCTTTTTGAATTCTAGCTGTTTGACAAAAGAGCCCATGACATTGGTTTGATTCTTTAGCCTCTGTGCCCCTTGGTTTCCATTTTGTGAAAGAGAATGATGAGATGAATCTCAGAGAATGACTTTGAGGAACCACACACACATACTCACTCTGGGGGCCAGGGTTCCACAGGTAGAGAGACGTGGAGGGTGAGCCATTTACACGGACACTGCACTCAGAAGTGTCTCCTAGACAGATGCCTTGATCTCAGACTCTTGAATATACAGGCGCTAAGTCCTGGGAGTTATTGGCTCAGCAAGGAACCAGGCCTACTGAGCTTCCCTCTCAGGGACAGACATGCCTCAACTCTGGCCAAGGTCAGAGCCTTTCTCACCGACCTCAACCAGATCTCACCTCCCTGTACTGAGTCTACAATGACTCTGAAAGGGGTACTTACAATGGATCCTCTCTTGGGCCAGACTGGACAGAGGCCCTGGCTCCCAAATTCAGATCCTGGCTGCCACACTGAGGAACAGAAGAGCAGCAGGAAACCTCAAAAGAGGACCCATTTTTCCTGAGCACAAGCCAGCATTTCAGGCCAGGACCCTTTTCCTGTCTTTAAGAAGACTTATACCATGGGTAGAATATTAGTTAGGGTAAGACTGGGTGATGGTTCAATAACAAATAACCTCCCAAATCTCAGTGGCTTACAATCACAAAGGTTTCTTGCTCCAGGATTTTATGGATCTGAAAGGCTTCCAGGGAAGCTATGCTCTATGCAGTGGCTCAGAATGGCAACTCCACATCAGCATGGCCAAGGAAGAATGAGCACCAGAGTCTCACTCAGCAGTGACACACTCCACCCAGGCACGGATGTGCCTATGAACTTCGTCTGTTTACCTTCTTAGGCTGTCAGCTCCTTCTGGATGTCAAGCTAAGGAGTTAAGAGTTTTATCCCATAAGAGATGGGAGGCTTTATGGGTTCTTCATGAAGGGAGTGATGCAAGCTCCTGTGAGGATCTAGGAGCACCCTGCCTGCGTTGACTGGGAACCCCTAGAAACCTGGGACTGGTCTAATGCTTTCACAGTAGACTGAACCTGCCCATTCTCTCTGAAAGGTAGGAGCTCTAGGTCCTGGTTCTACAGCAAGAATGCCCTCTGATGTCAACAGATATCTCCTATTTATGTCTTTACATGTGAACATTTTGATATTGATTTGTATATAAAAACTCTCCAAGGAAGGCAAACAATAAGCAAAACTGAGATTACCCAGAGTTTAGTATTAAAATTATAGATGACAATGGTCACTTTTTCTATAGAAAGCTAGAGCGTTGAGGTCCATGACCCAGTGCCTACATGCACAGGGCCTGGCATGCAGGTCCTTTAATGATGTCTGATGCTTTCTATTTCTGTGAGGAAATATGCCAGGAGATATCAAATATGCTATATCAGTGTCAAAATGAGATGGCCTCATAAGTTCCTCCCTGCCCTGGCATCTATAAAACTCAGGTGCATAGGCGCTACGTGATCCATTCAAGGTTGCACTGCAGGGTTATCAGAAGCCTGAGAGGACATCTGGCACAAATCATGTGAGGTTGGTAAGTTTGTTTTTGTTTGTTTTGCCATCACAAACTACTTCTCAGAAATCCATGCCTGGGGCCACACTGATTATTTTATATCAAATGACCATTTATACAGAAATAATATTTTTTAATTATTAATTAAAAAGTTGTTTTTAAGAATTATTTTATTGAGGGGCCCCTGGGTGGCTCAGTCAATTGAGTGTCTGACTCTTGATTTTGACTCAGGTCATGATCTCAGAGTCATGGGATCCAGCCCTGTTTTGGGCTCTATACTCAGCACAGAGTCTGGTTGTCACTCTCCCTCTGCTTCTCCCCCCCACTCACATGCTCTCTATCTCTCGATCTCTAAAATAAAATCTTAAAAAAAAATTTAAAAATGGCTGATGTTTAAAAAAAAGCATTATTTTATTGATTTTATTTATAAAAGAGCAAAATATAAGACCATCACTGTTAGCCAGTACTGGTCCCCACTCCCTCTAAGTCAGTGAGAATGCTGAGGTCAGAATGAATGGTTAGGATGGGTGGGTGACTATGGAGGACCATTCAGTTCTGACTCCCAAGTACATCATAGAAAGCTACTTTCAGCCATGGTTTTAATCAAATCATGAAGGACGACAGATTCTCACAGAAGCAGATAAGGGCTAACCATGGTCCGGACTCTGGCTACAAAATTCAATAGGCATCTCAAACTATCACTATGAACTTTTCCTAAGGAGCCATGGGATGGGTGGTTTCAGCTTCATCCCTCTCCCAACTGAGTCAGGCTGAGCAGAGCAGGTACTTAATAAATCAGACCCACCCTCAGGAGTCCACTCCAAGGACATTGTAGAACCTTAGGATAAGCTGGCCTTTAATCAAAATCTATTGATTTCTTCTGGATTATTTAATTTCATTTATACTGTATGCATCAACCAGCGTTCTCCAGAAAAACAAAATCAATAGCATCTATCCATCTAACTACCCCTTTATCCATCTACCGCCCATGCATCCATCTTACTCTGTGTGTGTATAAACACACAGGTATATGTACATATATATATATATATATATATATATATATATATATATATATATATATATATGGATACATAGTCTAAAGTCCGTAAAGCAGGTTAGAAACTCAGGCAGAACTCACTGCTGTAGTCTTAAGTCAGAATTTCTTCTTCTTTAGACATGAACAGACATTTTTCCAAAGAAGACATCCAAATGGCCAACAGACACATGAAAAAGTGCTCAACATTGCTCAGCATCAGGGAAATCCAAATCAAAACCTCAATGAGATACCACCTCACACCTGTCAGAATGGCTAAAATTAACAAGTCAGGAAACGACAGATGTTGGTGGGGATGTGGAGAAAGGGGAACCCTCCTACACTGTTGGTGGGAATGCAAGCTGGTGCAACCACTCTGGAAAACAGTATGGAGGGTCCTCAAACAGTTGAAAATAGAGCTACCCTACGATCCAGCAATTGCACTACTGGGTATTTACCACAAAGATACAAATTAGGGATCCGAAGAGGTACGTGCACCCCAATGTTTATAGCAGCAATGTCCACAATAGCCAAACTGTGGAAAGAGTCAAGATGTCCATCGACAGATGAATGGATAAAGAAGAAGCGGTATATATACACAATGGAATATTATGCAGCCATCAAAAGGAATGAGATCTTGCCATTTGCAACGACGTGGATGGAACTGGAGGGTGTTATGCTGAGTGAAATAAGTCAATCAGAGAAAGACATGTATCATATGACCTCACTGATATGAGGAATTCTTAATCTCAGGAAACAAACTGAGGGTTGCTGGAGTGGTGGGGGGTGGGAGGGATGGGATGGCTGGGTGATAGACATTGGGGAGGGTATGTGCTATGGTGAGCGCTGTGAATTGTGCAAGACTGTTGAATCACAGATCTGTACTTCTGAAACAAATAATGCAACATATGTTAAGAAAAAAAAAGAAGAAGAAGATAGCAGGAGGGGAAGAATGAAGGGGAGTAAGTCGGAGGGGGAGACGAACCATGAGAGACGATGGACTCTGAAAAACAAACTGAGGGTTCTAGAGGGGAGGCGGTGGGGGGATGGGTTAGCCTGGTGATGGGTATTAAAGAGGGCACATTCTGCGTGGAGCACTGGGTGTTATGCACAATGAATCATGGAACACTACATCAAAAGCTAATGATGTAATGTATGGTGATTAACATAAAATAAAAAAATTTTAAAAAATAAAAATAAAAATAAATGTAAAAAAAAAGAATTTCTTCTTCTTTAGAAAACCCCAGTTTTTGTGCTTAAGCCCTTCAACTGATTAGATGAAGCCCACCTACATTCTCAAGAGCAGCCTCCTTTACTTAAGGCCAACTGATTGTAGATGTTAACACATCTACAAAAACCTTCACAGTAGCACCTATATTCGTGTTTGATTAAGTAATTGGGCACCACCACCTAGCCACGTTGACAGAAAGCTAACCATCACACTGAGTTCCAGCTGCTTTCCAAATCTGTGATTCCACTGGATTTGGGGCAAGTTAGCTACAGGAGGCCCACACTTTTTCCAGTTACCAGGAGTTCAATCTATCTGTCCAAATCAACCACACACACTCTTGTTTTTTTCCTGGTAATTTTGAGTTTAGTGTGCCCACATGTCTTGTCACATACATCAATTAGGAAGCCAACTTGTAAGTCTGGAGGGTCTGGCAGGATGAAGTTTTAAATCCCCCGATCAGATTTTTATGACCCAATTATCTGATTGCCCTAAAATAAACCCAATTGCCATGCTCTGCTTCACCTTCTTCTAAGTACCCCATGGCCTGGAAATGACTCAGGGCCCAAGAATGAAGAAAACAGTCAGAATCCCAATCACTTCCCCCCTCCCACCTTCATTGAGCCTGACTTACAAAGCAGAAACCCTCCAGATGAATGAGGAGAGTGGAAGCTGAGCCCAGCAACCTTCTTTTTGGATGTGAATGAAGAGTTGTAACATTCTTTTCCATCTGGGTCAAGGGAAACTTGTTTTTTTCTGCTTTTAGCCTGTGTGTCTCAGATGCCACATTGGCAGGGGTTAGCCCTGCTATTTCTTATGTGCTAGAAAGTTGATAATTTCTCAAATGCAAAATGAAAAAGCCAGTAAATAGCAAATTCTCAGGAGAATGCGGAGCAACCATGAAGCACGGCTGATAAGACTATAAATGAGTACAACCACTTTGGAACCTGGCGTAGTGATGGCTGTGATTCTCCAATGGTTCTTCTCTTGGGTTTAAGTCCAACAGAAATACACACATGGGAATGCTCACAGCATTGCTCCTCATAATAGCCCAAAACTGGAAACAACACAAATGTCTATCAACAGTAGAATGGATAAATAAATAGATTCACACAATGGAATACAGCTATGAGAATGATGATCTGTAGCTACATGCAACATCAGGGAAGAATGTCATAAACATAATATTGAGCCAAAGAGATGAGACACACAGAAAAGGACATGTATAATTATTACAAACAGACGGAACTAGTCCATAGTGTAGGAAGTCAGGACTATGGTTACCATTGGAGGGAATATTGGGACAGCAAAGGGCCACCAGGGGGCTTCTGCAGCGATTAATAATGTTTGATTATCTACTGCTACCTAATAAATTACCCCAAAACTTAGGGACTTAAAACAACAACCATTTCTTGCTATCTCATGAATTTGTGGGTCAGGAATTCAGGCAAAGCTCAGCTGGGTGATTTTGTCCCATGTGGTTTTGATGGAGGCCCTTCAGTGGTCTTTAGCTGGCAGATGGAATGCTGGTCTCCAGGGCCCAGGAAAGCTGTCCTGACAAGTTCCGTGCTTTGGCAGGGATCACTGGAAGTCTGGGCCCTGCTTGAACTCTTGACACGAGTGTCTCTAGGCAGCCTCCCTGACAATGCAGTTTCCAGGTAGTTGGGCATCTTCCATTGTCTATCAGAGCTCCCAGAGAGCCATTCCAAGCCGCCCAGGAGGAAGAGCCAAGATTTCTTACAAGCTAGCCTCAGCATCATTTTCACTTCATTCTGTTGATCAAAGAGGTCACTAGAGCCCATCTAAATTCAAGAAGAGAAGAGGAAGAGATTCCACTTCTCTGGGGAAATGGCATGCAATGTACTTGGAGGGAAGAACAATCGGCCCTCTTGCAGACGAGCTAGCACAGGTAATGTTTCTCAGTCTGGGTCTTGGCTACTGGCAATATTCAGTTTGCAAAAACTTACCAAGCCGTATACTCACAACAGGTACCCTTTCCTTCATGTGTATGTGCTGTAGACTGACTAAACATTCAGTTTGTGTCACCCCAAAATTCACATGTTGAAACCTAATCCCTAAAGTGATGATATTTAGAGGCAGGGCCTTTGAAAAGTGACTGGGATTAGTGCCCTTATTAAAAAAAAAAAAAAAAAAAAAAAGACCCCGAGAGTTCCCTCACCCCTATCTCCATGTGAGGGCACAGCAAGAAGACAGCCATCTGTGTACCAGGAAGCAGGCTCTCACCAGACACAGAATCTGCTGGTGCCTTGATCTTGGACTTCCCAGCCTCCAAAAGCTGTCAGAGCAGCCCCAAAGGACTAAAACAATATGCTTTTAAGTAAAAGTGTACTTTTAAAAAGAATCATTAAGCAGCAGGACCCTTTGGGCGCTCTTGCAGCCCGAGGATACTCTGGCTTCAGGCCCTTTACCAGCCCTGTGTTCCGGGGCCACATGGATGAGAACTCTCAGGCCCACTTTCCTGTAAGGCCCTGTAATGTTTCCATCAGCTTTAATGAGAAAGGAAAGCAACTTTGCCCCCCGGATTACTATGAGGGAGAATGAGAGGATCTAAGAGAGAACTCCTGGCATATCCTGGCTTCTCAGTAAATAAACTTCATTTCACTTCAAACACTGCCTCCGACCCCCGTTCCTCAGCTGCAGAGGAAGTCAGCAGCGAAGACTTCCTAGAAGGCCTCATAGGGGTCCAGAGAGCTTTCCACCCCCTCCCCATGGTCTTCACCTTGTGGCAGAGAAAAGGGTACATTCTCAGGCACCTGTGCCTTTGTTGGGGGGCAGCGGGCAGTCCCCAGGTCAGAAGCCAATGAAAACACTCTGTGGCTGCCAGAACAAGACCAAAGTCCCCAAGCAGGGAGACAAGTGAATCACCCCAACTCATGCTTAGTCACTACAAGGTACTTTCCACACGGACAAAGAGAGATGGTTACCAAAGAAATGTCTGCTGGCTGCGCTCACATCAGCTCAAAGAAAATGTTGTTGTAACCTTTACTTTGGAGGGGGAAAAACAGCATCACTTTCCCTTTTCCTTTCCTCTTCTTTTTGGAAAGAGATCTGCTGGCAAAACAGCCAAAGTGGTTGTTTTTGTTTACCCTGGAGAAAGTTTCCAGATAGCTCTGAATCCTGAGCCTTGTGTATGTGTCAGGCCCTTCAAGTCTTAAGCACTTAATGTCCGAGTGTGTAAACAACCCCTTCGAGGGGGCTGTTGCAGGCCTTCCGGATCACAGGGCCTCCTGTCGTGTCCTCTGATCACAGGCAGAGTCCTCCAGGCTTTGAGGAGCTAGAGGGCCAGGGGTTCCAATTTTTCTGTGACCTGTACTGTCCCTACAAACTAGGGCCTGGTATTCCAACTTCCTGGGCTCCTTCCTTCCTCATTAACAATGACAAGGGTTAGTGATGCATACCACGGAGTAGTTATGAACATTAAGTGAGGTGATGTGTGGGACACCACAGACAATGCTCAGCACTCCCATTGTAGTTGATTAGTTAAAATGAGTTCATCCCCCCTCCCTGTCTCCCGCTCCTTCCTTCCTTCATTTACCTCTTCACCTTTCTCTTCTTAAATTCCCTCTCTTCGTCTTCCTTTCCTGCACTCCAAACTTTATCAACCCCCAATTCTCTCCTCCCCTCTCTGCTGTCTGCATTTTTTTCTCCGCCTTGTTTTCAAGTCTCGAACCCCCTCGTGTGCACTCCCAGCCATCCCTCTGGCTGGTACAGCCTTGGCAAGGTGTCTGTTGAAAGCCAGCCAAATTCTGGTTGAAAACACTGCGATTCTTGGCCAGACTTTCTCTCTTTACAAACGAGGGTGATGGTTCAGGCATGGGAAGTCTTCCCATCCATTTAGGCCCCAGGGGAAAAAATAGCAATGCCTCAGTGTGTGGCCTTAGGTGGACAGCGATGTGAGTCTCTGGTTATTGACAGAAATAAATCTGGTGTTTCTGAAAATTGTGAAGCATGCGCAGTTGATGTGTCATCCCAGCAAAAGTGAGTCAGTCCCCAGGCCAGGGCCCAAATCTGGCTGCGTTCGCATTCTAAATAGAAAGTATATTCCTGGCCAGCCTAACATTAGCAAATTGGCGGTCAATGAGCACGGAAAGAGAGAGGCCGAAGAGGAGACATGCAAATCTATATTTGCAAGAAGTTTTACTGGAAAAATAAAATTCTCACTTAGTGATTTTTTTAAAGTCTTTTCTTTCCCCTCTTTCTCTTTCTCTCTATCCTGTCTGCTCTCTATGCAAGCTTTTCCTTCGATCACTACCTTAGCAGAAACTTCTAGAATGGACTTTGAAAATAGGACCACAGCATCGATGGATGAATGGATAAAGAAGATGTGCTACATATCCACCATGGAATACTACTCAGTCATAAAAAGTAGGCAATCTTGCCACATGCGACGGCATGGATGGATCTTGAGAACTTTGCTATGTGAAAGAAGCCAGACGGAAAAAGACAAATACCATATGAACTCACTACTTATGGATGGAATCCAGAAGTAAAAAAAAACAAGCAGCTCACAGGTACAAGGAACAGAATGGTGGTTTCCAGAGGGGGATGGATGAAGGGGCCAAGAGGTACCAATTTCCAGTCATAAAATAAGTAAGCCATGGGAATGCAACATACAGCATGCAACTATAGTTAATAATACTATGTTGCATATTTGAAAATTGCTAATTTTTTAAAGATTTTATTTTTATTTATTTGTCAGAGAGAGAGAGAGCACAACCAGGGGGAGTGGCGGAGGGAGAGGGAAAAGCAGACTCCCCGCTGAGCAAGGAGCCCGATGAGGGACTTGATCCCAGAACCCTGAGATCATGACCTGAGCCAAAAGCAGACACTTAACTGACTGAGCCACCCAGGCATCCCAGTGAAAATTACTAAATTTTAAAAGTTCTCATCACACAAAAAAATGTGTAACTATGTGAAGTAATGGATGTTAGCTAGACTTACTGTCCTGATCCTTCCGCAATATATATAAGTATCAAATCATTATGTGTTACCCTGGAAACTAATATGTTATATGTCAATTATATCTCAATTAAATTTTTTTAAATTACTGAATACTGAAGATTTTGAAACATGAAAAGAAGTAAACAGGATCACAACATTGTACTGATACAATGCAATCAATTGGATGCTATAACCTTTGGAGTAAGACAGACCTGAGTTCAAATCCTGACCCTACCTCCAACTAGCTGTGGCATGTGTGTCTGTGTGTTTAAGAAAGACAGAGAGAGAGAGAGAGAGAGAGAGAGAGAGAGAGAGAAACCTTTGACAAATTCCTAATCTCTTTTGAGTATCACTTCAACCAAATGGGAACATTCTTCCTCTTCCCCCGTGAAGAGTAAAAAAGGTAAGATCCGCAGCACCCGGCCCATGGCAGGTGCATCACGTCTGAGCCACCTTCCTCTTCTTTTCCCTGGGGAGGTGAAGAGTCTGGACCGCCAACACCTCTTCACCCCCCAGTTCCCTGCACCTGGGGCCGCCCTTCTGGAGGGCATGAGCACTGAGCCCAGGTGAGCAGCAGTTCCAGCGGCAGGTGCCACCACACCAGCTTCACCTCTCTGCTCCAGACACAGATTCTGGAGAAAAGAAGCAACACCGGCCCAGGACTTCTTGTGCCAGCATCCCTGGCAAACACAGATGCCTGAATCACATGGTCTCCACGGTGCCAGAGGAAGTGATGCAACCACCCTCAGGCTTTGGGTCAGCCAGGAGGAAAGTGTCCTGTTACAGCGTGGGTGTGGCTGGCTTCAGGGCTCCAGCCTGCACCCTGTCCCAAACCCACAGCAAAGAGGCAGCAGGAGATCCTGTCTTTGTGCATACACTGCTGTTTACCCTGCTTTGTGCACCACCATCTGGGCCCCAGAAAGGGCCAAGCCAAGCAAGTCATCCCTGGCCCATGGCTTCTCCCTTCCCCTTGCTCCAGCTTATAAGCTGTCCTCACTACAAACACCTGTTTCCTTTCGCTTAGACCCTGAGGGGTACAGCTATTCTACTGACTTCATCTGCATAGCAGGAACATAATTGAATTCAATTATAATAACTATACTCATTAAAAACCTATGTAATGTTCATTAAGCAGCCTAGGTAATATGCAATTAATAGCATTAACATATGAATTGTGCATTGGGTCACTAATATGCACATTATGTATAATATGTATACATTATGTATAAGTGTATGTATTAATTACAGCACATGCCAGAAAAACACAGCATTCAAAGCTTGCAGGCCTGTCCCAGTTATAAACCCTTTGATCTCATTCAAATCCCTTTTATGGAACAGCTTTTTCGTTCATTGGAATATCTGCTTTTCAACTCTTTACACAAAGATGGCTGTTGGAGAGAAAAGACTGTAAGAAGCTGGTCAGCACTGAAGTTGAGTAAACCTGAGAAGCCTGTATTGGAGTTTATCCTGGAGAAGGGCCATGATGTTGAGAGAGCAGCGTTCAGATTTCTGGGGTCTGTCCTAGCTTCTGCCAAGACTTCCCCTGTCAATCACTACCACCTCCAATGGGACAACCATTATCTGGGAAATGGGCATAATAGTACTTGACATCACCAGGACATTAAGTAGTTTATCTCATTAGCGAGACTAACTTGCTTTAGAAAGACAGAACGGCAATAGCATTGAGCATCACTGCCAGGAAGTTCCCAACGGGTAAATTCTCCATTAAGGAAAAGTACCTGCTCCAACACAGCATGCCCTTGACACGGGTAGGGTTGTCCAATGGTACTCAACCATGATAAGCAGGCATCAGTAATGGCTGCCCTTTAAGTGGGGTTCTTTCATAGTTTCTCCTCAAAGTACATTCTCGGCATTGCCTGGTGCCTGGAGTTACCATCTCCATTTTATAGAATTTGGAAGGTGAGTCCCTGGTGAATGAAGTAAGTTACCCAGGGTGAACTCAGAAAACCTCCCTGGCAGGAAGGAGATGATTAAAGATAGAGAGGCATGTGTCCCGATACTCTATGCCTGGTTTCTGACTCTATACCTGGCCTTCATTTCCTTAGCTGAAATGAGCCAATCTTTGAAAACTCACACCCACCTACTCATTCTTCTCCCTATTTGTCACTGCCTATCAGGAGAACTCTGGAGATCCCACCTCTAACGGATCTGCCAACCCGTACTATGTACTCTTCTAGCATTCATTTGAGTCTTCATTGACCCCCTGTTTTAATCCAGGCACTGTGCTGGACACTGGGGCTAAAAACATAAGCAGGTCATGACTCCACCTTCAAAGAGCTCAGTGACACAGTCTTAGTTCAGGCCTTGGCTCTCTGTTTCTCAACTATGGATGACCTACTGGGTTCTTTGCTTTGAATATTACCTCCTTCCCAACCAGCCTTCTCAACAGCCATGAGAATGTGCTTTCTAAAATGCAAAACTGGCCCTGTACTCCCTCCCCTTCTTGAATCCCTTAATGGACTCCTATCTTTTACAGAACAAAGTTAGAGCCCATTTACTTGGCATTCAAGGCCCATCTGGATGTGCTTCTGTCTCCTCCTCTCTACCACCTGGATTTCCCACCCACAGATTCTTCCACTCCTGCAGGATGACTTGCATCTCCTTCCATGAAAAAGTGAAGCTTATTTCTCTACTCACTGCATCTTAGTTGGCAATGTAACTGTTTTTGGCCAAGAGGACATTAGCAAATATGAAGCAAGCAAATGAAAAAAAGTACGGTGCACTGGGCTTGACCTTCTTTTCTTTCTGTAGGCATCTTCTGCCACTATGCTCACAAAGCCCAGCTAGACTTCTTGAGGATAAGGCCCACATGTAAGGGGACTCCAGCTGAGAATGAGACATGCAGGTAATACCATGCTAACTATTCAGCTATAGCTAAGCTGGTTCAGACCAGAAGAATAACTCAGCTACCCCACAAAATATTTTAAAAAAAAAAACAATAAACATTGGTTGCTAAGTCACTATGTTTTGGGCTGATTTGCTACACAGCAAAAGCTAACTGATACAAATTCACAAATGCACATGTTCTTTGTGCTCCTATGCTCTACCACATATGGTCCTCCTTGACTGGAATGTAGTTCACCATCCTCCTATGGCTGAACACACTTCAATTCTGCTCACTGGATGATAGAGGATTTCACCAGGCAGAGAAAGGGAGAAATATTCCCACAGAAAGAAGGGGATAAACTGAAGTTTACATTGGATATGCATGTTGCCCTCAATACTCTTTGCCTCTCTTAGGCTCATTCTCCTGGGTGGGCAAAGAGCTCTCAATGGTATATGTCCTCTCCTTTCGCAGTACAGGTGAGACACTGGGTATCTCTCAGACCATTAAAACCAACCTAACATCAAGGCTGTTCCTGTACCTGACTCATCATTCTCAACCCCGTTCATCCTTCCCCAACCTCTGTGACCCTCACTAGCCTAGGAGGGCACTTTGTCCAGCATAGGTGCTTGGCTCATCACTAAGTTTCTTGAAAAGGCCCAAATCAGTCACCTGGGCATGCAAAAAGTGAGAGCCACTTTATCTTTGTATTCCCATCCAACAGAATTATAAGAATTGGTTCAACTAATTAATCCATCACAGAGGGGGCTCCAGGGATTTGTGCAGAAGAGAGAACAAGCAGTTTGGAGTCAGACAGATGGGAACTTAATCCCTGCTTTTACATTTCAGGTAGAGTGTCCTTGGGCAAGCCACTTAACCCTCTACATCCTCAGTCACTGTGTAGGTGGGTGAGTGTGGGAGCAAGGGAATGCCTCTAAAGTCAAGGTCATAATCCTTTCTTCACCGGAAGGTCTTGAGGATTCATGAGTCTTACACCTAAAACACCTGGCACCTGGGAGACTCTCAAGCCAAGTTCTGGTCATCTTCTGTTTCTCTGCAGCTATCCACAAATTCTGGGCACTCTGGGAAGGGGGTGGGGCAGGGCCTCTAATGGCCAAATGGGCTCCAGACCCTGGCTGCCTCTTGGATCACAGGACTGTCTCTCCCAGACCACATCGGTGTCCTGAGCTGGAAGGAAACAACCTCACGTTTGCCCGGCACCCACTTTGTGCTGGGTGCTTACCTACCTTATCTCACCTCCCTTCTCCTTTATGAAGGGAAATGAGATGGTGCCTGCTAGTGTGGTTTGTGAACTATAAATCACGATGCAAATTCTCAGGGTTACCTTACTAAGAGGAAACGAAGGCCTCAGGTAAAGAGTTCAGTGCTCACCCTTGGTCCCCTCCCAGAGTCTGCACCTGTGGATGGCAAAAGGCCCTGGCCAGGTTTTATATTGGAAATGGTATTGGGAGAGGAAGGCCAATTCATACCCACTCATTCCTTCCCTCACTCATTCATTCACACACACACACACACACACACACACACACACACACACACACACACTCCCCACTGATTCACTTATGTGTCTGTTACTAAATAGGTGTGCAGTGTGTGTTCTGTGCCAGGCTCTGTGCTGGGAGCAGAGTGAAGGGACAAATAGGACTCAGCCAGTCTCTGCTCTAGAGGAGCTGAGGTCTCTGCTGTGCTGTATGTACACGTGTGTAGAAAGGTAAGCATGAGGGGTGCCTGGGTGGCTCAGTTGGTTAAGCGTCTGCCTTTGGCTCAGGGTCATGATCTCAAGGCTCAAGATCCTGGGGTGGAGCCTGTATTGGGCTCCCTGCTCAGAGGGAAGTCTGCTTCTCCCTCTCCCTCTGCCCCTCCCTCCTGCTCCTGCTCTCTCTAATAAATGAAATCTTAAAAAAAAATAAATAAATAAAAAAGAAGGGTAGGCCTGAAAGCAGGTGGTCACCATGTGCCTTCTAAGCCTACCACAGGGACTGTGGAGATGGAGTTAGCCTTTGTGTGAGGCAGCAATGGGGGCGTGGTGTGTGGATGACAGGCTGGGTACAGAGAGGACGCCGAACTGTTGGTATCTAGAGGACCCCTCCAAAAGGTTATTGTTTGCCCCCCGGCAAACAGGAGCTACAGAAAGCCTTAGAGCAAAGAGCTGACTGAGGTCCTTGTCTAGTTCCTACTGCAATCAAAGGCACCTGGATCTGCTGTTCCCACTGCAGTTCCCCCAGGGGACTAGAGTCCAAGTAATTGGAGTCCCAGTTCCACCAAGAATTCCCTTGTAAAAACTTGGGCAAATCACTTCATTTCTTTGAACCTCATTGAGAGGTTACTGACCTTCCTCACCAAATGGTTGAGTCATTCAAGCAGTTACAATTCAGTGGTGAAGCGGGCAGCACAGGGATCAGACTCAGGTGACATGCCAACTCTATCTGGGTACTACCGAACCCCTTGGATCCTCAGTTTTCCCAGCTGTAAAGTGGGCATTATCACATTTCCTTTGTGGTCGTGGGAATCAAAAGCAGGAATGCATGTAAAAAGATTAACACAGTGCTTGCACACAGTAAGCACACAACACCTGATCTCTCATTTTCTATCCTTACTAATATTGATAGGATTACTGCCTGACACTTGGGACTCTACCAAAACTGTAAGCTCATTCCCTGTTGTTGCCTCACACACTCCCTAAGATCTAGGGCCAAACTCTGACTCCAGGCCCATGCAGCGCCCCCTCCCAGAGTTCCTGTGCACATTCTGAGAAGGAAAGAACTGCAAAAGAAAATCCAGCGGCATGGTTTTCCTATCACAGAAAAATAAAAAATGCCAAACACTTGCCGGAACACACCAGTTTTTTGTCCAGGGACTTCCTAAAAGTCTTAGGGCCTTTCTACAGCTCTCCCGGCCCATGCTTGCCACCAGGATATTTCCCAACAGACACGGCTGGTGCCCCCAGCCAGGCTCTGAGGAGCGGGCCGGGGAAGTCCCTGCCAGGCAGACGCACCCAAGGCTGAGCCGTGCTCACCTACCCAGCCTCGCCGGCCTGAAGGAAATGTGGAGCAGGCTCTGGGCTGCGTCCAGGGTTTTGAGGAAGAAGCCCTGTTCACTTCCAGAGCAGGAGATGCACAGTTCTCCTAGCACCCTGGCCGTCTGCCACCCTGGTCCTCTGCAGAGAGAAATCCCCATTCTTTACCATGTCTCCTGGCCCCGTGCGGCTCTCCCATTTGGGCAGAGCTGAGCCTTGACCCAAAGCCCTCCCTTGGGCCCTGGGGAAGGGCATCTCATCCTCTCAGTGCAGAAGGATAGGGATGCTGGACGCACCTCTGGAGCTCCCTGAGAGCAGAAGCCGCTCAAATTCATCACCGTGTGCTGGCAGCTGCTGACACGGCTCCTAGCACACAGTACGTGCTCCAAATTTGACAAATAATTAAGCAACTGATCAGGTTCCTGAGCAACTATGCCATGGGGGTGGGGTGGGGGGCTGGGGACAAAAGAGATTAGCCCTCACTGAGTACCAGTGGCTCTAGGTGCTCTATTAGCTCATTTAATTCTCACGCTAACCCTGCAAAGTAGATCTTCTTAGCTCCATGTTGCAGGCACTTTGTAGAAGAGAGGCTCAGAAAGGCTAAATAAGTTGACTGCTCTGGGACTGGAACTAGGTCTGACTCCACTGCAGCCCCTACCTCTCAGAAAAGGGGAATGTGGATCTCCAGGCTGGCAGGACGTCAGCTTCCAGACGGGCCCACACAGTGCTGCCCCACTGCTTCCAGGCATGGGGACAGAGACAGACTGAATCACTGCCGACCAAGGCCCTGCATCCTGGTCATGAAGACAGTCCACGGAGAAGATGCAGAACAAGGAAGTGGCATTGCTGGTGAGCTGCGGGTGGGAGGGCCAGAGGGCACAGCATGAGTATTACCAGTGAGTCAGCACAAAAGGGCTTTGAACATCCAGGGCCATGCAAATGCAAGGCCCTCGTACTCCTACTCAGTGTAGGTCAGGAAGACTCCATGCAGGAAGAGCCTCTGAAGTCCAAATCCAGGGAGTAAAGAAGTAACAATAAAAATGAGAACTGCAACTTATAATTGCCTGCACTGTCCAGACACTCTGCTAGTAATTTAATTAACTCTGCTACATCACTGTAGTTAGTTCTCACAATAACTCTAAGAGGTGAGAGCTATGATCCCATTTTACAGATGGGAAAACTGAGGCGGCTCAGTTAACTGACCACACAACTCGTGAGTGGCAAGGTCAGAATTTGCACTCCCCACATCTGACTGACTGAAATGCCAGATCTATTTCATAAGCCCCAAAGGCCACAGGTGCCACGCAGTTTCCACCCACGAGGGAAGTGTGGTGGGCATGATGGGAAGGGTGGAAACTGTAGAAAGCTGGAGAGCTCACACTCTGTCTCAAGGGGCAGCTGCTCTTCAGCTTCCGCCAAACCTTGCCATTTGAGAATGTCCACCCAGCGTGGCCAGATCATCTCATTTCAAGATCAGCCAGATGTAATTTCTACTTCTGGGTATAAGATCCAATATTTAAATGCTGGGGATTAATTTTTTAAAATCTTAGTCACTTGGCAGTCTAAACAAAGCCAGTCTGAAAGACAGATGGCCTGCAGGTCATCATTTTGCAATCTCTGTACTACAGTGTGGGGTGGTAGAGAGCACCCTGTCACGAGAGGTGCTCAAGCACATTCTCTACAACTGACCTGAGGGCTGGTGAGGAAGCAGTTGCAGGGGGAGATGCTGAGGGTGGGCCCTTAAGGTTGCAAGTCCAAGACTGCATGAGCCATGAACTGGCAGAGTGGAAATGGATGGGTGCCCCCAAGCCAGGTAGAGAGCCAGGGACAGCCCCTTCATCTTCTTGCACCCCCAGCTCCAAAACTTTCCATGGCTCTCCATTGTCCCCTAAGCCTGGCATTTAGGGATACCTCTGCCTGATGCAACCATTGCCATGACTCTAGGAAAGGCCCCCTCAGTGCTTCCAGGACCACCTGCCCTGGCCTTGCCTCTCCTCTTCTCCAGGCCACTTCTGCAAACCCTCATTCCCTACAGAACCACAGAGGAGGGTTGCTTCCCCCCAACTAGTCTGTAACCCCCTGATACGTCTTCCCCAAGTGTTCACGGCGCCCTACCTACTAGAGCACAGAGTTCTACGCTAGGCATTCAGGCCAGCACCACAGACGAGACACGGGGTCCCTTCCGCATGCAACTCCCATGAGACCACACTGTTGTCCTGGCCTGGCCGTGCAGGAGACATGCAGCGAGCTCTTGCCCAGGGGAAACAGATGTTGGTGAAATGGAGATAACTCTGATCCCCCCGCCTTCTCCCCAAGCCCCTGCACCTCCTCTGCCCCACAAACACCCCACCCTGTTGCTTCTTCCTTAATATCTCTTGCAGGCATGGGAAGAAGCCCAGTGGAAAAAAGCCCTGGGAACCTATAAAGAAAGCAGTCAAAAGGTGGTGTCTTTTTTTTTTTTTTAATGTTCTCACTCCCCCCCCACCCCCCCATGGCAAAGGCCCACTTCCAGACACACTCCTCATGAAATTGGAAGCTGGCCTTGCCTCTGCTGTGGCAGGAAGCCCCGAGTTGGCTGCCAGGGCCTGGGGGTGGAGTACAAATAGCCCCATCCCCCTCTCAGGGAGACCAAGAGCCAACAGCCTACCCCCTGGGCACCTGGCCAGGTTCCCTTCAAGCCAGGGCCTGAGCACATGGACCCTAATCAACTAAAAACCCCCACCCTTCCTGCTGCAAACACAGCCACAGGGCGGGCCAACCTCCCTGACCTCCCTGCAGGGCTCCACACCTATGGAGCTGGCCCAGGACCCTCACCGCAGCCAGCATCAGCAGGGTCATCTGAGAAGGGCTGCCAGCCACCCTCAGGACCAGGAGGGCAGCTCCAGATCAGAGGAGGGTGCCGGCTCTGAGGGACTCCTGCCCTCACTTCGTCCAGGTCTCTGCTCCAATGCCACTGCACCCAGAAGCCTGCCCTCACCTTCTGTAGTAAGGCACACAGCCTGCCACCCCTTACAATGCTTTCTCTTCCTTTATAGGAAATTTCTAGCATTTGATATAGCATGATGCATCTGTTAATCAGAAATTCCCTAGAATGAAAGTCCTAATGAGGATAGGGGCCTTTTGGTTCCATTCACCACTGCTTCCCAAGTTTCTAGTTCCTTGTAGGTACTCTGTAATTGTTTGAGGAAGGAGAAAGGGAGGGAGGGAGGGAAGGAGGGAGGGAGGTAGAGAGGGCAGGAAAGAGGGTTTCTGGAGAGGGTAGCCCCCTTCTCTCCCCAGTTGGCATCTCTCCTTCAGAACTACCCCAGACTGATGGCTCTATGGCCTTCCAAGAGAAACAACTGTAGGCACCCCTTTTCTGAGTACGGTTAAGCAGGGCCCTCTCTGCACTGGGCAGTACAGATGTGTGATCTCACTGACCGTGTCAACAACTCTGGGGCTACATCATTGCTCTGACTCAGGCTTTCTCAAGCTTGGCACCACTGATATGTGGGGCCAGATAATTCTTTGTTCCGGGGACCGTCCTGTGCATCGTAGGATGTTTAGCAGCGACCCTGGCTCCTCCCCACTAAATGCCAGTAGTACCTCTCCCCCAGGCTATGACAAGCAAAAATATTATCTAGACATTGCTAAGTGTCCCCAGGGGGCAAAACTGTCCTGTTAGAGAACCTCTGTGTTAACTCTGCAAATGGAGATAGTGAGCTTCAGAGAACCCAGGTATGTTGCCCAGTGCATGACCAGGGCCACCGTCCCCCTGGCAGGGAACGGCTCCTGGACAGACCCAGAGGCCTCTCTGCTGGTGTCCCAGCTGAAGGCAGAGCGAGGCCTCTGACGTGCAAACAGAGCCTTCCCAGGCAGCCTGAAAAACACTTACTCACACTCTGGCTGTGCCCGGGAAACATCGTCAATGATAAATCATATCTCTTAATTATCTGTGATTTCTGAGGCCAGCCAAGATTTCCTCTTCATGACAAATATTTGAGATTCCTTTCCCCCTGGAAAGGAGAAGCAACACACAAGGAGAGCCCTGGGGCTGGTCTTCTTCAGCTTAAGCCCATGAACCTCTCTGGTTAGCCCTCGCTGCCACCCAGCCCATCTAGAGCTGGGTTCCTGCCCGGGCATGCCTCTCCTCTCCATGCTTCAGGGAGTGACAACCCGAGGTTTCTGTTTTGGTTTGATCTTTGGGTTTTGTTTTCTCAGAAGGGTTACTGGACTGGAGATGTTCACTCATTCAAATGTTTGAAATCACTGGGTGGGGGGCGGGGGAGCGGAGAAAGTAAGACAGAAAATGAAAGGGCATGGGTCAGAGGGAAAAAGGGCAGGGTTCCAGTCGACTTGAACTTGCTGCAGAAGTTACTTCACCCCTCTCAGGTCCCTCTGCACTGCAAGGAGAGTGTCTAGACTTCTTAGCCTCCATAACTTTTAGCTCGTCACCCTCTGGGGCGTTATAAAATGCCCCCTGCTCCTCCCTAGGCCCCAGTCAGGCTGAACTCATTTACTAGTTTTTAAACATGATTTTGCACATGTTATCATCTTTACAGTCAATGCTTTTCCTTCTTCTCTTCCTAGAAAACTCCTATTCGTGCTCTAAAACCCATTGTAAATATCCTGCCCTTCTCCCATCCCCTGCTCCAACCCAGGCCAAGTTTATTCCTCCCTCTCTAGGATCCCTCGGCAGCTGATACAGACATCAATGTAACTTGGTTTATACTGCCTTAGAGATATTCGTGTAACAGGAGTCCAGGGGAAAAGCTGAGTCAGCAGCCAGAGAAACCAGAGGTTACAGCAGAGAAAAGACATTCAGGCTATTTTTCTCCATTGCCTTCCTTTCTACCTGGCATGCTTCTCCTTGGTCCACTAACATGTGTGGCTTTCTTGTGTGGATCTTCTAATGAACTTGCAAGGAAGTTTTCCAACACTCAAAGACCCTCACCCTATTTTGTTCTAGATTCTGAAGTAGGTGACATGGGCACCACTTTCTCTGAGATCAGTCTGGGTTCCAGTCACAGGTGGGTTCCACTGTTGTGGAGCTAGGCTCATTGAAGGCCACTGATGATGGTCAATCCCTTTACTCTTGGTATACAAAGGTTGAGGGGGCAGAGTGGAATGCCTGGTCCCGGCTGACAGAGAAAGTAGAGAGCTGGTGCCCACCTCAGCAGGCAGCCTCAAACCATAAATCCTTACCTCCCCCACAGAACACCTGCAAGCCTGGGTGGGACATGAGGGCACCCCTCTTCTGCTCTGGTCCTGGTGGAGAAGGAAAGAACAAGTCAAAAGGCTTGCCTTGGCTGCCTAGAATTAGCCTGACTGTCTTTCAGCGAAGTCCTGAAATGTCACACTCCACCTTGTGTGACCAATGCTAACTGGTGTATGAAGACCCCTACAGAGCTTCAGTTTCCAGGTCTGCAGCACTCTCTGCTTATCAAGCACGCGGTTGGCATGCTGGGGAGAGTGCAGAGGAGCACCCTACTCCTTTATCTTCTGAAAGCCCTGAGTTTATTAAACAGCAAATATATTTGGAAATGTTGTCCCAGTATATTCATTTGGATGGTAACTCCAAGCAAGCTCCACTTGGGAGTTACCAGGCTATTACAACCCAGAAACCTGTATTTGATGGTAGAGGATTAAACTAAGGATGAGGGTAAGTTACTTATTAAGAATGGATGGGAGTAGGGGCGCCTGGGTGGCTCAGTCGTTAAGCGTCTGCCTTCAGCTCAGGTCGTGATCCCAGGGTCCTGGGATCGAGCCCCGCATCGGGCTCCCTGCTCCGCGGGGGGCCTGCTTCTCCCTCTCCCACTCCCCCTGCTTGTGTTCCCTCTCTCGCTGTCTCTCTCTAAGAAATAAATAAAAATCTTAAAAAAAAAAAAAACGAATGGATGGGAGTAGGTGTTGAATGAAATTAATTAACTTAATTGAGTTCAATGAAACTGAATGAAATAGGTACTGAAATTCAGAAGTTTGATCATAATTCTTTAGAAAGAATTACAACCAATTCTTTGCAGCCAGAGGAGTGGCATGATTCTAACCTAGACGCAGACAGCTGGCCCCAGCCACAAGTGGAGGAGAGGCCAAAGGGCAAACAGAGCCAGGGTCCAAGGAACAAGGCAAGGAAGAATTACTGAGGGCATGGACCAGTGCAGGAGCTACAGAAATGGGGAGGAAGGGACTGATTTGAAAAGCATGAAATCAATCGAATCACAGGACTTGGTAATTTATTAGATATGGTGGCTGAAGAGTCATCAAGGTGGGCGCCCTAGCTTTAGTGACTAGGTGGAGGTGGTGCCATTAACTGAGGCAAGGACCGGAGCAGAAGGGGCTGACTGGGGGGCCTAGGGAGGTGGGAGGCAGGAGGAGGTAAGAGGCTTAGGTGTGGATCTGCTGAGCCAGAGGTACCTGGGCAACATCAAGTGAGTATGGATATGCGCACCTAAACCTCAGGGCAGAAGTCAGGGCCAGAAATACAGCACAGACATTGTTCAATCAACAGAAAAAGATGCATCTGCTCAAGAGGAGTAGAGAAAGGAAAGAGGCTCTCCCTGGAGCAGAGCCCAGATCTGCAGCCTGTAAGGGAAAGTCAAGAGAAGAGAGATGTGTGCAAGAGAGAGCACTCAGCAAGGTCAGAGAGAGCTAGGAGGTGGGGGTGACAGCACCGGGCACAGGGCTCAGACTAGAGCAGCCGGCACAGCACCAGGCACCTAGAAGGTGTCCTCAACACTGACAACCTTCTAGCTGCTGGCAATAATGCTGACAAGAACAGCTGTCAGAGAGGGACTGAACTCTTACCAGACCACCTGCTAAGCACGTTCTCTAGATAGCTTAGGGGTTCTTAGCCACCAGAGGTAGGTACTATTATTAGCCCCATTTTAAAGGTACTATTATAATCTCCATTTTAAAGAAAAGGGAGTAAGTGTGGGGAGTACCCTCAGTTTATAGATGGGCAAACTGAGCACGGGACGGCAAAATAGAGCGCATCTTGCCGACAGAGACGGCAAGATAGATGGCACCTGCACCACCGGCAAAGCAGTTAACACAATCCCTGGTCCCAAATCCCTGCTCCATCTCCCAGCTGCCGCCCTGTAAACTGTCACTTGCCTGCCGGGGAGTCCAGAGCACTCAGCACCACACAGCACAGAAGGTCCTGACTTCAAGTCAAAGGGCCAGAAAAAAAAAAAAGCCTCCAAGGTCCCCTGGCTGCCAAACTATGATTATAAAACGACTTCAGATGATTTAACTGGAAATGAATCTGAAACATACTGACTGAATTTCTCTTGAACTACACATTAAATTTTTCATTTAACAACAACCAAAAAAAGGGGGACTCTGTAGAAAAACTGTAAAGAAGAAAAACAAGGTGGTAATTATGGGAGGGTCAAAGGGTATGGGAAGCCAGGTGCTGGTAGAGAGAGAACACTTTGCACACTGCCCAAGTGCAAAGCAAGTGAGAGATTTTACAAAGGCCATGAACTTCTTCTGCCTCTCATCGGAGGTGCAGCCCTCGTGAAAGGAGAGCTCCAGTGTGGGGTGACCCATGCCTGCGGAGGAGCATGGCAGCTTGGCAAAGAAGAAACCACATATACAAGGTGTGTGTGTGGGGGGGGTAACTGTTCAGGAAGGAGTATACGTGTATATGTATATAATAGAATTACAAAGAGAAGATGGCTCATACACATATATACATATACAATATGTATATTTGTATATATTATATATACCAATAATGTAAAGTATTACTATTTCATATAGGTTCTAAACATATATTCTGAAAGCATGTATTTATATATATTCTAAATATATTTTAAAATATACATATATATATATATGCACACGCACACACACACGTATATTCTCAATAAAGCACAAAAGGCACAGAAGCCTGAAGGAGAGCAGTGGGAACTTGATAAACCTGAGCCAGCCCCCAGTCTCCCCAGGTGGGGAAGAGTCAGGGAAGGCTATTGGGATTTTAGGAGGTGTGCTTCTGGTGCCTCTGAACCAGTCTAAGAAGCTGACTCCATCAGGGGGGCTGAATTAGACCCATGGGGAGGGAGCCATGCATCATGCAGAACAAGGAGCTCCTGCCCTGAGACCCAGCGGTCCCCAGCATCTTCACACCTGCATCCTTCCACGTCTGATTATTTCCAAACCATATGGTGTGTACAACTTCACATTTACTGGCTGAGAACTTCCAAAGAGATGAAGAGAATCCCCCAGCCTAAATTTAAAAAAAAAAAAAAAAAAAAAAAAAAAAAAAATCACCTTTGCCAGAGAAAGACCACCAGCTCAGAAACTCTGGTTCCAAATTATGGAAAGCCCAGAGCTACAGCCCAGGCTTTTTAGTGGTGGCAGTGGGTGATGGAGGTGGTTTATCTCTTGTTTTTCCTTCCCAGTACATTCCACAATCCTGTTCTGTTTTATTTTCTCTCCTCTCCTAACCCGCCACTATTAGGGAATAGTTTTGGGAAACACTTGTTTAAAAACAACAGCAGAAAATGGGTTAAGAGCCAGTCTGTTTTTCAGGAGAACTATTTGGGCACCCCTGCAACAGATGACCATGCGGGTACACACTCGGACTGCAGGGTTCCAGATGTCAGAATTGTGAGCATTTGGAAATATACACAACAACTGGAATCGCCATCCAGAAAGCCTGGCCCTATCAACACTGCAAAATGCTGGCAAAGAGGAGGCAGACCATTCAGTCAAAGGCTTTTTCCTGAACTGAGGTGGGCCCAGGCAAGCTACAACTCAACTAAGGACTGGAAATCCTTGCTCAACCCAAATAAACTGGATCCTTGCATGCACGTCTCTGCTGAGAATGACTTTCTTTGAGGAGAGCCCTGTCAGCGAAAGGGTCTGGGAATCTTTGCTAAGGCTGCAGTAAGGATGGATGTTAAGCTCGGCCAGCAATCTGCCAGCTCTTCTTCCAGCACAAGGCAAGAGTTAACCCTTGACATGGTGCAGAAAGTGAGATAATCAACTGCTGCCATCCAGAGCCCTGACTCAGGAGTCAGACTGTATCAGCTCAAAACTCAGCTCCGAAACTTGTTATGGGGCTGTGGACAAGTGACATAAGAGAGCCTCACAAGCTTAGCAGAGAGCCAGCGGTCAGCATGCGTGGACCATGGGGCTTGTCACAAGCTGCATGATTGCTGAGGCCAAAGACTGAAACGGGCCAGAGGATTGAAGAGCCGAATGTTCTGCTCAGGGGGTGGTAGTCCGGCCTGAGGTCAAAAGGGCAGAAATATGGGTCAGCTTGATTCCTACTTGTCACTTGGGGCTCCACTCAGACATCACCTGTCACAGAGCACCCCCCCGACACCTCCCCCCGCCCTCAGGCTGTTACGATCTTCTCTCCTTTAGCACTCCTGGCATTCAGGTGGACCCATCCACCACTTTGTCTTCTGCGCTAGATTGGGTTCTCCTCGAAGGCAGGATTGACACCGGTCTTATCCATCCCTGTACCCCCAGAGCTAGCATACGGTCGCCATTCAGAGAATAAATATGGGAATGGATGAAAGAGTGAAGGAAATAATCAATCAATCAAAAAGGGAAGATAATAATTCTAAATTATTAGCAAGAGCCCTGTTGGGAGGCAGGAGTACTGGCCTGGGGTAATTTCCTTGAACGGTACTATCTGCATAGCAGAAAGTTCCAGGCAGAGAAATAACTGTCTGAGCACATCAACGAGTCTGTCTTCACCATGAAGATATGTGTCAGTGCTGAGGTCTGAGGATCACTAGGGTGAGCTGGTACTCTTCTGGCCTGAGATCCACGGAGGTATAGGTCAATGTGCACCATGTCAGAGTGACAAGTATATTGATGTGGTAACATAGTATTCGTTACCATGGAAATGGGCCATCAGGAAACTTGCTTAAGCATGACCCATAGCAAGTTTCCTCTTAACCTTGTATTTAGAACACAACCTTTCAGCAAGTAGGGACCCAAAACAGAATGAGAAGAAGGGAAAGGAATGCTGATTAGAATTCCATGATAATCCATGTACTGTGCTAAGTCTTCTGTATACAGTCTTGGAAGACAAGTAGTAGTATCTCCGTTTTATAGCTAGGGATCCTGAGGCTCAGCGAGGGCAAGCAATTTGTCCAAAGCCACACAGCTAGTAAGAGTTAAGGGTGGGAGCTGAACCCAGGTTTGCTGACACCAAAGCTCTGGCTTTCAAATCACACTGTCCTTCTTGTCTCTCACGGTATCATGGGGTTACTCCAACTCCCACCGTAAGGCATCCATTTCTCAAAGGAAATCTTAAACTGCTTTTTTCATTATCACTTGGCAATTACACACAGTTCTTCAGGGAAACGGGGGAACCCAGGATGCAAATCCTGCCCAGGGATTATCTTAAATTACTTGCATTTCCTTGAAGAATGCCTGGCACTGCCAATAACTCTGGTCTGGTTTCCAGCAGTGGCCAGGCCTTATTCAGCCAGGAGGCTCTGAGAATCAATTGGCTGTGGTCTCCCTGACGGCTGACGCCAACAGATGCTATGAGTCACAAGTTACCATCTGTCCATGACACTCAGCTTTATGGGGGCCTCCAGAACTCCCCAGCCTGAAGAATCAGCCCCAGCCCCATTAAGGCACTGCCATGGCAAATCCTAGGCACCAATGGAATGCTGGCCTTCCAGTGGGAAAACCTTGGCAGGCTTTGGGGTCCAGGGTGTGCTCAACCACAGAGTGGAAGACAAAGGGGATACAGTGCTCTTCTGGAGACTAAAGGCATGGCCACCCCCAAAAGACGCTAGATGCAGAGGAAAGGGGAGAATATACAGGCTGCTCAAAGGAGATAGTTAGCAAGAAAAACAGCTTTGACATCACTTGGGAGAACAGGGAAGTGGAGACTCTGCATCCTGACCATACTGCACCACACCTGGAGTAGAAAGGACACTGGATTTGAGACTGGAGACTGGAGACTGGATTCACCCCCTGGCCTCACCACTTACAAGGCAGACTACCTAGGCAATCAGTACTTTGATTGTACCTCGGCATCTGCATCTCTGACATGGGAATAGGGCCAGGTTAATCCAGAGTTCTAGTAAGAATTAAACAAGATAGTAATGCAAAACACCTCGCGTGGAGCTTGGCAACTTACAGGCACACAATAAATACAAGTGCCGTACAAACCTCATCTCTTCCTCTGTAGTGCAATTACATCACTTTTATCAAGTGTTTTCTTCTGATTCAGCTCTTGCATCAGCTCTTGCACTTGAAATAAAATCCTAAACCAAACACCCATTAAGAGGTATTCCTTTTGCACAGGTTGTGATCTTTTCTGCAGGCAACAGTGAAATGCCCACTGGCCTATGAACAACCTTTCAGAAAACAATTCCAGCCCCGGTCACACATACCAGCTCGCTCATTCTCTTGTTCCTGACTCTTAATCTGGTTTCTCTCTAGGAAGTGACATCTGCCTTGGCCTGACTTCCTTGTTGCTATATGTGCAACCCCAGAGAACACTGCTAATGCCAAAGCATTCTAGCTCTTTCCCGGTACCATGCAGCAAGTAAAAGGATTTCTTCCAAACTCAAGGGTCATCTCATAACTGATGAGTCAACAGGATCCACATTCCTCAGATTGTACTGTCAAGATTTCTGTGCTGGTGTGTATATATATAAATTTGCTAGAAACAGTTCTCCAACTACCTTGGATTTCTTAAGTCAAACAAACCATTTTAGGGCTCCCCGCCTCCCCACGTTTGGCCGAGATGAGCAGGAATCCTTTCAAGAGACTTCTAAAATGTCTTCAGTTTGCTCATGTTAAGGGTGTTCATTGCCATCGAAAGGAAGAATTTCTGGTGGGGATTTCAGTCATCAGGGACACCATCTAATGAGTGTGACAAAATTTTTGAGCCAAAGTAGGTATTAGACAATATTGTTGATTTAGTTTTCTCTGACTTGATAAGAGGACTTTGAGTGGCAAACCATGGTGGTGATGAGTCTGGTTATAAGCCTTTCAGCTATAAGATACTTTTGGACATAGTGTCCATAACTTTGACTCAAGAGTTAATCCTCTGGGAAATCTGGCTAAATCTAACTGCCTTATCATGGCTACCTTCATTCCCACCTTTAACCACCCATATCCGAAACATGTTTACTAATCTGCCGTTGCCATCCATGCTCCTCAGACTGGTACTCGTGGCCCTTCTTAGCCTGGCCCCAGCCTTCCTCTTCAGTATCTTTCCCAGTTTCTCCTCCCTCCCTGGACCCTATTCTGTAGGTGCATTGACTAGTCAGGTTAGAACAACTTCTGAAACAAATGACCCCCAAATCTCAGTGATCTAACCAACAGATTATTTTCTAGTTCCCACTGAAGTCCAATGGGTGGGTGACTAGGTCCATGTTTCCCACCCTCACTCAGGAGCCCTGGCTCTATTTGTCTTACGGTTCTGTTATTATCCTCTCTTGGTCCTTGAGGTTCTCTTCATTAAACCAGAGCAACAGGAAACAAAGAATGTGGGAGATTGTAAACATTCCACTGGCCAGGACTTAGTCACAGGGTCCTGCCTAACTCCAAGGGAGGCTGGGAAGTATAGTCCAACCTGTGTGTCTAAAAGGAAAGGGACAGGAGTGTTGGTGAACACACACATTGTCCCTGCCACACACACTAAGCAGTTTGGCATTGTCAAACACCTCTGTTTCCTGTCCCTCTGTAATTTGCTAGCACTGTACCCATGACCTCATCCCTCCATTTCCCCACCCCTGATCCAGGTCAATACCATTTTTCAGTGTGAGAACTCTCATTCATCCTTCTCTAGAAGGTCACAGTATCCTTTCTACTCCTTGGGTGGTTTGTTGCCTCCCCTCCCTGGCCCTGTCATCATCACTCACACCACTGCCAGCCATCTCTGTGGTACACTACAGCTATCTGTTGATGCGTCTACCTCCGAACTAGACAGTGAACTCTGTAAGGGCAAGGACCATGCCTATTCACGTCTGCATCCCCAGGCCCCAGCCCTGTGCCTGAGGCATGCAGGGCATTCTGTATATGTTAGCTAAATTGCAGAAAGAGACCAAAGACATGGTTTGCCAGCACTGCATGAAACGGACCCTCCATTCTGAGACCTATTCAGAATAACCTCAAAGAGTGACGTCTTTAATGAAGGCCTCTGAAAAAGCGTCTTGAACAAGAAATGGGAGAACCAAGCATCATGAGACTAGGCAAAGTATGCTGTGAGGGGCCACTGGCTGGAGTGCCCAGAGGGCAATCTTGAGCAAATGGCTGAAGAACCCCAAGAATCTGAGGAGACCAGCAGTAGCCAATGGGAAGACATAAAGCCACCAACTGGAAGGTGACAAGGGGAACTACTTCTGTGAAAGACTTTGAGAAAGCTTTCCCACACACACACACACACACACACACACAAGAATTAATTAAGAAGAAGGATGTTATACCATCTCCTATGAGCATGAAGATATGAATCTTGGTGGGATTCAAACTCAGGTGGGCGTGAAAGAGCACACTGTACTTCACACAATTCAACCTAATGTTGACCTCCTGAGCTCTCTCCTACCAGAGTGAAAAAAATTCAGTCTCACCTTTCTTTAGGATCCCTTCATTTCCTGAGGTTGTATCAGTGACTCTAGGGTCTCACCTGGTACCAAGCTATTATGGAGATCCTTCCATGGTTTTAACGGTTTGCCCAGAGCCCTTTCTCCTAGGACACCCACCCCTCCCCCTCCATTGTCTAGTCCACATGGTCCCTTTGCATCTAACCCCCTGCTGTGTGACAGCAGGTTTTCTGGGGATAGGGGAGCCCTGGTATACAGCCAGCCTCCTGGGCGAACCATGAAGAGATCCCCTCTAAGGTCTTACCATATGCTTAGGGTACTTCAGGGGTCAAGGTAAAGATCCCTCTGCTCAAAGAATCCACACTGACAACCCCTCTCTGCCCACAGCCTGGGTGAATTTCTCTTTCATCTGGAGGAATCCTTCTCTCCTCAAACCCTGTAACCCTTGGCCACACCAAAGGCCTACCTACAACTGTCAGGATGGGTTTTATTCAGCAGAGTGTAGACCTGTGCCTGTCTTAAAAATCTAAGTTGAATTAATTGCAAAATGTTAAATCAGGAGATTTTACATGGAGATCCAGAATTGTCTCTTCTTTGAAAAGCTCAAAGATCTGGCCTCTCTCGGATCAGAAACGTAGTTGACCATTCCACGCCGAAACAGCACGCATTCTTCATTTTGCCCCAACCCCTCCACCACTGCTCATTAGATTTATGCGCAGCACGTTTCCTCTGTGTTTTGCTTTTATCTCACCTACGTGAACCCTGAAGGACGTTGCTTTTCAACACTTAGCTTAGGCCGCAAACCTCCCATCATGAGCCTCCTGTTATAAACCTCTGAGATAAGGAGTTGCAGACTTTCTACCAACTTGAATGGGGGAAAGTGAAAGAGAAAGGAAAAGAGGAAAATCCAGGGAGACAAAAACAAATCAATATTTGAAATGACCCTGCCTCAGAGCTATTAACAAGGATCATGCTGGGGGCACAAAAGCACACCTCTGGGCTTCTCAAATCCCTCAATGCCCATCTCCCTTGTCAATGAGGGAGAGAGGAAAACATTCAGACCGCCACCACTCTGCCAGCAAGACAGAAGAGCCGACGATGGAACAGTGCCTGCGGAGCCACCAAGTACTCTGAGGCCCACATTGCAGTGCAGCCCAGGGGTGGGAGAAAGACTTTACAGGGTGGTATCGGGCGTAGGGGTGTGGGTCCTTGGTGCCTACAGAGTGGAAGGAAAGGGCCTGGCACATTCTGGGCATCCAGTCAACAGGAGTCCTCATTACTTTAAAATTCAAAATGCCATATGCATATTTATTCTCACAATAACCACAACTAGCTCAGATAACCCTGTGTTACAGGTGCAAAAACTGGGGCTTCAGGAAATGAAGCCTCAAAGCTTGCGGGGGACAGAAAGGACTTTGGTCAGACAGTCTCGTTAGAACTCTTTGCATTATTTCCAGCAAGTGAAAGAATCAAGGATTCCAAAGGGCTTGGGGGTCCCAGATATTCTGGGCAGGGGCAGGGGAGTTTAGGCACCAGCTGTGGAGCCCTTGGTGTCAGCAAAGGGAGCCCCAGTGAAGAGGAGCAGCTAACGAGCAGTCCGCTCGCACACACTCTGGCCGGGGGGCTTGGGTTCCAACCCCTGTTCGGCCCCCATTTACCCATGAGAGTTACTTAGCTTGTATGTGCCTCAGTTTCCCCTTTATTGTTTCCCCATCTGTGAAATAGGGAAAGTGACACTACCATCCTCATAGAGTTGCCGAGTGTTTCAAAGTAGTATGGACATGTGCCCAGTGTTTGGCAAGTGTTGTACAGAGTGACTGTTGACTACGCATCCTCATGGCAATACAAGCAATGGAAGCAAAGGAGACTCAGCCACTGGGCACTGAAGACCTTACTATGTGCCGCTCACTTTTACACATGATCTTATATTACCTTCACCAGCAGAAGAGCAATCTGAGAAGACAGAGGGTCCAAGTCCCATGGGCCAGATGAGAAAACCACACTTCTGTGAGGACCTTGCCTAACATCTCATCACTAGTAACCAGTGGACACACAATTTGAAACCACACCAGTCTAGGGGCGTCTGGGTGGCTCAGTCGGTTAAACGTCTGACTTCGACTCAGGCATGATATCAGGGTTCTGGGATCGAGCCCCACATTGAACGCTGCATCAGGCCCCTCGCTCAGCAGGGAGTGTGCTTGTCTTCTCCCTATATCCCTCCCACTGCTCGTGCTCGCTCTCTCTCAAATAAATAAATTAAAAAAAAAAAAATCTTTGCAACCACACCAGTCCAGCTCTAAATCCCACGCTCTAGGCTCTTTCCTTGCTGCTTCTGGAGAATTTGATGAGCTCTGTGCATCTGAAAAGCCTCAGTGCTTAATACTTTTTTTTTTCCTTTTGGGTATCAAATATTTATTAAGCACTTATGATGTGCCACGCACTATTCTACAATCACGCTGGGAGAGATGGACCATACAGCTCCATTTTACAGGGGCAAAAACTTACCAGCCAGGTGGGAGAATCTGTTGCCCTGGCAAAGACCTCTCCCAGTGTGGACCTCAAGCAATTCTGTGACCCCAAGAAGGAGAAAGAAGAGCAAAGGCGGAGCTGATGTACCACACACGTGTTTTCACTCTTTCTCTCCAGCCGGTCTTATCTGCCCACTGTGCTTGAGTCCTGTTTGCAGGCAGAAGCACATCTGAGAAAGCCTTTCATCTGCCTTCTCCAAATCTTCCACACACGATCGTTCCTGAGCATCCTAAGAAGTTACAGACTGTTCTGCCATTTTTCCAGATGGAGAAACTGAGACGAGGGGCTGAGTCTGAGACCACATAGGAAGCAAAGCCCACAGCCTCCAGGGAGAGGCCTGGAGTTCCAGACCAAAGGTCCTGGTATAGAACCCCTCTGTCCCCCAACTCAGGTCCCCCTGCACCAGACCCCACTGCCTGTGAGACAAGCAGATAGGCACTTTCACTTACCACAGTGACAGATGTGGACACTGCTTCAGCAAAACAACTGTCCCTTCTTAGACAGTTCACATTATAACCTGTAGGGCTGGTTCAGCTAAGATGGAAGTTTAAGCTGGAATGCCCGGCAAGGTTGCTGAGCTGGAGGCCAGTGTCTCCTTTTTGTCCACCCAAGGAAAGATGTAGACCTTAACAAATGAAGCTCTTATTTGGCAAGAATAAACTTTCAAAATTTAAATCTAACCAAGAAATTCCTTTCCTTAAGAACTTTGAGTGTTCCAACCCACTCTAGTTACCATCAGGATTATGTCCAAGCAGCTTAACCAGATGTCAGGAGCTGACCTCAGCCTACCTCTCCAGCCTCATCTCCCTCTTCATGAATACTGTGTTTCCATCAAGATGAGCAACTTGCCCATCTCCAAGTACTGCGTGCTGCAGAGTGACTCAGTCTTTTTGCTGTTGCTTTTCTCCATCTCGGGAATTCATAGCCTCCTTTCTATAACTGGACAACATGCTCTCAAGCATTAAGACTGATGCTTGAACATCCCCTCATGCCATGGCACCATCCCTTAATGTACCCCACAACCATCATCACGACAACTAGATAAAATCCACACACATCACCCTTGATGTTCCCTTGCCTCCCACACCACACAGGCATGCACAAAGCTCCATGCTCCGGCATTTAACACTATCATTGTGTCTTCATTTTCCTGCCTCCTCCCCCCCACCCCTCAGGGGCAGGGTCTGGGTCCCATCAGACTCCAGCTGCCCAGTATCAGCACACAGCCTGGCCCTGGGCTCCATTTGGTGAGTCTGCTAAATGGTTGGGCCAACAGTCCTCTTCTCATGGACATTTTCCTCCCTGCTGAAACTTCAGGACATGTGTTGAGAGACAGAGAGGGAGAAAAATAAGCAACGTGCCTTGGATTACAGTGGTCCTTTCACTTGGAATAAGATTCCTGATGTCTGGCACTGCACTGCCATGTCCTGATCAAACGGCAGTAGTGACTCAATTTTAGTAATGTCTAAGATGACTCCCTTTGCTGGTCTGCTCTGAAACCCACCCCGTAACCAATCTTTCATCAAGTCCTAAGGGGTACCCTGACAGAATACATCTTGAATCCAAACACTTCTTCTCCCTAAGTCCAGCGCTTCCACACAGGTCCACACCGTCCCTGTACCTTCGTGTGGTTTATTGCTGTTGCCACCAAATTGTTCTCCCTGCTCCCAACTTTGTCCTCCTACAGCCCATTCTCCACCCAGCAGCCAGAGGATGGTTTTTCACAAACTGAAAGCCAGATCATGTTTTTCTTCTGCTTCAGACTTTCCAGTGGCTTCCACTCCCATTTATAATAAGATCCAAACTCTCTCTCACCGCCTCTGAGGCCCTCATAGTCCAGCTCTGCTTCCATCTGATCTCATGTTCCTCACACTCTCACTCCTTCGCTTTGGCCCAGGCCCACTGGTCTCCTTGACATCCAAACCATGCTCAACTCACGCCCAAGCCGGCACCTTCGTGATTGTTCTCCTCCTTGCCCAGGGTTGTTTCTCCCCCAGAAATCCAATGCCCCATACTCCTCATTAATCAAGACTTCTCAAATTTCACTTCCTTAGAGCAAGCTGTCTTGGTTACCCCATCTAAAATAGCATGCCCCATCCTGCCACCCCTTTCCTCTATTTTTCTTCAGAGCAATTGTCCTCACTGGAAATTACATTATAATTATATGGATTTTCATAGTCATGGTCTGACCCTTGCACTTGAATGATGACTCCAGGAGAGGCAGTGAATTGGTTATCTTTTCACTGCTGAAATCCTAGTCCCTGGAAGAGTTCTTGGAATACAGTAGGAACTCAATAAATATTTGCTGAATGAATACACAAATGAAAAATTAAGAATATGAATGTGATGTATATTTTAAATTAAGACTATGAATGTGATGTATATTTTTGGACAAACTTCTGAATCTAAACTTCACTACTACAGACCAGATGACACTTGACAAATGACATAGTGCTCTGAGACTTGGTTGCCTCACATGGACAGCGTGAGAATTAAGAAAGAGCACTGGGAGGAGGGTGTAGTTACACAGGGGCAATGTAAGGGATCCTTGTGGCATTATGTGTGTTGAAATTAGCAGCAGATACAGAAACTACACAGGCGATAAAATTGTGCAGAACTAAACACACACACACACACAGACACACACACACACACACACATACACGAGTATAAGTAAACTGGAGAAATGTGAATACAACTGGAAGATGATACCAATGTCAATACTGTAGTTGTGATATCATACCATAGATTTGCAAGGTGATACCATTGGGAAAAACTGAGTATACAAAAATCTCTCTGTATTTTGTTTTACAACTATATGTGAATCTACAATTATCTCAAAAATTTCAATTAAATATTAAATTAATTTAAATTAAATTAATTAAAGAGAGTGGTCTGTGCATTGAAGCCCTCAGCTCACAGCCTGGCACACAGAATTTACTAAACATGAGTCTCTCCTCCTAAATACTTATTTAATCTTCTATTGGCTTCTTTCATGTTCTATCCCTAAAAGTGATTTATGTCTGCTAGTCCCTGCTGGCCCAATCTGGAGCCTTGAGTAAGGGATATAGCTTCAGGCTCCACCTTGCTCTGGTGGAACATTTCTCGTGAAGATACACACTCCACCAGCGGGCATACCATTGTGCACACGTGCGTGTGTGTGTGTGAAAGAGAGAGAGAGATAGAGACAGAGAGAGTTTGAGAGTTATACGGAGTTAGGTGGGGAATTAGGGATCTGCACCTGCTGAACAGTTAGTGATCCCTGGCTATCCCTGTGCATTTTCCCAATCATTGCCAAGTTGTTGGGAATTTTGAGGGACTTCTGCCTCAGATTTTCTTTCCTGTAGTGGGAATCTTAACACAAAATTCATCATGGTTAGCCAGGCCCTACTATCCTGCAAAGGCCTGACATAGTTCTCCTCCAGGAATAAGATCCTTGTTCCCCCCCAACACAGTCTGCAGTCCCATGCCCAGAGTCTTGACCTGACTCCACACCTACCCATCCAAACCTAAGACCCTTGGATTTGGGCAACGAATCCTTCTTGGAAAGTTTACTTATATTAAGTTGGCATTTACCATCTACTTGTATTAGCTTAGTTTGACAATGACTCTGGGGAGTGCTGTATCCACAGAGAGGCCCAATCATAAAGGCTCCGTTTCTACCTGTTTCCATCTCTTCTCCTTCCCCACAACCTCAAACTAAGATTCCAATATGCCCCAAGGTTAAAGTCCCAAAGGTTTCCCCAATACTGACTGTGTGTCTGGCTATCTGATTAAGTGTTCAGAGAGCAGTAAGATGCATTTCCCTTCCTTGAGCTCATACAGGCTCACGAAGAAGAGGGAGGAGAGAACAGATGATTCCAAACACTGGATATGGAGGTGTTTGTTTTGTTTTTTAAATTTTATTTATTTATTTGACAGAGAGAGAGAGATAGCGAGAGCAGGAACACAAGCAGGGGGAGTGGGAGAGGGAGAAGCAGGCTTCCTGCCGAGCAGGGAGCCTGATGTGGGACTCAATCCCAGGACCCTGGGACCATGACCTGAGCCGAAGGCAGATGCTTAACGACTGAGCCACCCAGGTGCCCAACACTGGATATGGAGGTGTTACAAGATAGTACGAGAGGATAAGAGAAGGAAGAACCTCATCTGACTTATGATGTCAGGGGAGGGAGTCTTAGAGCTGAGACTTGCAAGATGTGCAAGGATGATGTAAACAAGGTGAGGAAGGGCTTTTCTAGAAGGATCAACAAGTGCAAAGGCCTGGGTTAGCAGAGCTTCTTGGGAAACACCAGGATGCTGGTACGGCTGGAGCATGAATTGCCAAGGATGAGAGTCCAGAGATGAGGCTGAGTGAAAGATTGCAAGGGCCGGATCATGGACAACCTGGGAGTGCCTTCATCAGGTGCTTAGATTTCTAACTTGAAAACTATCAAGGAGGAGGAATTCATTGTGTAACTCTTAGATTTAAAAAAAAAAAAGAAAAACTTTGGACATGGGTTATCTGGAGATGTTAGTAAATCAGTCTACATGATCCCATAAACAGCTGAATTTTAGCTGGGTGCTGATTAACGTGGGTCACGTGACTTCCTGCAAGGTCCATGTTACTGGGAAGGTATTACTTACCAGAATTGCTCTTCTCAATTGCTGGGGCATAAAAATTTAGGAGCCACAGGTGAATCTCCATGCCTCCTTAGCTAAACTCTCACAAAGAGAACAGCAGAGTGACTCATGGTGAAAGCACTCTGCCGTGGAGCACTTTCTCAAGATTGCCATCATCTCCAAGAAAAAGCTATATCCTCTTGGCATTCAGCCAGTGTATCTGGGCATCTGTTCAGCAGATGCTCTTTCCAAAGGCTGGATACAATTGGCTTCATTGCTTTTGGTTCTCCATGCATAAAGGAGAGAACCCAGTGCAAGCATTAGGGTCAGGCACATCTGTGTTCACAAGCCAGGTCTACCACTTACCAACTGTTCCAGTGGGGCAAGAGACTCCTAAGCCTGTTTCCCTATCTGTAACATGGAAATAATCATCCTTGCCTCAGAGTGTTGTGGAATAATATAAAGCAAGGAAAGCACCAGGAAAATAAGAGCTTCTCAAAGAGAGAGAAAAGTATTATTACCATTGTTGGAGGTCAAGTCCTATGTGCAGCCCAGTCTGGAGAGCGAAGCACGGAGGACCTCTGAGAGCCAAGCTCTCTTCCAGCCACGTAGCTGTACGTCATCCCAGGGCATGCAGTGGCTTGGCCAAGGAGGAGGTGGCAAGTGGCTGGTCTTCCTGGCATGAGCACCTGCCTTCCTCTAGCTGTTTGGCTCACCATCCAGCTATGGGGATGACCGCCCATCCCCTAGATGACACTTTTATCACTGCCAAGGAGCTGGCCAAGGGATCTGAGTTTGGAGGATTGAAGGGCAATCCTGGGAAGGAAATATTTGCACAAATCCATTTAGAAGTCCGAAGTTCCAAGGCTGTCATTTCAATGAGGCCCAGAAGCAAATATCTCTCACATCCACTGTGAATGGACTCGACCCAGCAGGAAAACACAGGGAATGGAATTTAACAGACATCTAGCAGCTACTATATGTCAGTGTACCCCACGTAATCTTGGGCAATGACTGACTAAATGGCATTAGCCCAAGTTAAATGTATGTACTGGTGTCAGAGAAGGTCAGACATGTTACACAGGAAGGGCAGTGGGCCTGCAGTGGTCTTCTGCCCATACCTCAGCACAGCATGATTCTTCCTGCCCACTGGGACTCAAAGACTCTTCTGAGGGTCACAGCAGAGAACAGTCACCCTGACACAGGACATATTCTTCCAGACAGAGTGTAGACCAGAGTGTTCAAGTTAGAAAAAGACAGCTCCCCACAACCACTGTCAGCAGGCAGAGGACACAGACGGTATTTTAGAAGGGGAACTCTCCAACAGAAGTCAGTGAGGAAGCCCTTTGAGGAAGTCTTTAAGCAAAGACTAAGAACTGATTAGTGATAACATCTCTGAAGGCAGAAGCAGGTGTCTCAGTACCTACTGCCTAGAGTCAGATGGCATGGAACATGCCAGAGAACTCCTGAGAGAAGAATCATCATGGCATCAGAGCTGACTCCTCACTCACACTTAGTAAGCTGCAGTTCCTGAACAATAAGAGAGAGAACCTCATACCAGCAGCCAACGTACAGCCCTTACAAGTAGCTGACTTTACATTCCCACACGTCACCTTCGTCGTTGCTATTGTCATGATCTTTACAGAGTACGGACTCAGTTCCCAACTCATTCTCAGCAGATCCCCTGTCACCTTCACAAAGTGCTAAGTCAAAGAACTATTCCAGGTACTGGTATGAAAAGATTCCTAGCTTAGAAAGACCGTACCTGACTCTCATAATCACGACTCCGGCTCTCAGTGTGGATAAAACCAGGTAAGTAATTCTCTTAGAGACACGGGCTATAGCCATGCTTATTTCTCTCATTACTTTAGAGGCGTGTTGCTTGTAACACCACGGCTGTGCTCAGCCTTCCAAACTGGGATAGATGTGGAGGGGCCCTGCTCAGATCCCCCTTCAAGAGAGAGCTTGCCATTCAGCCACAAGAAGAGAAGCAAGCTAATAGCTTCCAACCCTAACACTTTAGGTTGTGCCTCAGCTTTCAAAGGAACCCTCTAGCCGATGACTGGGTGTAATGGGCCACTTCTACCCAAAATGAGACTCCTTGCACAGATACTCTTTGCTCTAGAGCAGCCAACTGGGTTAGGAGAGACTCGAGATCTGAATCACTTTCTGAGGCTCTCCTTGTCTCGCTGGTCCTTTTCCTTCCATAGATGTCAGATGCGCATCATGGCCTAAAGGGTGTTTCTGTCCAACTCTGCTTCCTCCCCTGTTATCTGTCACAAGTAATACCCCTCCAAAAAACTGCATATACTCCGAACTCCATTTCATGGGCTGTTTCCCAGAGGATCCAATTGAAAAATACATGTCACCTTGCTTAACGTTACTACCACCTTGCAAAGTAGATGGTAATATCCCTATTTTACAAATGAGGAAATTGAGGACCACAGAAGTAGATGGGGAGCTGTAATTCAAACCCAGGTCTGCTTGACCAGGGAGAAAAAATGGGAGGCCAACACTTCCTATTCAAATTGTCAGTGGAATGGAAAGTTTTGCTAGTGTCATCTTAGTCTAAGCAAAGACAAGACAAGAACCAAAAGTGAGATAAGGGTTCTTTTGCCCCTTTGGAGATTTATCTGAGCAAAGGAGAGTTCTGCGTAGGGCCCTGGCCCTTGAGGCTTTCAAGAAACAGCTGCTACCATCATGACAGGCATCATTTTCTGTGCATGAACACTTTTGGCAATCTGATGACACCTATAGACCCCTTCTCAGAGTAATATTTTTTAATGCAAAAAATAAAATATAGAAGATTGCAAGGGAAACCATTTTGGATTAAAATGAAGTTATGAAAATAATTTTTTTAATCTGCAATGTGGCAATATATGTGCTTCTTTATTAATGCATTAAATAACAAGATCTAGCAGCAGGTCTTATAAGTACCATAATTCTGAAGTAGTTTTGAACTTAAACGATATTTTAAGATATTTAACAGCTCCAAAAGTGATATGAAAAATGGTATGATTTACAATGGTGATAAATCATAGGTCATGCTAATGTTACTGTGATTCATTACATACATTCATAATTGAAAAACATGCTAAATTTCAGGTAGAGATTAATGAAAATAACAATGTAATTTATTCCCATGCAAGTTTACGAACCCAAGGTTAAGAAGCCCTTCAATAAATTCTCGTAATACCGGACAAATCATGCAGCAAAATCTAACTCATCCAAACTTTATAATCATTCTCAAAAAGGCAGTATGTAGACCTTTAGAGAGGGACCAAGGATCTCTAGGAGCCATTAAAGGATCCCCGAAAATAAATTATAGCAAGTAACCTTATTTGATTTGTGATAGGATCAAAGACTAATAGACTAGGAAGTCCTACATATAGCCATTTTATGTCTAAAAGTTCCTTGGCCCAAGCTCTCATATCTTTTAATTAAGATAAAAAGATGTGTGCTGGACAATAACGCAGTTGGTTGACTTCCCAGCCACTTCAGCCACAGTCTCCAAAGGGTCAAAGCCAAGCTGGACAGTATGTTCTAATCACATCTTGGAGGACTCAGCCCTCAGCCCCGGCTGCTCCAACACTTTTTTTGCAGGGACTTGGCTGAGGACGAAGAAAACCAACAGAGCCAATTCTCAAAAGATGTGAAGCCAGGAGGCTTGGTAAATACTCTGGATAGCAGAGTCAAAATCTGAAGTGATTCTAGGGAGCCAGAAAAAAAAAAAATGAACAAAATTTCTCAAGAAGCAATTTAATAAGGATGGATGCAAAGTCAGACATTGAAATGTACAAGTATAACTGCCGGCACAAAGGATGGCAGTGTCGGAGTTGGGGGGGGGGGGCTCACAAGCAATATGTATGGTGCTGAAGACAGGGATGCTACGAGCGTCACATATGTAAGCCTGTGCCACCTTAGGCTGCAAGCTATCCAGAGCAAGGGAGGTGAGACTCTTCCTCTTCTCTAAGCTGGATGATCCAAATCCAGGGGTGGGGGTAAGTTGGGGTGTGTGCTGTCCTAGGAGTCATACTCAAAGGACTTGTAATCAACAGGATTACACTCGCAGGAGAGCTGAAGGATCCAAACTCTATGACATACGAGTAGTGATTTAAGCCACCAACAGCATTTGGTCTGACAAAGAGCACTTTTGAAAGGAAAGGGACAAGAAGATATGATCATTTTTCTCCACGGCCATTATGTAGAACCAGGGTCAGCAAACATTTTCTGTAAAAGGCCAGATGGTAAATATGTTCTGCTTTGCTGACCTGTGGCGCATCTGATTCTGTCACAGCTACACACTCTGCCATTGTACGCAAAAGCAGCCGTAGAGGGGCGCCTGGGTGGCTCAGTCAGTTAAGCATGCAACTCCTGATTTCAGCCGAGGTCATGATCTTAGGGTCGTGGGATTGAGCCCTGCGTTAGGCTCCATGCTCCTAGGGGAGTCTGAGATTCTCTTTCTCCCTCTCCCTCTGCCCCTCCCCCCCACCTCTCTCTCTAATAAATATTTAAAAAAAAACAGCCATAGACAAGACATAAATGAATGAGTGCAGCTGTGTCCCAAAGAAGAATCTTCCCTTACAGACGGAAGAAACTGAGGCTCTTAAAGGTGCCTACATTGAGGCAGAAGGAACTGACAGGGCCTGCTGGAAGCCAGGCCTGCTTCTGTGTCATTCCTCCACCTCAGGCCAGCGAGAATATTTACAAGGATATCAGCCACGTCGCCAGCCTGCACAGCTTTTCTTCAGTGATTACTGAAGGAGACTGATTTTTTTTTTTCTGTTTCAAATCAATGTCTAAAGTCCACTTCTAGAGCAAACTGAGAATAAACTCACTGGATGGCCAATCCTACCCTGGACCCCCTCTGCCATTTTATTGCTAGAATCACCTTCCTCATGAGTAACTTCCTAGAAACAACACAGTATGAAGAAGAAAGCAAGGCTCTGAAGTCAAACAGACCTGAGATTTAATCCCAGCTCTGCCATTTATCAGCTGTGTGACCTTAAACAGACTGCTCAATCTCCCAGGGCCCTGATTTCCTCAATGGTAAAATGGGGTTAAGGGGAACCCTCTTACACTGTTGGTGGGTATGCAAGCTGGTACAGCCACTCTGGAAAACAGTATGGAGGTTCCTCAAGACGTTAAAAATAGAGCTACCCTGGGGCACCTGGGCGGCTCAGTCGTTAAGCGTCTGCCTTCGGCTCAGGTCATGATCCCAGGGTCCTGGGATCGAGCCCCACATCGGGCTCCCTGCTCAGCGGGAAGCCTGCTTCTCCCTCTCCCACTCCCCCTGCTTGTGTTCCTGCTCTTGCGCTCTCTCTCTCTGTCAAATAAATAAATAAAATCTTTAAAAAAAAAAATAGAGCTACCCTATGACCCAGCAATTTCACTACTGGGTATTTACCCCAAAGACACAGATGTAGTGAAAAGAAGGGGCACCTGCACCCCAATGTTCATAGCAGCAATGTCCGCAATAGCCAAACTGTGGAAGAAGCCGAGATGCCCTTCAACAGACGAATGGATAAAGAAGATGTGGTCCATATATACAATGGAATATGACTCAGCCATCAGAAAGGATGAATACCTACCATTTACACTGACGTGGATGGAACTGGAAGGGTTTTATGCTAAGTGAAATAAGTCAACAAGAGAAAGACAATTATCATATGGTTTCACTTATTTGTGGAACATAAGGAATAGCACAAAGGATCATAGGGGAAGGGAGGGAAAACTGAGTGGGACAAAATCAGAGAGGGAGACAAACCATGAGGGACTCTGGACTCTGGGAAACAAACTGAGGATTGCAGAAGGGGAGGTGGGTGGGAAGAGGGCACGTGATGTGATGAGCACTGCGTGTTACATGCAACTAATGAAATCACTGAACACTACATCAAACACTAATGATGTACTACTATATGTTGGCTAACTGAATTTAAATTTAAAAAAAAAAAGGATGGCTATTTTGTAAGCTGGTGAGATTATGAGAAATCGTGGGCCAGGAAAAAGCAGTTGTAAAGTGTTTACATAGATGAGATAGATGATACATTGATAAATAGATGACAGATAATGATAGATACAGTACAGATGCTAGACACATGATAGATGACAGATTAGGTAACTAGATGGATAAATCGCAGCATGTAATATGAAGCTTACTTTGTAACTTGAGAAATGGAATGTTAAAAATTTAGGAAAAGGAGAAGTAATGACATTCTCATTCGGATGAGGGACCTGAGACTCAGAGATGATAGCTAACTTGCCTACAAGCAGTTATTAGCACACAGCTAATAACTGACCCCATCCCATCATATACCCTGCACTTACATGCTGCCCAGCATGAACTAGGCACTCAATGAACACTTGCAGGTGAATTAACCAAGGAATGATAGGATGTGGTCTAAAAACCCAGCAGCAAAATCCAGGAGTACAGTTCTCTGGTCTTCAGGCAGGATCATTCTTGTTGCATCTTATTGCAATTTACCTGAGTTTTAGTGACTCCAACAACCTTTTCAAAGAAGAGAGGCTGGAGCTCAAGAACACAGGAATTTTAACTGCTCCAATCTAGTGTTTACGACTATTCTTAAACAAGTAAGGTCAAGTTCTCTTGCCCTGAGACTATTACAGAAATAGAATGCCACTTAATGATATTCAATACACCATCAGTTCTCATTTGTTTTAATGTTATAGAACTTGGTTGAGTTCCACAAACAGAGAAAGCCTTGATGGTATCACAGAAAGAGCGCTGGACACAGTGTTAGAAGACATGGGTTCAAATCTCAGTCCCTATGAACTCTAGCCCCTTTGCCTCTGTTTCTTCATGTATAAAATGGAAAAGTTACACTTGCCCCTACCCATCATAATTAAGGATTAAGTGGTATCACGTATATTAAAGTGCCTGTCTTGATGCGTTGCACATACAAAGTACTTAATAAATATTTATCCATTTGATGGAATGCATGTAGCATCTAGCATAATACACACACTTAATAAGATGCTATCCATTCAGCTCAATCCTAACATTATACTTGAGTCCCTAGAAGGAACATAACAAATGTTTATTCACTCAATGGAATATTTAACCAATGACTGGCATAGTAGTTGCTTAACGAATGTTCATTCAGTGGATTCCTAGCACAGTGCATAGCACTTGGTCGACACTCAATAAATGTTGGTTGAATTCAAGTAAGGAAAATGGAACATTATTCATTTAATGAGATTTTGCAATCCCATAAATACTATATGCTGTTGCCAGTGCTCTACAAAGTGAATCAACCATTGCTGAAATGTTCTCAGCTTGTGCTGGTTAACAGACCCTTGTGAACTATTTTCCAAACATCCAACATTCTGTGAATGTGCCATAATAACACTGGTAATGCTAAACACCCCCCGGACCCTAAATGAGGGGCAGGATAGTTCAGCCTATGAATTAATTTGGAAGTCAATAAAAGATCCATTTTCACAGAGACAAATGCAACGGCACAGTCCTTCCTATGCTTGCCCAGAGCTCAGCTTGACAGTTTTTCGCACAGATCATAGAGACACCAGATCCCAAGGAAAAATTCCCAAGTGTAGGCAGCAACTGTCAGGAATTAGAAATGCATATATGCAAATGTGTGCATACATGAAAGTAGATGTATGCCTAAAATCTTTTGAGGGATTAGTCCTTGAAAGTTTTGCTTTATTTAAGTTCTTTCCAACAATAAAGCAATTCCCTTAGGGAAAAGGGAAATGGCTTTTAATCATGCAGTTTCTCCTTTTAGAGACCACATTCTCCAGAATGATCGGCAAGCAAAAGATTAAAGAAAGGTGGGAGAGATGACTTCAACAGATATTTGTTTCTCCAGTTAATCAGAGGTCCAGGAGGACCTGATACGATTCCTTCACAGAGAAGGTAAGTGATACTGGAGTTCAGTTCTGAAGAATGTGCGTGAGTTCCACAGGCAGAAAAGGTGGAAGAAGAGCTTTCCAGGTATGAAAGGGAAAAGGGCATTTAAGGAAGAGCAAGGAGTTCCGTATAGCTGGGGAGCTAGTGTGTAGGGCCAAGAGGTTAGTGCATTAAGGGACACTGAAGAGGTGGGCCAGGCTGAGACTGGAGACTTGGAAGCCATGGCCTGTGATCTGTGAGGAATGCTATGTGTGCATCTCTAACACTTACCTCCATTGGTCTTATTTTAGACTAGGTTGTTTAATATGTGGGGTTTTTTTCACTTCCTTCTTCCAGTCTCTTATCCCTTGAGACCAGGATGTGTGTGTGTGTGTGTGTGTTACCTTTATTCATATCTGCAAGTCTAGCTTAGCACATTACCCATAATAAGCACAAAATAAGTTCCAGAGTAAATAAGAAGCCAGGACACCCTCCCAGAAGTCAGTATCTGTTGCCTACTATCATCGCCCTTTATACAGAGTCAGCATGCTGGTTAGGAATTAACGCCAGAAAAAGTCCCTCTAGGTATTTTAAACCAAAGGGCATTTAACACAGGGAATGAGGGGCTTATATAATCCTCAGAAGGCTAGAGGAGCTGCTCTGGGGGGCTACTGGCTCAAGTGCACACCTCCAAAGCTAAGGTTCAGAAGTCAGAGCACTGCTACTTCTGACTTAAACTTCCAAACACCTCTCATTCTCAAAGAGCCAGCGACCACATCACATGCCATAAATTGGAGCCAATCTGCAGATACACATGTGTCTATGACCCCACTTGCTGGCAGCAATGACAACAGGACTGTGGATTCCAACTCACTTCCAACTTGCAAGTCTCCTAGAATTTCCTCTCATTGGTGGATCGAATTTGCTTCCAGAACCCCTAACTGCAAGGGAGTCAGAGAAATGTACTTTTTAGTCTTCCAGCCCCTGGGGTAAAGAAAGATCCCTAAGGGGAAGCCTGGGTGGCTCAGTCAGTTAAGCGTCTGCCTTCAGCTCAGGTCATGATCCCGGGGTCCTGGGATCGAGCCCTGCATGAGGCTCCCTGCTCAGTGGCAAGTCTGCTTCTCCCTCTCCCTCTGCCACTCCCCCTGCTTATGATCTCTTGCTTTCTCTTGCTCTCTGTCAAATAAATAAAAATCTAAAACAAAAAAAGAGAGAGAGAGAGAAAAGAGAAGAAAAGGAAAGGAAAGGAAAGATCGTTAAGAAAGGGATGGGAATGGATGCCTGGTTCTAACTGAATACACCCAGCACAGCCAAGGCTAACTCAAACTACTCCCTGCTTAATACACATGAAGCATGTTCAAAACAGAAACAACCCAAAATCAAAACAAAAAGCAAACAAACAAAAAAAACCCCACCTCCTTCTAGCCTGGATGCAATTTTCTAAGAAATAAAAAGATTATTTTTAGTAGCCTCATTTTTTAACTAAAATGAGAAGTACCTGCTTTTTTCCCTTCTCCTTCCTCCTCCTCTTGCTTTCTCTTCCCTTTCCTTTCTGAATGATTTAGTCTGAACCCACTAGTGGGGACAGAGCAGGTCCAGCTGGGGTGAGAAAGCCATGGTGATTAAGAGTAGAGTATAAGAGCTCAGCGTGCAGAGGGGCAGCCTGGCATGAGGTGTCAGCTCCTGAGCAGGATCAGGAGGGATCCCTGTGGGGACATAGACCAGCATGGGGTATCAGAGCCTATGCAAGGAGAAAAGAGCATCCATACGGGGAGATGGCCCAAAAGGGGGAGTTAAAGCCCAAGAAAGATGAAGAGAACATCCGGGTGGGGGGATGTCCTAGTGCAGGGCATCAGCCTGAGCTGGGGTGAGAAGGCATTTATTTACAAAGGAGGAGGGGACAGGGGCAGAAATGGAAGCTAGGTTACACACGGGGCCAATCCATCAGCAAATATGCTAGGAATAACGGAAGCCAGATTTTTCACTATGGGAGAAGGGAGTCACTATATAGAAAAGGAGAAAACTAAAACGAATCCTATGGTATTAGTCTGTAATAGAACTATGGGTGTAAAAACTCATTATTTTCAATATATATGTAAATAGACACAGAAAAATGTATATGTAGGTATAAATTTGTGTGTGTGTGTGTCTTGGCTCTGTGCACGCAAAGGACCTGTGAACAGTGACACTTCAGTGAGCACAATGAGCACCCAAATCTCGGCTTTCAAATAACATCCTGTACTAATAGGTACCTGAGTTCCTTCAACAAATGGCTGATTCCAGGACTGGGAAAGGGAAAGTACAAGATGAGCCTGAAACATCTTGTTGTGCCAGAAAAATAAGGAAAGACTCAAAGGATGATGAGGACATGCTAAAAGGACACAGAAGCCAGAGTAAAAAGACTCTCGCTGGCCAAACCTGGGACACTTTGAACGTCAAATAAATGAGAACAAAGGATGATAATTCCTTGAACAAAATAGAAAACAAGGAGTCTGCCTTGGACATTTGACCAAGAATAAGGTCTTTACATGGTTTCCAAGTAGCTCCCCACAAAATTACAGAGAGAAGAAAGAGGACAACTTGACGTTAGAGAAGCATGGCCAATCATGCCACAGGAAGTCATCATAATGAACATGCTGAGTGATGGGACAAACTGGGACTGCACACAGTGCGATGGAATGCAGTGAGGAGAAGGGGTGATATTGCTGCCAGAGATGCACAACGGGGATCACATCATGGAGCAACATCAGACCAACTCAATCCAACGGAGGGACGTTCTATGGAATAACTGACCTGTAATCCTCACCAGTGTCAAGGTCATGAAAATAAGGAAAGTCTGAGAAACTGTTCCATGCTAAAGGAGGATAAAGAGATGTGACAACTATGGGGTGCCTGGGTGGCTCAGTTGGTTAGGCGACTGCCTTCGGCTCAGGTCATGACCCTGGAGTCCCGGGATCGAGTCCCGCATCGGGCTCCCTCCTCAGCAGGGGGTCTGCTTCTCCCTCTGACCCTCTTCCCTCTCGTGCTGTCTCTTATTCTCTCTCTCTCTCAAATAAATAAATAAAATCTTAAAAAAAAGAGAGAGAGATGTGACAACTATGGACAATGATTCTAAAGTGGAGTTTTTGAGAAGGACTCACAGGGCATGATTGGTATAATTGGTGAAGTTGGAGTGGAGTCTGAGGGCTTGTAGGAAATACCCACTCAAGTGTTCTGGGGTCAGTGAACATCAGATTGATAACCTATTTCCAAATAATCCAGAAGGGGGAAAAATGTTCTTTGTGTTGTACGTGCAACTCTTCTGTAAGTTTATGGATATTTCAAAATAAAATTTATTTTTTACAAAGTATAAGTACACAAGTGCCAGGGGAACCTAAGTTTATGAAATCAATAACCAAAAACCTGACCTGTCTTACAGCTTCAAAAGCATACTCCATTTAAACTCTCCAAACAGATGAGAGTCCTTTGTTTTTCCATATTGGATGTGGGTAATATAAAATGAATCTCTCCTGATGAGTCTTCTGGAACAGGCAGTCCTCCTGGAGGCTGTGTTGGATATATACCCACCTCTAACCTTCCAGTGTCTATCATAACGTGTGGAAAGAAAACCTGGTTACGAGGAAGAATAAAACAAGATGAAACCAGAGAGGGAGACAAACCATAAGAGACTCTTAAGCATAGGAAAGAAACTGAGGGTGGCTGGAGGGGAGGGGGGTGGATGGGGTAACTGGGTGGTGGGCATGAAGGAGGGTACGTGATAGAATGAGCACTGGGTGTTGTATACAATTGATGAATCACTGAACTCTACCTCTGAAACTAATAATAACACTATATGTTAATTAACTGAAGTTAAATTAAAAAAAAAGGAAACCCAAAAAGAGTAAGACGACCCAGAGTCTGAATGTCATTTTCGCCCCTTCCTAAATATGCCACTTAGGGCGACTGCTTACCCTCCCTAAGCTTTGGTTTCCTTAACTATAAAATGGAGATAATAATATTTACTTCACAGTATTGTTGGAAGAATTAAATACAATAATGGGTGTGAACCTGCCTACAGAATGACTGGCATGGGAGCACAAAGGTTCTTGTTCTGTTTTTAATTGCACAACAATTTAATCTTATATAACCCAACAAAGTTCCTTTGACCCTAATATAATTTCTCCTGCTTCAAGCTGGACACATCTGCCATTCACTCATTCATTTTTACTCATTTCTGTAGTTACTGTTTGACAAATACTTACTGGGAGCCTATTCTACCCGGTACTATGTTCCCGGTTGGAAGAATAAACCCCAAGTTACCTTTTTGTTTCCCCCTACAGAGAGGAAGATGCAATGGGAAACAGTGCTTTACATACAGCTGTGGATTATGAATTTAAATCAGTTTAATAATCCAACCCAGGGTGTGTTTGCATTTCATTCCCCCTCTTTTATTGTAGCTATTAAACCCACCCACTTCTCCATCACATACATATTTATTTTCCAATGAGTTCTGAAAGACTTCCAAGGTAGAGCAAGAGACAGGGAATGCAGCTGACGTCTGCCTCCCCCTGGGAATTATGTCACTCCTTGACTTAATTCCTCCTGACATTTTCCCCATTGTACTTTCTGCTCTTCATCAAAATACATCCCTCTCAGAAAACAAATGTACTTATTGACTGTCCAGGACAATCTTGGAAACGGCTGCAACTGGTCATGTGTAGAGTTAAAAAAAAAAAAAAAAAAAACAGGCAACAAGATGTGGAGACCCATTCCGTAGGTCTACAGAGCACAAAAGGGTCAATTCGGATATCGAGAGTCCTGGGGTTTCTCTGCAAACCCCACTTAGGCAAGATAGAGGGATTTATGTTTCATTTTTAAGCCACGACAATTTTGTTTGCTAAAGCTTAATTGTTCCCGGATATTGGGAGAGTACAGAAGGTGACTGTATGTTTGATTTTAATGACTCTTTTTGGCCTTGATTTAACATCCTTGCTGAAAAAATTACCAACGTACATGCAAATAGGGCTTTTCTTATTGTTTTTCGGTTTTCTTTTTCCAGAAGAAATTCTGACGGAGGTGAAATGTGGACAAAATCGAGCTGTGCAGCCCAAGACCTTTCTGTGAGTGGACGGTTCTCCATTGCTGAGCTGGACATCATGAGCACAGAGGCTGGAGAGTGCCATTCTCTGTCACAGCTGAGAACCCACACGCCTCCCTACCCTGGCATCTCCCACTTGCCCCTCTGCCCCCTGCAATCTGACTTCTGCCTACACCATTTCTTCCAAACTGCCGTGGACCAGTGGCACTATCTTGGGGTCACCCCCTACCTGACTGCCCAGGGACAGGACAATTTTAACTGCCAGAAATGCGGCAGAACTTTCAGAAGGAGCATGAAATCAGCTACGTCAGTTGTGAAGTAACTGTTGTGTGACACCATCAAATCGTTCAGTCAAGGGCCCCTGGAGGTAGGAGGTGACCTCTACCCTCCCACCCGCCAGCATGTGGTCCCATCTAGGTACAGCATGGGCACCCCACAGCCTGCCCTTCCAGCCTCATGTCATCAGGCAGCACCCGGCACAGGCGGTCCACCCTAAAAACCCTCTCCTCCCTGGGCTATTCCCCACTCTGCAGCCCCTCCTCCTGCACCTCCCCAGCCCTACCCTCTCTGGTGGCTCTCATCAGGCTCCTTTCTCAGTCCTCCCTTTAAAAGTTGGTGTAACCCAGGGGCGCCTGGGTGGCTCAGTCGTTAGGCATCTGCCTTCGGTTCAGGTCATGATCCCAGGGTCCTGGGATCGAGCCCCGCATCGGGCTCCCTGCTCGGCGGGAAGCCTGCTTCTCCCTCTCCCGCTCCCCCTGCTTGTGTTCCCTCTCTCGCTGTGTGTCTCTTTCTCTCTCTCTGTCAAATAAATAAATAAATCTTAAAAAAAAAAAAAGTGTGGTGTAACCCAGGCCTCAGGGAGGAGGAGGGAGAGGAAAATGCCAGCCGTATCAGAAGCTCGGAGATAGGGTAAATAGATTTTGAAAAAGTATATTCAATAGTATTGCTTAATATTTAATAAACAAAATAGAAGTCTACATTTTTTTTTTTTTTAACTACAAATCCAAAGCTCAGCAAAATCTCTTTGGTTGTGAAGACACAAGAATGATGCAACGATTCTCTGCTACAACCATGACCCACAGAAATCTATCAGTTTGTTTCTCTCGGTTCTTTATGTATGTGCGGGGGGGGGGTATGTTTACCAAAACAGTATGAGCGTTGCATTGAAGGTTGAGAAATGCTGTTCTCAATAACCTCATCCACTCCCACGGCTTCGATTATACCTAAAAGCGACAACTCCCAAAGCTCTATCTCCATCCTCAATCTCTCTACGGAACCTCCAATCCATTTATGGACTGCTAGCTAGATGTTTCCATTTGTGAGTCTCAAACCCAGCAGGTCTGAAGGTGAGTTCACCGTCTTCCCCACACCCTGCTCCCCATCTCTGCAAGTGGCACCACCACCGGCCCCATTACCTGGGCCACAGACTGGGGATGTCCCCCTTGTCCTTGCTCTTCCCATGCAAGGGTCACCTCTAAAACATCTCATATACCCATCTTCTCCTCTCCTTCACTGAAGACACTGCCTCAGTTCTGGCCCTCCCTGCAGGGTCTCTTAGGAGAGAAGAACAGTCTCCAAACCGGGTTCCTTGGCTTCAAATCTTCCTTCTTGCCTATCTTCCACACCATTGGAAAATGGCCCATTTAAAATACAGGTCTAAGCAGTTCACTCACTCCCTTGCCAAACACAGTCTGGTGGGCTCTTTGTTGCTTACAGAATAAACTTCAATATTCTCAGAACCACCATTGGAAGACTCATGGCAGTAGGGATCCATCCTACCTTCTCTGCTTCTTTTCCTGCCAGCCCTCCTTCAAATTCTACTTTCCACACGACTTTATTTCCCCAGCCCCCACAGTCCTTCTCATCTGCAGACTTTGATGCATACAGCTACCTCCACCTAGAATTCCTGCTCCCCACCTGGCTACCTAGTGAACTCCCTACATTTCCTGCAGAACCCAACTGAGAGTCACCTTCTTATAGTGCCTTTCCAAACTTCTCCAGGTAAAAATAATTGTTCCCTCTACTGTTTTCCTGCTGTACTACCCATGGGCTTCTTTAAGCCTTTGTCAAATTTGTAAGTTTAATTATTTGGTTAGTGTCTATCTTCCCCTGAATACCATGTACTCTTTGAGTATAGAAACTTAAGCAGCATGTACATCTATGTTTCCCCAGAATTTAATAGAGAGCCAGGTACAGAATAGGTACTGAATGAATGAATGAATGAATGATGCACTGAGGGTGCCTACTACCTTTTCCCAGGATTACTGTCCTCTCAAGTCCTCTGGGACATAATAGGGCCAGACAGGGTCATGAAGGATTGCAATATCTTTTCATCAGCTCTCTAATGCTGCATAACAAATTACCTCAAACTGAGTGGCTTAAAAATCAATCATCATTTATAATCAATCATCATTTATGCTCCTCATGGCCTGTGCAACTCCTCCAAGTTGAGGAGCTCTGAGGAAGTAGGGTCTCCACAGTAGATCCATGCTAGCCCATAATAGCAGAGGGCGATGTTCCTTGAAGATTTTATCTCCCATAATAGTTGCAACAGAGACCATCTGAACCCATAAAACCAAAAATATTTACTATCTGGCCCTTTACAGAAAAGTGTGCTGACCTTGCTCGAGACTAGACTAAATCTGTTCACCTGCTTGCATCCATCACAGCACTGCCATTTATCATGCATTACCTACAGGCCAGCCCCTATGCTGGGACTCCTTCTGTGTGTGATCTTTAAGCTTTACATAGAGCCACCGGGGAAATATTATTATCTTCATCTTGCAGATGGAGAAAACCAAGACTTAAGGAGGTAACAATTTTGTACAAAGCCAGTGGTGGAATTCAAACCCAGGTCAGTAGGATTCCAAAGGCCATGCTCTTTTCTTCACACCTGTCAATAAAAGCACAGGGAATAGACCCTGCTGCTTCCTGGCTGTCTGGGTGAGAAACAACTGCTTTTCTGGCTGGAATCTAGAAACTGTTGTACATGTTTATTAGCCTAAGGATCTGACCTCGAGCAGAACCACTTTTCCCAGATGACTGCTTGCAGTGGAGATGATTCATCATCCGGGGAGGTGGGGATGCCAGAGGTTGCCCCCTGAAGCCCTTGAAATGAACAGAGAGAGATGGGTCACGAAACCCACAGCACGCCCTTCCCACCAGCTAAAACAGGGATTGGGGCTATAGACACAGAACTGTGGAGACCCCGCTGCCTCGCTCAGAGCGCCTCAGCTTAGAGGAGTGGCACAGGCCACGAGAAGCATCAGGTACAGCAGGTAGCTTTGTCTGGACCGCAGCCACTGCTGTAAGGACACTCCCATCAGCACTTGCCAAATTCCAGGCACCTCCGCTTCGCTGGGAGCTGTGCCCGAGTGGAAGTCAGCTCCAAATGGTTAGCATCCCTACGAGGTGGGGACAGAGAGATGTTTGGGGGCAAAGGGCACAGAAGACCATGGGCATCTGCCAGATGGCCCCTGAAAACTCACCTATCTCATCCTTATTGACACTGAGACCCAAGTCTTAGCTCTGCTAATGAAAAAGAGGGCCTTGCCTACAGTATACCAAGGTGGGTTTTCGTTGTTGCCATTTTTTTAATTCTCTCATTCATCACACACATTTTTATTGAGCACCCACTATGTGCCACTTCTAGGCATTAAGGATAAGCAATAAATAAAAGAGAAAATATTCCCTGTCCTCAGTAATAATTCTTGTGTGCTTATTATATACCAGGTACTCTTCTAAAACCTGTACAGGTAGCAACATCTTTAAAACTCACCGCAACACTATGAGGTAAGTAGTAGCATCACCTCATTCCACAAAAGGAAAAACTGAGGCACAGGACTGTTCATTCATTTAGTAAATACATTACACATGCACATATGCTCACAGGCACACATACATAATACTACGCTAATATTCACAAAAACTGGAATGTATACAGTTGGAGCCCCGGAGTGTAAAAATAAAATCCTTAACCATACACATTTACACACATTTCTGCTCATTCCACCATCCCTACTAAGAAGGCCATTTTATGGATGGTAAAGTCCTGAGAGGTTTAAGGGGCATAGGGCCACACAGCTCAGCGTGGCACAACTGTCAGGCCAACGCTGTCCCATGGACAGACTGGATGAAGAGACGCAAGAGGCACTCCTCAGCCTTAGAACCCGAGGGATAATTCCCAAGTGCCTTGTTCTCCCGCCCTGCCCTGTGTCCCCTCATTAGTCTTCCCACCATGCCCAGGGACCTTCCCACAGAAACTAAATATCACTCAAGTGCAAGGTAAACCTAGAAACCACCGCCACCACCACAAGGAGGTGAAGAGGCTGGGAACCAGCTGCCTGGCTTCAGGGTCCCATGGCTTTGCTTTAACTGTCAGGGCAGAACTTCCCCACCCAAACCAACCCAGTGGGGCAGCCACGGGCTCCCATGGGAGGCTCACGAAGCCACCGCCGCAGCATGTCTGCCTCTGCCCTGAAAGGCCCTGGGGGACTCTGTCTGAGAGGCCAGTGGGAGCAAGCCATCACCCACAGGGAGGAAGGAGGATGGCCTTTGAGAGAGCTAAAAGCAACTTGGGAGTGAAGACAAGGCGCATGGGAAGCTGGGATAGGATACTGTGCCCCCAATGGAAGTGAGCCTGAAAAGCAGCAGGTCTGACTTCTCATGCTACTTGTAAATGCATTCGGGAAGCTTCTTGTGAGGCTCTCAGAATCACTGAGGTCCGCTTTCTGGGGCGCGCGGGGGCAGCGGGGGGAGGGAGGGTGCCTGAGAACTGTCTCCCTAGACCAGCCCTTCCACGGGGTTTTACTGCCCTGGCTTAGACAGAGCTAGTGCCTGTAGTGCAAAAACAAACATTAATGCCAACATCAACATCAAGAGTTGAAAGTGGTGTCCCAGCGTGAGGTAGTGGTACTCACTGTGCAGATGGGTTGTAAAGACAAAATGGAGTCCGCTTAGGATCTCGATGTGGATTTGCTCAATCACTGATTTATTCAGGAAATACTTCTAGAGTACAGAGTGTCAAGCATCACCCCTTGTTGCTAGGGATACAAAGGGGACTAAGGCAGCAAGGCATATCCCCGCTTGTTCTGAGGGACAGACAAGTGAGTACACAGTGTACCGCAGTGATACGGGGAGGGCTGGGACCGCGGGATGGGCAGGAGAAGCACAGACTCTGATGGGACCGGGAATGGGCTGGTAAGACCATCAACACGAGCAAATGCTTGTTTGAGCTATGAGCCCTCCAGCAATTTAACTTCCTCACACCTCAGTTCCTTGTCTGTAAAATGGAAATAAACCAGTTGTGTCCTTGGGAATGTGCTGTGAGGATGCAATGTTAATACACATAAAGTTTCTAAAGCAGCACCTGGCACATCCTGAGGATCATTTACGAGTTGCCACTATTAAACAGAGGCTGTTCCCTCCTGGCCTCACTCACCTCCTCGCATCCCTCTTTTTGACTATTCCTCCCTCCTGCCCCTAACTACCAGCCACCTATTCTTTTGATGGAACACTGGTGGTCACTTTCACCTCATCTGGCTTCATGTGTCCAGAAAATACTCTCTCAGTGTTCCTCTTCCCTTCTGGAACCTCTTTCCCCACTTCCTCCCCAGGGGCCTCTTCCTCCATCCATCCCTCGATACTGGTGTTTCCGGGGCTTCCACCATTGTCTCCTCCTTCCCTCTTGGCACAGTCTCCCAGGGAACCATGCGGCCACACGTTGACAACACCCCCCTTGACGTGTCCAGAGCAGACCACCCTTTCGAGCTCGTGGCCCACGTCCCCATCTACACCTCCATGTGGATGTCCCAATGCCACATGTCCACATTGGAGCTACCCTTTTCATCCCCACATCTGCTCCTCCTCCTGGCATCCCAAGCTCAGTAAGCAGGACCACTACCCGCCTAATTGCCCAAGCAAGAAACTGGGAGTTGTTTTAGAATCTTCTCGCTTTTCTACCTCCACATTTAATTAGTCATCGGGTCTTGTTGATTTCACCTCTCTTGACACTGTCCCCTTCTCTCCAGCTCCACTGCCCCTGCCTAGATCAGGCTCCTGCCACGGTTCTTTCAGTTTGGGTACAGCTTCCTAACAAAGATCCTACTCACCAGCCTTTGCCCACCTTGAATCCATCCTCTCCATCACAGACAAATACTTCCCATAAAGGACCAGATAGTAAATACTTTAAGTTTTGCAGCCATAGAATCTCTGTCATAACTAGGCAACTCTGCCATTATAGTACAGAAACAGTGACAATGCATAAATGGGTATGACCATGTTCCAGCAAAATTTTACTCACAAAAAAACAGGAGCTGGATAGATTTGGCTCACGAGCCATAGGGTGTTAACCCTTGTCCTAGGTGGTCGCCGAGGTTGTCAAATAAAATGAAGTGCCTTCTACTGGGTATTTACCCCAAAGATACAAATGTAGGGATCCGAAGGGGTACGTGCACCCCAATGTTTATAGCAGCAATGTCCACAATAGCCAAACTGTGGAAAGAGCCAAGATGTCCATCGACAGATGAATGGATAAAGAAGCTGTGGTATATATACACAATGGAATATTATGCAGCCATCAAAAGGAATGAGATCTTGCCATTTGCAACGACGTGGATGGAACTGGAGGGTGTTATGCTGAGTGAAATAAGTCAATCAGAGAAAGACATGTATCATATGACCTCACTGATATGAGGAATTCTTAATCTCAGGAAACAAACTGAGTGTTACCGGAGTGGTTGGGGGTGGGAGGGATGGGGTGGCTGGGTGATAGACATTGGGGAGGATATGTGCTATGGTGAGCGCTGTGAATTGTGCAAGACTGATGAATCACGGATCTGTACTTCTGAAACAAATAATGCAATATATGTTAAGAAAAAAAAAAGAAAATAGCAGATAGCTATTTTCTAAAAAAAGAAGATAGCAGGAGGGGAAGAATGAAGGGGAGTAAGTCAGAGGGGGAGACGAACCATGAGAGATGATGGACTCTGAAAAACAAACTGAGGGTTCTAGAGGGGAGGAGGGTAGGGGGATGGGTTAGCCTGGTGATGGGTATTGAGGAGGGCACGTTCTGCATGGAGCACTGGGTGTTATGAACAAACAATGAATCATGGAGCACTGCATCAAAAACTAATGATGTAATATGTGGTGATTAACATAACAATAAAAATTTTTTAAAAAATGAAGTGCCTTAAGTAACGTGTATTCTAGGTCACTTAACTCCTGAAACTCTGCCCTACAAATTAGGACCAGGCAGGTCACATTCAGCAGAGCAGCCCATTAAGAATAGCAGCCCAAATATAAATAAATCTCAAAACACATGACACCAAACTCCTACTAAATAGAGTTATGGAGTTCGAATTACTAGTTCAACAAAGATTAACGGTGCACCTGTCATGAGGATCTCACAGCTACAGCCTCTGCCTGAGCTGTGCTCACTATGCAATGGAACAGTCAGAATAGGGCATGACTACAGGTGAGACCCACGGACGTGTAACAAAATAAGTCTTTCAGGGATGTGCTCCAAACTGTTTGCCGTAATTGTACACCAACATTCGCGGTCCGGTGCCTACTCTTCTAGCCTCATTTCTCCTCACATCCCCAGTGCTTCTTGAGCTCCAGCCACATGGAATCCCTCCCCTTCTGGGGCCTTTCACAAGTCTGTGTGCTTGTTCATGCTCCTCCCTCTGCTGGAATCGCGAGTTCTCTCTTGCTCATCATGTTACCACTCACACCCAGCTCATAGGTGAGTGCCCCTGACAGCTAGCAAGTCCTTAATAAATCGAAATGAATCCTGAAACCAATATAACAGTATATGTGAACTGGAATTAAAAACTTTTTTGTAAAATCTGAGTGAATAAATTAAAGGCCCAACTCAATTGTCTACCTTTCCTGTGAAGCAGAATTAGTCGTTGCCTCCTCCATATCCTATTCTCCTCCAAGGCGCCACCCGCATATTGTTCCACGCCATATTGGTTCACTTGATTTTGATTTTTCTGGAGAATTAGTTTGCTGCCTTCTCCATATCCCTTTGTTCACATCTTCATCAAAGCATGTAGTACACAGTACTAAAAATTATTGATTTATGTGTCTCATGGCCCAATTATCAGTTCCTTAGAAGTAAAGAGAGTATCTTAGATATGTTGGTGGACATCTCTCACTTCCCTAACAGGTGTACCCTCTCCCTGGAATTATCACTACATGACACATATTTTCTGCTCATTGCTGATAAAGCAATCACTATCAAAAGGAATGAGTGAATAATGGATATAAAATAGAATCGTGGATACAAATAATCCATATGATGCAGGCGCAAAGAAGAGAGGATTCATCCTAAGGATATCAGAAAAAGCTACACAGAGAAGATAGCATGAAAACTGAGCCTTGAGAAGTTATTACAAGTGTGCCTACTAAACAGGAGAAAGGAAAGCACCCCAAGAGAGGCCACAGTGTGAGCAAAAGCAAGGAGGAATGAAAGAGCATGGCAGATTTGGGAATGATGACTACACAGACATGGCTGGAGCTAAGAAGGAGTGGACCAATATGGTGTGGAACAATATGGGGGTGGCACCTCACAGGAGAATAGATTTTATCATGGGGCCAGCGGAGAGCCACCGCAGGGAGGTGACATGGTCAGATGCACATCCCAGGAAGTTAAGTGTGGGCTAATGACAGGCAAGAGATCAGGCGCCAGGAGACCCTTCAGAGACGGCTGCCCTTACCTTTGTCTGAGACACTGATGGAGAGGATGTGGCCTAAGACAGTGAATGGGAAGGTGGGGAGGAGGGACGGCTCCATAGATCTTTAAGAAAGGATTCAACAGGAGCACTATTTTGCAGAAAAACCACCTCAGACGCAGAGAGAGAGGAACCAATGAGAACATGAACTAAAAGAAGTGAAATCATATCAGATGATCTGAATTGCCAAGGGATCAGCCTTCTAGAAGGAAATGGTGCAAACTCTGGAGTCAAGGAGGTGTCATGGTGAACAGGAAACTCGACCGCAGAGACATTCCCTCCACGTTTTACAGGAGCTACAAGATTGGCGAGGAGAGCCGGGTGCCTGGCGGAGGTTCATATGGCACTGATGATCCAGCGCAGCACGTGCATGACTAACAACCCCATAACAGGCCCTTCCGTAGGAGCTGTAATGGGAGACAGATGGGTCGGGTGTTCCCAGCAATCCTCAGGGAGGGACAACTGTAGGGCTCACTTATGAAAACAGGTGAGACTCATTCTTGAAACGTCCTAGCTGTTGCTGTGTGAGCGTGCTAGGTTCCCCAAGCATCCCGAAAGCTTCTTTTGCCCCTTAGGAAGGGAGTGATCCCAGTATCTTCTTAGCTGTGACACTGTGAGAGCCTTCCCGCCCTACTGGGCTCACTGTCCTCATCTGTAAAACAGAAATTACTGTCCAAGCTACCCTGAAAGGTGATTGTGAGCAACTGACGAGAAAAGGGATGTGAAACCAGCTTCTTGGGAAACTAAGAAACACTAATAAATGTTGGGGGTTAGTAGTATTATTTTACAAGCCATGAACTGTACCTGACATTTATTTCTCCATATTTCTGAGAAAAATGTGGTTTGTTTCTGTCCAAACCATCCAAAGTGTTAGCAATTTTTTTTTTCCTGATAGAAAGTAATTTCTTCTCTTAAAAGGGAAGTGATGCTTTGCTAATGGCAAACACACTGGAAAGTTTGAGTGTGGTCTTCCCAATGCCACTCAGCGACAGAGGACTGCCCAGCAGCATCTGCGATGCTCTGAAGGGGCAGAGAGCAGATGGAGCTGACCCTGAAGCAAGGAGAGAAGACTTTCATGGCGCATTTCTCAGAAGGCTCCAAAAGAAGCCCCCAATGGCTTGCCACATCTCTGCCAGAGCTTGGAAACTAAAAGCAGAAAGAATGGCTCAACATCTTAAAATGTGCCACCTCTGATTAAAAATTGACATCTATGGGGGAAGAATGTAGGCTACAGAGAGGTGGAAAAGCTTTTTGTATTATTCGTAGTTAGTTACCAGATCGTTTTTCCTTTGTGACAGTACCTTCTGTCCATGGGTTTGTTAGAAAACACAGCTCTCCTTATTCCACACAGTCCTCAGTGAAGCCGTGAAGATGACCATTCCTCCAATTGTTACTGCTCGCATTAAAGAGCTGGAGAAACTGCGGCCCAGGGTGATGTGCAGTCGGTCGCAGGACTATGACACCTGACTCCCAGCTCACCACTCTCCATGTACTCAGCAAGACCGCAAGCCCCCCAGGGCAGGACTGCGTCTTCCATTTCTTACCGCCTAACCTCCTGCTCCAAGTGGAGACTTGGGAGCGCGTTCTAATTAAATTACCTTGTTTGTATTCATTCCAAACATATGTAGTGGGCACCCAGTAAATGCCCATGAGGATAATGAAGAATTTACATGCAAACTAAATTCTGCTTGAAACCTGATAGCAGGTGATGTAGGGAGAAGAAAGAGCAAGAGCCCGCAATTATTTCAGGTTGAACGTATAGGAAGAAACACAAGCACAAAACAGCATTTAAAGAGATGGGACTAGCCGCCTTTGCCAATGGCGGAAGAACGCTGTTGGTATAAGAGAGAGGAGCTTGGCCCACTTGCTGTATGCCAGTGGTTCTCAGACTTCGGTGGGTGGAAGAATCACCTGGAGAGCGACTGAAGAATGCAGAGGCCCAGGCTCCTTGAAGTAGGATATAGCCTGGCCTTAGTATTTTACCAGAGTTCCCCAGGTGACATTGGCCAAAGTTTGAGGAACGCTATTCTAAGCAGACTTTTCTTAGGAAGGAAATCCCACAGCCAGTGGCTCTGAATTTTCCCTTCTTCTTCCCTGGTATGATAAGGGGCATGAGTGGAGGTCAGCGGTTGACCTCTGCCCATCAGGGGCATTACCTGTACGTGAATCCATAGGACTCAGTCAAGGTTGCTAGTCTCTAACTTAGGACCTAGGGGAAGCTGGCATGGCAGAAGCTCTCTGGGGTGCTCCATCACTGCTGGGAAAGATACTGTTCCAGTTACATTCTCGTGACACCTTCCCCAAAACATACATTTGCTCTTTAAACCATGTTTTTTCAATGAACATTGACCAGGCCACTACCAAGAACTGGGTCACTTCCAGAGGTGAATCAGGCAAGTTCCTACCTTCATAGGCCTCCGAGGCTGGTGGGGGAGACCAGAGACCTATGGAGTAATGTAAATGCTAAGAAAGACGTGAGCCAGGGGAGGGAAGACCAACCCAGACTGGGCCAGGGGAAGCTTCCTGGGGGAAGTGACGTCTGAAAAGTACAAGCATACCAGCCAAGGAAGGGGAAGCAAGCTCTGGGTAGAGAAACCAGCTGGTAGCAAGGCCAGAGGGCTGCCCTGGGCAGAGCTTAGTTAATAGACTAGTGTGGCTAAGACACAGGGTGTGCAGGTCACAGAGGAGGGAGGTGGGACTGGATGTAAAAGGCCTTGAATGCCACACAAGAGTTCAGGTTTACTCTTTAACAATTGAGAGTCTTCCTTTTCTGTTACCTTCCCCCTCCCACTTGCTCTCCTCTCTGCTTCTCTTGTCTTCCAATCAGGAGGCTAGAGAAGAGAGAAAAGCAAAGGAGGAAGGGAGGGTGTTCGAAGGGAGAAGGGAGAAAGGAGGAGAGGAAGAGAGACATTCCAGTTCCCCCTTTTTTTTTTTTTGGCCCCACCTTGAAATGCTGTTGCTTATGTTTTATAAAAAATTAACAATTTACTGATTCCTGGCTTCACAAGAGACTTCAGTGCTGAACTTCAACCCAGGAGGGCTGGGTTCAGCTCTGAGGTAGAACAAGTACAGCCTAGGGTTGTGGTTCCCAACCATTTGACCTCATGGGCTGACCCTTGCCTGCCATGGTTTTATTTAGGTTTGTAACATCTACTGACTGAGAAAATAGAAAAAGAAAAAAAAATTCTGCTGTTAATGCAGGAGCACTCTAGAGTAAATTTATATTCATTCTACACAAAGTATCCACACACTTGAAAATTCATTAGTGCACATTAACCTACATCAAAAAACAAATAATATACATGGACAAATATCTGTAACATATGTGATAGGCCAAGGGCTAATGTTTTAATATATAAAGAATTCTTACAAATCAGTAAGAAAAAAAATTAATAAGAAAAAGACCAACCCAATAGGGGAAGAAATGGATAGCAAGGGGCATTTGCAATGGTGTTCACAGAAAAAGAAATATGAATATCTTAATTTCTCTCATAATGAAAATATTTCTATATATGGAATACCACTTTCTTAATCTCGTAGAGTAGCAAAGATGAAAATATTTGATACTCATGGAGTAGAAAGGAGGTGTCGAGAAAACACCACTTTCTCGCATCACTGGGAAAATGTAAATGGGATTAAATTATTTATAGGGCAATTTGACTACATCTATTAACAGTTTTTTTCTTTTCCACATTTATTAAAATTTTAAATATATTCTTGTTTGCACAGAAATTCTACTTCTAGAAATTTATGCTATGTAAAATCACACATGTTCACCAAGAATGTCAAATGAGCTGGACTCAATCGGGGCAATATAATGCAATTTTTTTTTTTTCACCCTACGAGCTAATTCACCTGCTCCTTTAACTCACAAAAAATCTCTGTGATTTCACAGCATACTCCAGTATATTTAACCAAACTCTGAACAAATTGACAAATTGCTTTTTTTTTTTTTTTTTTTAGAGAGAGAGGAGGAGGGGCACCTGAGGGGCTCAGTTGGCTAAGCGTCTGCCTTTGGCTCAGGTAATGATCCCAGGGTCCTTAGATCGAGTCCTACATCAGGCTCCGTGCCCACCAGGGAGCCTGCTTCTCCCTCTCCCTCTGCCTGTCGCTCCCCCTGCTTGTGCTCTCTCTCTCTGTCAGAAAAATAAATAATTTTTTTTAATTTAAAAAAATATATTAAAAAAATAAAAAGAGAGAGAGAGAACATGCATAGGTTGGGAGGGGTGGATCTTAAGCAGGCTCTGCGCAGGCTCCGTCTCCTGACCTGGAGATCATGACCTGGGCCAAAATCAAGAGTCGGAAGTTTACCCGACTGAGCCACCCAGGTGCCCCTGAACAAATTGCATTTGAAAGTTTCTCCCCTCCTCAGCTCAGGTCTGCTTCAAGGCTGGATGCCAGTTTGGGCAAGGGAGGCAAGACTGTCTTCTGCCTTCCATAGCTCCTCTTCTCCCACCCCTCACTGCCTCCGTAGGACAGGACCCAGACAAAGAGGACATAGGCAAGGGGGCGGGGCTTCCCATGGCGGGCACTGCTGCTCCCTGGGCTGGAGGACTTGTGTGGGTGTCCCACATACCCACCTTGGGAACGTCCACTAGCAATTCCCCAGATGCCAGGGAGGCCCCTCCATCCCACTACTTTCAACTTCTGCCTTAGGCCGTGGGCTTTCAACACAGTTGGGAAGAGGCTCTCTCAAGGCGGCTCTTGTCTGTCTTTCTCCTGCTAGCCCATTTCTAGAACCGTGGAACACTGGTTCTTTTGCTTGCCTCTGTGGGTGGAGGATCCCTGGCTCCCAGTAGGGCGCTGTCTCTTTCTCTCCCACCTTAGGCCAGCCCAGCCTCTCCTTACTGCCCTAGGCTCCCAAACTCAGGTCCCAGGGACTGATGCCATGTTCTTCGAAGGTTCCATCTAAGCCTTTCTCAATTGGTTTAATTCAGCCTCCCCTCTCAGGGGAGATGGGAGTAGGGAGAAATAGGAGACACGTTGACAACACTCTCCAAAGAAACTCTTGCTTCCCAGCCTCTCCAATATCTGCCACCTCCTGAATGCTGGAGTCAGGTGATGGTTTGTGCTGTTAAAAGGGGTTAAGCAATCTCAGTGGGGCCTGTCTAGGTGGGCTGGTACCTCCTTTAGGATTGCGAGGGAGATATTCAGTACTGACTGTCCTGTTTCTAGGGATTTGGAGCCTCAGCCAGAAACTGAGACTAAAACAGTCCCGTTTTAACATGCTGTTATATGCATTTACCACATACATCATTTACAGCATTGCTTATAATAGGAAAAAATAACCTAAATGTCTAGTAAGCAAATTATGGAACAACCATATGATCATCTGTATATGTCATTATAGGAAAAACTCTACATGATATATTATTAAGTTAAAAAAAAGCAGAGTGCAGAATACCATAGGATCCCATTTGTATGTAAGTGGTTTTAAGAGGACATTTTGTTATATACATGGTTGTGTCTGCACAGAAGAAATTCTGGGGAGTGAAATGGTGAGCAGACCTACTATTCACTGTATATTTTTTATAATTTTTGAATTTTTACCATGATGTATTAGTTTTATCATCTTAAAACCTATTATTAAAAGAAAAAATAAAGACAAGCATAGGGCAGTGTTCCTTTTTAGAAAGCACTGCTTTTATTTACAAAAGCAAAATGCCTTCAATCAAACAATAAAGAAACATTAAAAGAAAAAGGAAGATATCTACAAAAAATATCTATAAGGAAAAAAGTAGAAAATACATACCTCATAAAATTTTTTAAAAATCCATTTCCCACCCACTCTGCCCTACCCGGTTACCACTTTTAACAGTCAAGTGTATATCTTCTTCCAGGTGTTTCTGTATGACTTTACAACATGTATAATTTTCTTTACACTAAAAATAGAATCACACTATACAGAATGTTCTTAAGCCTGAATTTTTTTTTCACTTTCAAATATAGCCTGGACCACCTTCCACGCCACCCTACTCTTCCTAGTCTTTGCAATAGTTTACCTCTGTGTGTCCCCAACTTATATACAGTTTATTTGACCATAACTTGAGACAGCTGCTCTTTTAAGCAAAGCTGTCATGGCCACCCTTACACACGCACTGAAACATCCACCATTAGATCCCTTTCATAGGACTGCTGGGGCATTTAACATGGTGAGACACTGCCAAAATTCCACACACCTCCTCTCCCTGCCAGCCCTTCACCATAAACCCCTCTTGGACAATGGCTATAGCAATGTAAGCCATCTTCTTGACACCATGATAAACCACACCAAGAGACTCAAGACCTGCAGCCTGGGACCCATGGACCTCATCAGAGCTTGTCCATCAGGGCATGACCATCCCTGCAGCTATGTGGCAGAAGAAGATGAGAGAATGATAAGGAGTGTTATATTTATATTACACAACCACAGATTAAATTTGGAATGAAAAGACAGAGTCTGCATCATCATCACTACGGTAAAACATAAATCACCCATGAAATGTCTTGCTTACGTTCAGCAGCTTTGAGCTATGCCTCAGACCCCTTGTGGTTTCCCTGTCTACTCTCTTCTGCCCTTAGATAAGCCTATGGAAATTCTCCAACCTTATGGAAAAGTGGAGTCAATAACTAGGCCCATGAAGATTCCAAACACCATGTGAGAAAGGAAAGAATGCCACTTGGTCTAGAGAAGAAAACAGCCTGGGAGTTATAAGGGTTGTCATCAAAAATCTCAAAGGGCTGTCTCGAGGACAGAGGAGCAGGCTAAGCGTTGAGTAAGAGTGAAAGTTTGGAGCAACTGGGAGGCTGATTTTCAAGCTAGACCAGAGAGAACTTTCTAACCATTAAAACTGTCCAGAGCTTCTAAGGGAGGACTTCACAGCAGCCAGGACTAGAGTCAATGACATCTTTGGAAGCCAAGAGAGAAAGAGGACAATGTGCATGTCAGCATGAACAGTACTGTCTGAAGAAATCCAACTGGCTATCCCCAAGGAGCCATAGCAGTCTATATTTTATTATTTTTGTGAAATCCTCCTACCCCAAGATTCAGTTACGCTTTTCTAAATCAGAAACCTGATTTGATTAGAACACGAAGAGGTTAGTCTCTCACAAAGATTTATATCAACCAAGCACAAAAAGATGGATGTACAAACCAGAATGTCAGTACATGCATTTACATTCAGCTATCAGGTAGACCAGAAACTCATGTTTGATGTTCCTTATCAAACATCCTCCTCCCATTGGCAGATAGACTCAATGGGAATTGTTGTGTCCATAGAATTTTAATTCTCAAAGTCTATCAGTCAAGACTTTGGCTTGGCCGATGCCAGGATGGGCTCTGCCCATACACTGTTGTGACTTCCCTCAATCCTCATTTGCATGGATGGTGAAACCCCTTTCAGAATGTTCTGCTCCATCCTCTCATACTTAAGTACCTCAATCCTGTCACTGATAAGTCCTGCTAGTCCAGGAGACTCTTTTTAAAGTGACTTTATAAATTTCTACTCTTATTTATTGCATTTGAGTTTCATGTCTCAAATCTCACAGGACAGATCTTTTTCTGGTAAAGAAAACATCACTTGCATAAGGGGAATAGAAGGAATTCTTCTGCACAGAGTTACCGAATATTGTACTGAGAGGCAGTATGAAGTGGTAGCTGAGAGCACAGACTCTCCAGAGTGAATCCCAGTCCATCACTTACTATGTGACCTTAGGCAAGTTACATAATCTCCCTTGCTTCAGCTTCGTCTTCTGCAAAGCAGGGATAATGATATCTGCTCATGGGGTTTGTGGTGAGGATGAAATGAGTTAATAAATAACGTCCTTATAGCCATGCCCACACTGAGTCTGTCCCATAGAATGGTTTGCCACTATGATTACCAGGCCCTGATATAAACCCTGCCTACCTGTGTGATCCTCACCATGAGACAAGTCGTATTCTTGTCTCCACTCTACCAATGAGAAAGCAGAAGCTTAGCAATTCCAGAGAGAAAGCTGGAATTGAAACTCAAGTCACTCTCACCATGATGCCAGAATCCGCTTGCTCACCCTCATCTCACTACATCTCTGCATAGATGGTAGGACCACTTTTCTCTTCATGGCAGGGGAGGGGGGACTGGAGTCTACTTTCATCACCACAGTTCATCCTTGAGCAAGAAAAATGGTCATGTTCTCTGCCTACAGTAAGGCCTGAGCTAGCTGGTGAGAAGTATAAGTTGTGCAATGTAAGCAGCTGCCTTGGCAGATGTGTCCACAGCTAAACACAATGGAAGTTTCATTTCCAGAGTCAAGAGAAAAATACCTATCCCAAAACATTCTCCATGACCTTCTCAGAGGTGGATGGGCTGAAGCAACAGGCAGCCCTTATTCGTTCTCTGCTGTAAAAATTGCCAAAAGTACAACTCTGCCAGCTCCCTATACAGTCATTGGCCCTGGCCAAGGGTCCCCTGGTCCCCCTGGGTTTACTGAACATTTGAACACAGCTCACTGAACCTATAAAGGAGAAAATGGTAAGAGGAAAGGAGAGCCAATGACTTTAAGACTCAAGGCTCCAGAAGGAACGCTCATCCATTGAAAGCAGGGTGGTACAGGAGGAGGGCTGGGTAGCTGGGCAAGTCTGAATTTCAAACTGTCCTTAATATTGTTGTATGACTTTAAGCAAGGCATTCAACCTCTCTGCCTTCTGTTTCCTCTCTACCTTGCAGGTTTATTGTGAGGAAGGGCAAATGTACATAAAATGCTGGGACTGTTATTATGGAGATGTAAAGAACCTCCATTAACCTAGGACAATCAAAGACTAGGATGGATAGAAATATTTTTCAAGGGACCAAGAAAGCTAAACACTGAAATTTTTATACATGTAAGTTAACTGCAAAGGGAAGAGAGAAAAGGAACAAATATTTTTAGTACCTACTACAGGCCAGAGATCTCATTAGGCCCTTTACCTACACTAAATCTCACAAGTCCCATGTGGCAGGTTTTATTACCCTCATTTCACAGATAATGAAACTGATCATAGGGGAGGCTTTACAAGACCACATAGCTAGTCTGTGGTATGGTGAGGCCGGGAACCAAGGGCTTTCTGACCCCATTCAGACCTCTTTCTGATCCATCATTCTACATCTGCCTCCAAAGTGAAAATGCCAGGAACTCCCTGAAGGAGAATAATGCTTGACATTTATAGAGTAGCCCAGAGCAGTGCTTCTCAAAGTATCTCTGGGGAGAACCCACTTTGTTTTGTCTTGTTTTAATTCACTAATCTATCACAGACTGTGACATTTATGAAACATAATAGAAATAAATTACTAGAAATGTAAAATTTTAAAGGACATACAAAATACTCAACTTTTTTTCCAGTAGATTCAACACACACAACATTACTCTGTCAAATTCTTATAAAATTTCCCAAGCATTTGCTCTCAGTTTTGTATCTCGTCATGGACCAGCCTTATAGACCACACTTTGAGTAGCACCGTCCTACAGTTAAAGCTCTCCACATATCCTGGAGAGAGATCTCAAAAAGTCATCTGGCTTTGCTTCCTATTTCCAGGCAAGGATTATGGGAAACTCCCAATGCTGCTGGGCTCTTTCCTTCTTGAGAGCATCTGTTGAAAGCCTCACCCCTAGCAGTGTGGACATAAATCACTGCACCTCTTAGTAGCCTCTGTCCAGTCTGGATCAGAACGTTGGATTCCAAGGTTTATCTGAAGCTTCTAGTTCAGACCTCATCCCTTCTCCCCTAGTGTCCACACCCCGCCCCCATCCAAGATGTCTTCCCCTCATTGTCTTCTCTCCTCTGTAAACACCTGGCCATTGTCAGGCCTCCTCAGGCCATGCAGCGGCAGGAGGTAGAGTGTCACTGAGCAGATGAGGGAAGTAGGACAGGTGGAGAAGAAAACCCACAGTCACCACCTATTTAGGTTTTCAGGTGTCAGCCTTGCATATAATAGCTCTCATTATTTTCATCACACCCTGTAAGGCTAATATCATTGTCCCAATTTTATAGATAAGATTTGAAGATCAGACAGATGTTAGAGCAGGGACTGGGACTCAGATCTATCTGAGACTTGCCAGCCTAAGCCCTTAACTCCTACAGTGCAATGCCTAGTGGAAGGGAACCAACCGCTCTCAAGGCACTACCACGGCCAATCTCAAGCTGTGTAGTTGAGCGAGCCACACCTGCAAGGTCCACTGTGCCTATTCGCTCTCGCATGGCCAGATGGCAACAAATATACCAATGGCACTTCTTCACTGCTATCCCCTAACATCCCGGGGGAAATTAGGAAAGGTGTCCTCCCTCGGACCACCGGCTCCATATTGCATAACTAAAGCAGAGGCCAAGAGAAATATTTTGCAAGTCTCCCCTTTGCCTGCTCACCCCAACTCTTCCTTCAGGGCTCACCCAGGCTGAGGAGCCCCACACAGACACCACCCTGACCTCTTTCCCTCAGGCTGGACGGGGCACCCTCCTCCTCTGCAGCAATGATACCAACCATTCACTGCAGACCTGCTCTTTCCAGATTCTATATGTATCTTACCTCACTTCATTTTTACAATAGCCCTTTGAGGAAAGGTTCAATACCCTTGTTCTCCACAGAAGGTAACAGAGTGGCTCAGAGAAGTTAAGTAACTTATACAAAGTCAAAGAGATAGTTAGGAACAGAGATGGGACTGGAACAGAGGTCCCTCCATTGCAGGGCACTGCCACCTATCATGATAGATTTGCAAAGAATTCGGCTCATGGAAAGTCTCAATAAATAATTCCCCGACACCAACCAAAATCAGAAGCAGTGGGCAAAATAGGAAATGGGTTAACATTTTTATGGCAGATCCAGATAATGGAATACTGCTCAACCATGCAAAATGATATTATAGAATAGCTACTGGCATGGAAAGATGTTCTGCCTGTTGAATGAGCAAGGTAGGCTGCAGAAAAGAAAGTACGGCCCAATCCTATTTAATATACCTATTATCTAGCCATATAGATAGGTATGTACACACACACACACACACACTCTTTCAAGAAAAATACAACAAATGTCAACAATGAACAAATCTGTGTGATGAGACTGGGAGTGGTCTGTGTTGTTATTTTTGTCTCTCTACACTTTCGAAAGTTTTCATACTAACTACGGCCTCCCTAGCCTTGAAAGATCATACCTGAACACAACTGGAGGGACCACATCGAGAGAGGGTGTGTGACAATAAGTACAACAGGTTGTTTTACTTGGCCTTTTTTTTTTTTTTTTTTAATGTCCTGTGAGTGACTTAAGTATATCTTGGTCTTTCACCACCACTAATCTGGAGCACTATTTATTGCAAAAGAGTCCAGCGATTGAAATGTGGAAGGAATTGGGATCTCCCAAAGCCAGAATTTTTAGTGATCCAAACTGAATTTGCTCAATGTCACTCATTGTTTATTTCTGTTGGATGCTCCCAGGGCCTGTTTATTTACAATGAAACTGTTTTCCTGATTAGCTGATGAGGGAAAGCAGAGAAACCATCCACCAGCTCTGTGCTTTTATTATACTCGATGTCACTATTGTGAAAGGCTTTGGGGTCTACAGGTACACAGTTGTCTTGGACCCCAGGAAGTGAAGGAGTTGTTCACTGGAATGTAAGAGAGGCCCCTGAGGCTCCGCAGCTGACCTCCCACCAGACCTTTCAGCCAAACTCTATTATCCCCAGATATGGACTTGCAGAAGGACTCTTGATGAGCTTACTGAGATTTTTACATGGTTATCATGTTTTCCAAGCCCCCAATTGGCTATGAGGGAGGTAGAATATTGAGGAAAATACAGCCTCTGGCATCAGAAACACCTGGATTCACATTCCACTCTCACTTACTAGCTGGGTGACTATAGACCAGCCTTGTACCCTTTGCTGACTTTCACATCCTCCCTGTAAAATGGGGATAATGCTGGGTTGTTCAGACCCCTAACTCAGCTAAGCTATGTAAGATGCTATGGCCTTCCCCAGCTGCAGCCCCCTGTCAGTAGGTTTTCAATACACAATAAGCTGCTGTTAGATGAGTTGGCTAAGGTTGGAAATGCCATTGGAATTTTTATTAACTGACTTATTGACAAGTTGGTGGTTGTAGCCATAGGTGAAGATGCTGTGGCTTATCCCAAATTTAGGGGACAGCTCTCAAAACTGAAGCCAGTTCTGAGGTATAATGTATCTTCCACCTCTTCGTTGAGCAGATAAAACATAGTTACTTTGAGAAGTATATGGATACATTCAACTCTTGTACCATTCTTTACTCAGTCAACATCAAAAATATCTTTCCACGTCGGTACCTTCTCTTCTACAACATCATTTTACATGGATGAGATATAATTCAGTACCTCACAGGACAGCAAAGAGAGACAAAGGCAAAATACAATAATAGCCTCTCTACATGAGGCCCCTGTTGTGGTGCTCAGGCAGAGTCTTCCAAGGCTAGACAGGCTACATGTGGCACAACAACCCTCCCCCCCCCACCCCCAATGCACGCCCACCCCTCAGCCAGAGCCCTTCCTCCGGCCAGCTCTGGCCAAAGTTAGAGCCGTGGCATGGGAGCCCACTGTGAGAAGGAGGCTGCAAGATGGAGTGAAATCATGTTCTAAAATACGGCGGGTTTTTAAGGAACGACGAGGCCGGGCAGGGGGGCTGGGAGATGGGCTGGTCAGGAAATGCCAGTTTAAAGTTAGCTCTGACCTATTAATCAGCAGCGGGGACAATGATGCAGGAGGGGCGGGAAGGCCGGACATGTGCTCGCGCCAGATTTATGGGCCCAGAACAAAGGGTGGCCTGCTCGTTTAGAGAGTCTCTTTCCCTTTTCCTCTGGCAAAACGAGGACATTGTTTGAAAAGCCAAAAAGAACAAATATTCTAAAGACTGAGGTCATTTCCAGAGATGCAACATGTCCTGATGGGGATCCATACCCTGCTGGGGGAGGGAGACTGTGCAAGGGAGCTTGGAGAGGCAGGTGGGACGCACAGTGTGAAGCAGAGGCCGCAGACCCCTTACCTGTGCTCTCGGAGGAGCTGGGATCTCTGCCTGGTGCCATTTCGAAGGCATCTGATGAGCCCACCTGAAGCCCCTCAGGATAAATCAGAAGGTTTTGTGAAGGTCTTCTATTGAGGCTGAAACGATCTGTCTCCTTCCTTCTCTGTTCTTGCAAGATTTTCTGGAAGGCTTTCCTGAGTGTGGGCTGCATAGGATGGCACGGCTTTCAGCTACCCTCACATCCAGGAGATGGTTGTGTTTCAGCGCCCTGCATCATTTCATCAGACAAGGGGAGAAGAGTCAAGTCAGGAGAGTGGGAAGGGAAGAAAGGAGAATGGGCTCATTACAAAAACAGCCAACCCAATGGAGAGGGAATGATGACTCTGATTCTCCCAGTCTTTCAGGGGGTGAGGACCAACCAGCTGAGGCCTTACAGCCTCTCCTTTCCCATGGTCACCACCTTCGGTCAAAGGCTGCTTGCCTCTTACCTGGAGCTGCCAAAAGGGTCTCCTTCACTCTTGCTTTGCTTCCTCACAGCTAACCTGTGTACAGGATGAACTTCCTAGACACATGACCATCTCTTTCCTGGCTAAAAAGTGTTTGCTTACTCTGCATTTTCTTCAGAAAAGAGGTTCAGAAACCTCAGCCTGGTGACAGGATCCTTCATGTTATGGCCCCACCTGCCTTTCCAGCTCACCTCCCATCTCTCTACAAGCCCTACCATGTCCTTTAGCTCCACAGAATTATTTTCTGTTCCCTGAACAGAAACAGAATAGAAAAATTCTAGCCATTCTTTAAGACCTAAGCTCCCTCCATGAAGGTAACCTCTCTTATGCCGAGACCCTATGCCATGTGCTGGCTGAATTAACCACTTCTTTGTCTGGGGTCCCGCGCGTGTGTTTACACTGATAATTATAACAATAATAATAATAAATAAAACAATTATAATATAGCCCTTGAAAAGACTACTTGCTTAATTGGGGGTCATTTGAAGGCTTGAATTCCATTGAATGACTTTCCAAATGAATGAATGAATGATGGCCTACTAGACAAGGTTACCCCTAAGGTATGTGGAGGCCCATGCAGATATCTTTGTGGGACCTATATATACCTAGGTTTGTATATATATATAAACAATTTGAGTCACCTAAAATCAGTGTTTCAGCACCATTCTGACAGCCCAATTTCATGTGATTCTGCAAAAGAAATACACTCTGGCCAGCAAAAAAGATGCTTTAACTAAGCAGCCCTCCTGGAACCAGGCCTAGTCATGAGTCCCTGGGTTAACCCCGTAGGCACACATCACATCCTGAAGCTCCTCTGGGTTACCTGGTCGACCCCATGCACTAACTAGAGGATTGCAGAGCATGCCAAAGGGGAGAAAGGAGGAAGGACCAGGACCAAAGTGGGTTCAAGCTGGATTCAACAGCACCGTTTGGATGGCACAGCTGGCCCTGGCCAATCCTGATCACTGGAGAGGCTTAGAAAATGTTGGGGATGGCATTCCAAAGTTCAGGGGCCCCTGAGGCCTAGGACCCAGGCAGATTCCATACTTGCCTGGGTGGTACTGTTCCTTGGTAACCATGTGATTTATACATTTTGTCATTCCATAAACATTTACTGAGCACCTACTATGCACCAGGCACTTCACTGGAAGCTGAAGTTACATATTTAACGTTACTAATTGCTTGAGATAGCAAGTTATCTCTGTCAAGAAGCAAACTTAATAATAATACACCAAGACCTGCAGAGTGTGGGAGCATAGCTATCACTCTGCTGATCAGGAAACTGAGCCGGAAAGGGGCTGTCATATATTCCGTGAAGGTCCAACCATGCGCTCTACTCCTGGGTGTGGTTAGAAAAGCAGCAGAGAGGTTCCTCAAAGAAAGTAAAGGGCAATCCATTGATCTCACTTCCAAAAATAAACCAAAACGTGAGGAGAGAGAGAGAGAGAACGATCACTTAGAGCCTATTCTAAGGTTCAACGGAGGATGGAAATAATGACTAAAATACATGCGAATGGCTCCACACTGTGCTTTCAGAAACTGCAGAGGCTGAGTCAGCTGGGAAAGCCTCTCAGGGCAGAGCAGCGGCAAGCGCAGTGACCCAAGGGGCAGGGGACAACGCCAGCTTCTACCTCTCTCTCTGAGCCTCCGTTCCCTCATCAGGGATCAGGACCTTCACCTGTTGTAGCAAGCTTCAAATGATATTAAAGGTCATGAACAAGCTGTGGGCGCTGAAAGCACCACCCCTGCATTGCTCATTATTAATAAAGGGGTAGAGAGACTATTCTATGACTTTCTCACCTCACCAAACAAAAACGCCCACAAATGGGAGTCCCACAACGTGGACTTTTACAAAAAGATGAGACGGTCAAGGAAAAACAGATCTCTCCTCAGACTAAACCTGAAGCCCTCAAGCACACGAGTCCATCTTGTCCTCTCAGCGTTGCCCGTGCGCATGCGCGCGCACGCACGCACACACCCTCCATAACTTGATCCTTAAACATCCCTTCCTCCAAGTCATGCTTCTCATCCTAGGGGAACTAGACCCCCAGGGAACACTTGGCAATGTTGGGAGGTCTTTTGGGTTGTTACACCTCAGATGGGGAGAGGATGAGTGGTTACTAGGATCTAGTGGATAGAGACGGGGGACACTGCTAAATATCCTACAATGCACAGGACAGCCCCCACAACAAAGAACCACCGGCCAAAAACATCAATAGTGCTGAGGTTAAGAAACTCCACTCTATGCCTTTGTTTATGCTGCCTCTTCCAAGTGTTCTCTTTCCTCTTCTCTGCTTATTTAAATCCTACCCCTCCAGGGAGAGGAAAGGCCCGATCACGAGCTGCTGGAGGTTTTAAGCCAATATAACCTTTTTGGTAATTCGGCCAGAACCAACAGAATTGTAAACACCCATACCCTTGGAACGAGTCATTTCATTGCCTAATCACACAAAGGCCTATGCACAAGGATGTTTACTGCAGCACTGGTGTGATAAGGAAAGAGTAAACACAACCTAACTGATCCCTTCAGGAGGAATCAGTCTTCGATACAATCATTTATCTACAGCCCTTAAAAGGAGTAAGGTCATTTCCCAAAAAAAGGCTGATAGGGGAAGGTCACTCAGATACATTGTTCAGTAAGGCAGCAATGTTCAGGACAGCCTTATTTATATGTCCCACTTGGTAAATAAGCAAAAGGAATGTTCATAAATATCATGATGTGTATATCTATGGAAAATATCTATAAGTACATATAAGAAAGTGCTAATAGCGGTTGCCTTTGAGGAAGAGGACTTGGTCAGGACAATTAGAAGATTCATTTGCCATTTCATTATCCTTTAGACCACTTGGATTTTTTAACTATATGCAGGCATTTCTTTAGGAAAAAAAACAGTTATTAAAAAATTCTTAATTGGTGGGCACCTGGGTGGTTCAGTTGGTTAAGCGACTGCCTTCGGCTCAGGTCATGATCCTGGAGTCCCAGGATTGAGTCCCTCACCAGGCTCCCTGCTCAGCAGGGAGTCTCCTTCTCCCTCTGACCCTCCCCCCTCTCATGCTCTCTTTATCTCATTCTCTCTTAAATAAATAAATAAAATCTTTTAAAAAAATTCTTAATTGGCGAATTTAAGTAAAGAGGACATACATGAATTCATTGCACTATATTCTTGCAGCTTTTCTGCTGGTTTGAAAATGTTTCAAAATAAAAATTCTATGAAAACTTCTAGAAAATAAATAGGAGAACATCTTCATCACCTTGGAGTAGGTAAAGAGTTCTTAAACAGCACACACACACACACACACACACACACACACACACACACACACAAAAACTAACCTTAATGGAAAACAAATTTGACATACTGTTTTCCATTAAAGTTGAGAATTTCTTTCATCAGAAGAGACCGTGAAGAGGAAGAAGGCAAGTTACAGACCCGGAGAGGAGAATTGCAGTATGTATATCTAAAAAAAAGACTTACATCCATAATATATAAAGAACTCCCCCAAATTGATGAGAACAAGTGAACTTTTTTTTAAGATTTTATTTATTTATTTGACAGAGAGAGAGCAGGAGAGCACAAGCAAGGGGGAGCGGCAGAGGGAGAGGGAGAAGAAGGCTCCCAGCTGAGCAGGGAGCCTGATGTGGGGCTCCATCCCAGGACCCTGAGATCAAGACCCGAGCCAAAGGCAGTCACTTAACCAACTGAGCCACTCAGGTGCCCCAAGTGAACATTTTTTAAATGAGAATGTGAGTTGAACAGGCACTTAACAAAAAGGATATTCAAATGGCTAACAATCATATGAAAAGGTGCTCAAAATCATTAGTCATTAGGGAAATGCAAAATAAAACCACAGTGAAATAGCACTGCTCTCCCACCAGACGGCTAAAATCAAAAAAAACCAATAATATCAAGCAAGGATGTAGCATAACTGGATTTCTCATACATCACCAGTGGGAGCATAAAATGGTACAACCACTTTGAAAGTTCTTTGGCCACATCTACAAAAGCTTAACATTCCAATCTCACCTCCCTGACCTACCAGATTTTCCTTCTATAATCTTTCTGATCTATATCATGAGTTTACTGCTCTTTAAATTCTTCTCTAAGCTCTCAAACTTTGGTTCTGTCTAAATGGTATTTGCTGAGCACCTACTTAGTGAAGCACTTGGAAATCTTATTACTGGGAATAAGAAGATGACCTATTTTATATGCCATGCAAGACCCATGGACTAGAGGGAGGTGGGGACAGACAGACATTATGGAAAACAGACACCACTTTAGACTAACCTTCTCTTCCCAACTAAATCCCAAGTTTAGATCCCTGCCTCACACTTCCTTCATATTCTCACAGTGCCTGAATCCACAATGATCTGAAGTAGGAAATGAGAAAGTAAGTTTGCTGAGTTGATGCAGTGAGCATGTGTTGACAACAGCAAGAATGATTTGGGCTAGGTAAAGGGAATAGATTTTGGTCACTGACAGCTTCAATAAGAAGATATTTAAAACCTAGCACCGTGCTGGCCAATTTTATATCTATTAGCTCATCCCATCCTCAGAATAATTCTGTGAAGAAGGTATTATTACCATCATTTGGCAGATGAGATAACTAAGTTTAAGACAGATTATGTTATTTGTCAAGGTCATGTAGCCAAGAACTGGCAGGGCTGGGAGCCAAACACCTGACCCCTTATTTTAAATTTGGTTCTTTCCACTACATCACGTGCATCAGAAGCAGCCCTATATAACTCCAGAGATGTGTAAATCTAAATTTGTCCCTGGCTTTGGTCCCTTGCACATGTTTCTCCTTGCACTGAAACACTATGCAACCACCATCTTTTCTCTCCTCCCACCTTGCCTCCTCATGACCAATTCCTCCTCCTTCTTTACATCTCAACTTTAATGTTAGTCTTTCCAAAAGGCCTTTTCTCATACTCAGAAAAAGTTTTGATGTCGTGGCCATGCGTAACCAAAGCTCCATATACCTCAGACCTTCCAACACCGTATATTGTCATTGTTTCAAGTTGTCTTCCCCTCCAGGCTGAGCTGCTATCCTTCCTGTTTGTTGCAGAATTCCCAATGCCTTGCACATAGTAGGGCTTCATTACATATTGGTAAATGAATGAATGGATGGAAAGTAAGAGCATTCTTCTGAATCTAAGTTGAACCCTAACTGTTCCTCACCAATCCTGTCTACCAAAACCTGGTAAGATCAAAAAGGGAAGACCCTATACATCAGATGGGTCAAGAAGGTGCAGATTCTCATCCTGTTCTTAGATTTATTTGCTGGGATATCCAACCCCCCTTCTGTACCTTAATTTCACCAATTGTACAAATAGCAGCATCATACCAAAGTAATTCTATTACCTTGCCTGGTACCATTGCTCTGCTACCTTCATAGGACTTGGCCAGGCCCATGCTCAACCAGTGCTAGGAAGTCAGCTCTGCCTAGACCCATTTGCATTCCCATCTGTGGGAGATCAGCTATTATGGCTTCATCTGGTTTTGTGGAAAATCTGTGGCTGCAAGGTAATGCATGGTGATGAAATGAAACTCATGAATGATAATATGTGACCCCTAATATTCCCCTGGTATGCTTTCTTATAACAACCAGTGGGTCAAAACTATTTTAATTTAGTGCTGCCAACTCTGCCACATCAACCTCGGTCCAGTTGTACTTGGAAAGCCCAAATTTTAGATGGTGTCACAGTTTTGAGAATAATTCCCTGGGAAAAAAGAGTAGAATTAAATTATTGTTATCCCATTAAAAAATCTGCCTCCTTGCCCTGTACAGCATCACTGTCAGGTGGTCATGCAATCCATCTCAAAAGTCCCTAATGATGAGCGATCTCACTACCTTCGAGGCAGCTCGTTCCACATTTGACAGTTCTAATCGGAAGAAAGTTGTTTATTATGTTTAGCTGAAGTCTGCCACGCTGCAACTTTTCTCCCATTGGGCTGGTTCTGTCCGTGTGACAACCATTAAAAATACGGAAAGATGGAAGAAATGAATAGAACTGGCTACATAAAAAATTTAAAAGTCAGTTAGCAAAACAACCAACAAAAACAAGCAAACCACCATAAAGAAGTTTAATTGGCACACTGGGGGAGAAAATATGTGTGTGACATGTGTAAGAGGTAAGGTATTATATTATACATACAAAGAACTCTTATAAATTTATTCAAATGAAAAATGAGCAAAGGATATTCACTGGTAAGTCATAATAGATGCAATGGTAATAAACATCTGAACAAATATTCAAATGCACCAAAGTAATCTAAGGAATATAAGTAAAAACAAGATAATCTCAGAATGCAAATTGGTTCAATCTTTCTGAAGGACAATTTAATAATATCAAAATTTTAACTGTGATAATATCCTGACCCAGAAGTTTTACTTCCAGGAATTTACCCTAAGAAGATAATTAGCCAAATGGACAATCACATAAGTCAAGGATATTGATGAAAATAGGTGTTTATACCAGCAAATATATTTAACAAACTAAATTTCTACCAATAAAAAATAGTGGTAAAACCACATAAAATATGCTAAAACCATACAATGAATTTCGAAACAGCCATTAAATATGATGACCTAGTTGACAGAAATATGCCCATTACATAGTGTTGAGGGAGAAAAAGATTACTATTATACCTTTTATGTAAAAGTGTATGCATATTGTATGTGTATGGGTTTGCAAAGTGCTCTCTAGAAGCATGTTCATCAAGACATTAAGGCACTCCTCTTGGATAATACAATTCAGGGTGATTTTCATTTCTTCTTTATCCTTTTTTGGTTGTGTTCACCTTTTCATATTATCTGTAATTTTATAATTTAAAAAATAAAAGAAGGTATTTTTATTCTGGAAATACCTGAAAAATGCTTTTAATGTTCCTCTTAACTTTCTTTTTTTAGCTAAGCCTCCCAACTCCTCCAGTATTTCTTCAGATGAAAGGAACTGAAGCCCCTGCTTTCTTCAGAAGCCCCTACCTCCAGGTTACCTAGATCCCCCCTTAAGTACAGTAGCAAGAACGGAACATACTGGATGTAGATATGGTCTGTCCAGCCCAGAGTGTAATGACACTCACCTCCAGATTATCACTGATGGCACCACACCTCAGTGCTGATCTACATGAAACTTCCTGGTCTTTTTCACACATGGCTAGTTGTTAAGCTACCCACACAGGGATGCTAGGTTACTGGGGCCCAGGTCCAGAACTTGCCATCTATCTCCATTGACATTTCATCAGCCTACACTGGCTTCATCTTTTCAGCCTATGAACAGCTTTATGAGTCTGAGTCACCCAACCAGCGCCTTTGCTGTCCCCCTCAGCAACTGAGAATTCTGAAATGACATGGTCATTTTCTCCCAAGGTTACCCCAGTTCCTCCTCATAGAACAAATTTAGATGGATTCCCCGAGCTGCTCTCTCTATGCTCTGGTAGATGAAATGGTCTATTCCACAAGTCAAAAGCATATATTTTCTCCAGTCCATTATTGGCAGGAACGTAGGCTGATACGGAGTTTTAGGAAGGCAACCAGACATTAAACATTTAATGTTTAAATAAACATTAAATGTAGATAACCTTTGAAACTAAAATTACACTTCTACATATGTTTCTTCATGCATTGTCTTAATTATATAATTTGACTTTAAGGATAACTTCCTAGAGGGGCGCCTGGGTGGCTCAGTCAGTTAAACGTCTGCCTTCAGCTCAGGTCATAAATCCCAGGTTCCTGGGATTGAGCCCCACACTGGGCTCCCTGATCAGTGGGGAGTCTGCTTCTCTCTCTCCCTCTGTCTGCGTTCCCCCTGCTGTGCTCGCTCGCTCTCTCTATCAAATAAATAAAATCTTGAAAAATATTTTTATAAAAGAAGGATGAATAAAGAAGATGTGTGTGTGTGTGTGTGTGTGTGTGTGTGTGATGGAATATTACTCAGCCATTAAAAAGAATGAAATCTTGCCATTTGCAATGACCTGGATGGAACTAGAGGGTATTATGCTAAGCAAAATAAGTCAGTCAGAGAAAGACAAATACCATATGATTTCACTCATATGTGGAATTTAAGAAACAAAACAGATGAACATAGGGGAAGGGAAGGAAAAATAAAATCAGATGAAAATTGAGAGGGAAGCAAACCATAAGAGATGCTGAACTCCAGGAAACAAATTGAGGGTTGCTAGAAGGAAGGTGGGTTGGGGGGAAGGGTAATTGGGTTATGGGCATTAAGGAGGGCACTTGATGTAATGAGCACTGGGTATCATATGCAACTGATGAATCACTAAATTCTACCTCTGAAACTAATTTTAAAGATCAATTAATTAATTCTTTAAAAATTGGAAGCAAACTCTTAAACAGTGGACCAAATAGTCAATGTATGACAGTCTATACAATTACATACAACACAGACACTGAAAATGATGGCATAGTACCGTAATTGTTAACATGGATTTTAACAACATATTAAATGGAAAAAAGTATGATTAGTTCAAACTCTCTTTAATTAAAAGATATACAGAAAAGAAAAATGTTTGAAAGGACAGGTTTCAAAGTTTCAAGAGGTTATTTCTAAATTGTAAATTACAGATAACCTTCACTCTCTTATGATGCTTTTCCATAGTGCCTATATTTTCTATACTAATTATGCACCATTCTTTAATAACTAGGATATCAATAATATTTATCTGGGGATTCTTAAAATATGTGCTTCTCTGCCCGTATGCAAATGATGGTTTATACTTAAAGCCCCATTTACTGTTGTATCCTACATTAATTTTTTCTGTAAAGAGCCAGATAGTGAATACCTCATGTTTTGTAGGCTGGAAAGTCTTCATTATAACTACTTAACTCTCATGCTATAGAACAAAAGCAGTTACACTATGTAAACAAATGAGTTTGCCTGTGTTCCATTAAAACTTTATTTATAAAAACAGATTGTAGGCTGGATTTGGCTTATGCGTAATAGCTTGGCAAACCCTATTCTAGACACACATCAAAAGTGCATTTTTCTTTTCCTACTTGGTGTTTGCAATCCGTTGCATATACCTTGTATCAATTAGTTTTTGCTGCATAACAAGTCATCCCAAAACTTAGCAACCAAAAACAATAACCATTTATTCATTTAGGATTCTAAGAATCAAAAGTCTGAGCTTGAATCAGCTGGGACAGCCCAGCTCTACTCCATTTAGGATCAACTGGGCCCACTCACATGTCTGAGGTCAGCTGCCCATCAACAGCCTCACACATGTCTGGCTGGCTGTCAGCAGGGGTGATGGAAGTAACTGGGCCATCTGTCTCTCGTCATCCAGCATGTTGCCTGGGTTATACTGCAAGGACCCAAGAGCAGCCAGAGGGGGCTATCCCTAATGGGAAGAATTTTTCAAGCTTCTGACTACATCACACTTGCTAGGATCTCACTAACCAAACAAGTCACATGGCATGGCCAAGTCCAGATTCCAGAGTTGGAGGTCCTACCTCCTGATGACAGAAACTGCAGTCACATGCAAAGGGCTATGCATACAGGGTGGGAAGTAAGCTGTGACCATTTTTTGCAATCTGACAGAGTCCCTCGACAATCTTAACTCTGGTCCTATAGCCTTCCAGATGCTCTTCCAGGCATCTCCCACTCAGGTGGTGGCTATCCTCCAGAGATCTCCTCCACTTCTCCTTGAGGAAGGCCATTGCAATATTTTGGGGTCGAGAAGCACAATCTCAAACATCTTTTCCAAAGTCAGGACCATAATTTTTCTCACCTGCAGTCAATTGTGACTCACCCTGGAAAAGTGAGTTGAGCAGCTATTTATAAATCTACTTAAACTATTTCTCCATTCTGATTTCCCTCTTCAAAACTTATATTTAAATCATTAGCCTGCATCCTTTCCCATTCACTGAATTTTCCCTGCTTTCCATGTGTTCATATTCAGTCCTTTGAAAACTGAAGATTATAAAACTGGGACAGTTCCCATGGTGACACATTGGCTTCTTTGATCCTCTTACTGTCACATGGCAAGTGAACCACCCAGACAGCTGAGGCTCATTATAATCCTTTCTGTGAAGAGGGATCATGCCTTCTTCATTCACCCTCCTTCCCCCCAACAGCATATACAAGACTGCTGGCAACCTTTAAAAGAAAAGACTTTTAAATCTTTCTCAACAACCATCACTGATGGTGATACTAAGCAACAGCTGAGATGTACAGGAAAGAGCACTAAACATGGAGTCAGAAGGTCCAACTGGGTTCACAACCAGCCTCCACCACCATTGGTGGGGCCTGGGACAAGTAATTTTCATTTTTCTCATGTGAAAGCAGCCAGCATAAGATAGAGAACAAACAAAGTGCTCAATAAATGTTTGCTCATTCATGTTTGCCCACAGTTGTGTGCAAACCACTATGGGAAAGGACCACAAAATGTTCAGAGATCAGTAAGACCCAGAGTGCAGCAGGGATCTCACAATATGGTGGTGAGTGCAAGCTCACAGCCCAAAGCTTCCATTTTTTCTTATTCTCAATAAAAAAAAATGACATAGGAAGAAAATACTTTTAAACATTTGTGAACTTCTGAGCTTAATAGGGAAAAAATGCATGATAATGATAATTCCCTTCAGACTCATTTTGTCATCCAGGTCATCTTCATCTTCAGCCCCAAGTCCTGACTTATTTCCTATGGAAGAAACTCTCCAGTATCAGCCCACTGTCAGTGCAGCTTCTGGCATCCCATCCTTGATAGGCAATTCTCAAGTGGGGTTTAGAAAGCTCAATTCATCCAAGGAGCAGATAGAAATGGGTAATGAGGTCATGGAGTCACAAATGACAACTGCTTTGGCAAGAGAATCTCTGGATAGAAAAGAGTAAGTGCAAAGAGCAAAGGCAGCTATCTTTTTACAAGAAATAAAAGTGATTTCATTTTGGCTCATACCACTTGGTTGTTTATTTGCCTTCTGAAAAAAAAATGACAAGAGAAAATTGAAAATAAAGATTCAGCTTAAATTAGAGTTTATTGCAAACCTAGTCTGTGTTTTGGGTGACCGTGAGAAAATTAAACTCTCTGAAGCTTAGAATATTCATCTATAAAATGAGGATAATTATCCTTAGAATACCTGATAACATATCAACACCTAGGAGAGAGCACTCCAAAAATAAACAAATAAATGACAAATATACTCTACACTATTTGGTCTTTGGTACCCCCAAAGCAGTCTTTAGGAGATAAAGAGAGAGAGAATTTTGCACCTAACACTGAGAGCTCCCAGGAAAGATGGAAAAAGGCGCTTTCTATTCAATAACCCCATCCTCAGCAACATTTATCTTCAGTTTTACAGATAATGCTCAGAGAAGTTAGGCAACTGGACCAAGATCACAGAGCTACTAAGAGGCAGGTGTTCCTAACTCCAGAACTAATGCTCCTTCTCAGTCACTGCCCAAAATGTGCTTACCATAGCCATAAACTAGAGCGGAACGAGGCTTTGGTAACCCACTGGGTATGTTTCTCCCACAGAAACACCTGGATTAGAGCTTGGTGGAGGGGAGGGGTGCCTGGAGAAGGGTGGAAGTGTCTGGCAGGCACCCTGGGGAGCCGTGTTCGGTCTGGCCTCATGCACAGTATGCACCGATGAGCAGGAAGAGGGTGTAGCTCTGGTTCTAATGAACTTCACAGATGCTAGAGACATGTTGTAAACACCAGTGGGTGTGGGTGACCAGGAGGGTGGAGGGGCCACGATGGGCTACTCCAGGCACTCAGAGCCTGTAGAAATATGGGCAAGAGGTGATGAAGGAAACTCCATCCACTGGGGCTTGTTTGGGAACAGAAGGCAGGCCAGTGACACTCTCTGGACAAGAGGCAATGGTCTGTGGAAGTAAGAGTGGCCCTGACTCCAGAGCGAGAGCTCCCAGGAGAGATGATAAAGAGACCCTAGGGCTCTGAACTGAGGGGCCTTCATCCACCAGCAAGTGTTGGTTGAGCACCTCCTGGTACTCAACTCTGCAGTGAAGGTCTGAGTCTAAGACTTGGTCACTGTTCACCAAATAATACTGCAATTAACATTAATTAATTTGAATCCTGCCTCCCTCGCTTATTAGCTGGGTGACTTGGCAAATCGCTAGCAACTTTAAGCTCTACTTTTCTCAACTGCAAAATGGGTATAATAATTAGTACCTTCTACCTGCAGTCATCTTGAGGATTAAATGACATAATACATGTAGGAAAAAAAAAAAGCATACTTGGCACAGTGCCCAGCCCAAGCGAAGCCCTTAATAAAGGGTGGCTGCTAATATTATTAAGCCTCTCTTCTGTGCCCACGTACTAGGCTTGACATTGTCTGACTGCTGGCACAGGAAAGCAGATGACACACTCACCTGGGACACTTAAAATAAATTTTATTAAAAAGATTATTTGTTGAGGTCTGGGTAGGATGAGGGGGAATAATGATGGATTTTGAGATACCCAGGGACTAACAACATTAAGGACCTAATTTCCCCCCACTCCTCCCACCCAGCCTTTGTTGAAAGCTAGAGTCCAAGGATTTTGGCCATCACCAATGAGAGCTGGAGCTGCAGTGTGGAGTGCGGCATGCACTATTGGCCAAGAACCAAGCAAAAGCATGGAGAGTAGTTAGGGAAACCCTCCTCTCTCCCCACATGCCATTCAATCTTCTGCCACTACTTACGCCTGGCTGAGCTCCAGGGGAAGGTGGAGGGCAAAGAGCACTGTCACAGTCAGCCTCCCGGGCACCAAGGAGATAGAGCTGAGGATGGTGGAGCACAGATTTGGGGGGAGAGCACACAGAACAGCAGCCCAGGCTCAAAAACTCATTTATTGGTCTCATTAACCCTAAGAAAGTTGGTGTCACGATCTTCTTTTTTCAGATGATGGAATTTGGCACAGTGAGGTGCAGTAACTCATTAGAAACGCACCTTAAAAAAAAAAAATGGCGGAGCACCCATTGGAATCCAAATCCAACTCACCACACTGCCTCAACGGCCCCAGTCATGCTAATCATCAAGAGAATAGAGCTGGAGGCCCCTTGTAGTCCAAAGGGATTGAGTGGGAGGGTTTTTCCACATGAAACCAAAAGGTTGCATAGGATTTTAAATAAATGTAGGTTAAGGGGTGGTCTATAAAGACAAGCCGCATTTAAAAATGGAGCCCTGTGTGCCCATTAGGCTTAGGCATTCATCATCCCTTCAACAGACATGTCCTTGAGCACTGTCAGTGATCCCCATAGGACCAGAAGTGAGATGACAGCTAGCAGGCACAGCTTTTACTCATACAGCACTTCCAAGTGCCAGCACTATTCAAGTACTTTATGTGTGTTTCCATGCTTTAATAGTAGATTTAATTCACTTAATCATCAGTAAATCATTAATCAAACATAGACACAGCCCTTGAAAAACTGGCACAGTCCAGGATAAGAGATTTATTTACAATTTCGGCAATGTGATCATTGCTAAGTCAGAGGGGCAACCAGATGTTTGAGAGCAGAGAGAAAAGTCCGTAAACCAACGGTGTGCTGGAGGTAGCTCTTACCAGCTTCCTGGAGCCCACTCTTCCTAACTAAGCATTCAGTGACTGCATTGCTAACTTGAAATCAATCAGCAATGGTGGGAGTAATTGGTAATCACTATAAATGAAGGTGGTTGCTGTTGCGCGTTTGCTTGACTGTTTGGAGGAACTACTGTTAAACATTTACCCACATATTGCCCAGAGGGCTGCCCAGAAGAGGAAGTACTTGAGGCACTTATTTATAAGGAGATGGGAAGGTGCCCTCCTCCCCTTCTACTTCCTTCCCACATCCCTTGTTCCAGCCTCTTTGAGGGAATCAAAGCACAACTCCACTCAGCCCCTGTATGCTGCTCTGCCCTCTGCCCTCTGCCCTCTGCTGGGAACTCTTCCTCTTATCCAATAGAGAAGCTCTTATTCCTGGTGAGTCTCCTTGCAGATGTTGTGCATGCAAACACCTGCCCAGGACCCAATGCCAATTGAACAACCTTGGCCATCCTCGCCATCTCAGAACCCTGTTTTCCTAGGTTATAAAAATGGAGGAAATACGAGCTACCCCATCTACTCCACAGACTTGTGGAAATGGAATAAGATGGTCTAAGGGCCACACAGGAGAGGTGAGCATCAACAAAGGCATGTAATGAAACACTGGACGTCAATAATGGGAGCAAGCTCAGAAACCAATCTTCTCAATTTACAACTGAGAAAACCAAAGCGCTTTTAGCTAGCGTGTTCCTTGGCTAGATTACTTAGGGCAGTGGAAAAACATGATCCCGTGAGTGTCCCAGAAGGAGATCTCTCCTGGGTGCCCACCACAGACTTGTGGGCACCACCAGGCCAGACCTCCCAGGAATGAGATTCTGGAATCAGTGCAGAAGTAACAACTGCCCCGAACTTTCTAGGCAGTGGGCCAGGGGGAGGGCTGCCTCTTGAGGGAAGAGAGAACCAGGTGGGCCAGTGCTATGCAGAGACCTGGCAGGGCCCTTTGGAGTAACCCCTAGTATGGCAGCATGTCTCATACTGTCTCACCCCTTACCCCAGAGAAGAGAGGAAGGAGGAGAGACAGAGAGGGGTGTGAGGAGAAATGGAGAACTGTAGCACAGGGTCTCTCTCAGACACCAGGCTCTGGGGGCAGCTCTGCTCTGGGGCAGGTGAGACAAGGCATCACATGACAAGGATAACACTGAGGCAAGGTTAAGTCTTGGGGGGCAATCTCAGGGGAGACAAAGGTGTAGAGCAGGGTACACACAGGGCAGGTGGGCACCAACAGGGCCCCGAGATAAGAGGTGGATACCAGGGCGCCTGGGTGGCTCAGTCAGTTAAGCGTCTGCCTTTGGCTTGGGTCATGATCCCAGGGTCCTGGGATCGAGCCCCATGTTGGGCTCTCCGCTCAGTTGCAGGTCTGCTTCTCCCTCTCCCTCTCCCTCTGTGATCTCTCTCACTCTCTCTCTCAAATAAATAAATCTAAAAAAAAAAAAAAAAAAAAGAGGTGGACACCAAGGAACTGAAGAGCTGGAGAACACTGCCCAGGTCCCTGAGAAAAGGCAGGAAGGGTGAGACTCTAGTTCTGCACACTCTCCTCATAGGAGTTCTCAGTAAGGATTCGGTTGTGTTTCTAATGATGTTTTTATTACCCCAGTACTGCGTCAGTATGTTCTCAATGCTAACAATTCAAATATAACAGACAAAGCAGAAACCTCCCTTGCTATCTACCCCATCCTACCACTCTCCCCAGAGGTTCATTCTGATAGACATCCTTCCAAGCCTTTGTCTCTGAGTTTGCATCAATAATATGTTCACAGGGGAAATATGCGGCTGTGTGTGTGGTTTTGTAGGAAAGGAATCAATGATGCACACTTATCCGAATCTTACCATTTGAGATGGCTGCACATACACACATGGCAGAACCACCAACTTCTTTGTAAACCACCCCCCCCATACAATTCCATGGTCTGGGGGAGTGAGGGGTTATCTATTCAAGCCCTCATCAATGGACGCCATAGACTGCTTCCAGTTTTTCATGTTCAAGTAAAGCTCTAATGAGCATCCCTTCACAAGCCTATCACCAGAAAGCAAACTATATTTCATATTATTTTTTTATTTCATATATATATATATATACACACACATATATGTGTATTAGGGAAACACTTATTTTCAGTAGTGAGAATCACGTAGAAGTGTGCACCTCAACCTCTGATTGATGCACCCCCTGATTTCAAACCAGTCTAGACAAAGAGTTTGAAAGAATATCATCAGGAACTCTGACTGCATGAATTCAAGTTGGGACCAAGAATTTCATAAGTCATTACCGTCTCCACATGTGAGGACTCTGTATATTTTGTGTCCCTTAGTCATCATTTGGGTGAGTTCTACATATTTATGCTTGTTCTTTTTTTCATCTATCCTCGTAAATCAATCCCTGCAGTCTCCTAATCAAAGCCAGCTTTTCAAACGAAACTGTAGCCGGGTGTTTAACTAACTAAATATTGTTTTTCACCCAGCACTGACAGAGAGGGGGTGGGATGCGGCCTCCATAATTGTCCTGCCTTCCTCAGCAACCCCGGAAAACCACGTGCAGCCCCAGCAGTTACTGACAGAGCCCCAGGTGGGCGGCAGCAGTGGGTCTGGAGAGAGCACAGTCGTGAGGCTTTCCTTTGCTCTCTGGATTTTGCTCTCTATACCCCTGGGATCCCCAGGAAGTAGGTCACCCATCCCTGGGCCACCCTTAGTAGAGGAAGCTGCCTGGAATGGCAGCCAGCCAGCTATATCACCCGTCCAGGGAGCAAGCAGCCAAGCCTCCCGCACTCTCCTTTCGCCAGCCCTGCCAGCCTCAGGCTGCAGCTGTCCTTGAAGAACAGATGCCAGGACCTGATACCCTGATTCCAACAGTCTCCTACTCTGGTCTCAGGTGGCCACTGGTGTGACCTCAAAGCCAATGAGACTGTCCATTCCCCCCACCTCCCAAAACCTGTTCTTAAACCCCACCTTGAAACTCTCCTCTATTCTCCAATTTGCCCTCCCACCCCCAGCCCACCGTCTAGAAGAGTGTTTCTCAAAGTGTGGTCCCTGGACCAGCCACAGCATCATCTGGGAACTCATTAGAAAGGCAAACTCTCAGGCCTCACCCTAGACCTACTGGATCAGAATCTCTGGGGGTGGGGCCCAGCCATGTGTGTTCGAAAGAGCCCTCCAGGTGATTTTGATGCAGGCTCACGTTTGAGAACCACACTCACGGGACGATGGCCATGCTCCTAATAGACACCCCAGCCTTCAATGCACTGGCCCTGCCAACACCTCCAGCCCTATCCCTCCCTGCTCTCCCTGCAGAATTCTATAGCACAAGGAACAAACACACCTAGGTTCTCATCTCTGTGCTTGCTGTTCCTCTGTCCAGTATGCCCTTGCCCACCGGCCTCCAGGTATCAAATGCCTACCCCCATCTTCTAAATACCAGCTCAGAATGTCCACAATAGTCAAACTGTGGATAGAGCCAAGATGTCCATCGACAGATGAGTGGATAAAGAAGATGTAGTGTGTATATATATATATATATATATATATATATATATATATATATAATGGAATATTATGCAGCCATCAAAAGGAATGAGATCTTGCCATTTGCAATGACGTGGATAGAACTGGAGGGTGTTGTGCTGAGTGAAATAAGTCAATCAGAGAAAGACATGTATCATATGACCTCACTGATATGAGGAATTCTTAATCTCAGGAAACAAACTGAGGGTTGCTGGAGTGGGGGGTGGGAGGGATGGGGTGACTGGGTGACAGACATTGGGGAGGGTATGTGCTATGGTGAGCACTGTGAATTGTGCAAGACTGTTGAATCACAGATCTGTACTTCTGAAATAAATAATGCAATATATGTTAAGAAAAAAAAAAAGAAGAAGATAGCAGGAGGGGAAGAATGAAGGGGGGGAAACTGGAGGGGGAGACGAACCATGATAGATGATGGACTCTGAAAAACAAACCGAGGGTTCTAGAGGGGAGGGGGGTGGGGGGATGGGTTAGCCTGGTGATGGGTATTAAAGAGGGCACGTTCTGCATGGAGCACTGGGTGTTATGCACAAACAATGAATCATGGAACACTACAACAAAAACTAATGATGTAATATATGGTGATTAACATAACAATAAAAATTTTAAAGAGAAAAAAATAAAAAATAAAAAATAATAATAAATAAATAAATACCAGCTCAGTGTCCTCTAGAAAGCCTTCCTTCACCTCTCCAAGAAGAAATAAAAATAACTAACCTCTTTGGGGGCTTACTCTATTCTGGGTACTGTTCCAAGAACTTATTTGATAAAATGCAATCTTCTCAATAACTCTACAAGGAGGGTATGACTATTACTCCCACTTCACAGATGAAGACTATGAAGAAACAGAAGCCCAGAAAGCTTAACCAATGACCAAGTTAGTCAGAGGTGAAATTGACATTTGAGCCCCTGGCTCTGGAGGGGTTCTTCTTTTGTTCTATTGCCTCCTGTGATGTATCCAGCCCAACGGTTTTAGTGCCTCACCTTGGGTCCCCCTCAGAACACACCTGCTCCCCCCGCCTCACAACAGCCCTTCGGTTGTGTAAAGAGGACTGTCGTGTGCTTCTGCAGGCCAACACCCCCTGTTCACTCGACTGGCCTCCATGTGACTTGGCTCCCCACCCACAGCTGCCAGCCCTCTCACCACAGCTGGCTTCTGAGCGGAGGGGGCCTGCACGCTGCTCTCTCATTGGCTGCCTTTGATTTCTCTGATTTCCTGCTTCAAATTGCAGGGCCCAAGCCTCTGCATCAGAATGATGACATGACATGCTTTCTGAAAAATCTCATTTTCTAAAGGCATTTCCTATTGATTTCCTTCCTTATGGAGGCCCCTCCCAACCTGGCTTGTGTTAAAAAGGAAAGAAAGTGGGGAGAAAAAGAAATCTGTGTTTTTCCAAACTCGACTGGGCTGGCAGAGTGCTGCCCGAGTCCCCCTGTGGATGAGCTGCTCAACCAGAGCTTCCCCAAAACCATGGGCTTCAGAACCATCTCTGAAAATCCAACCACCAAAACTTCCCTTAAGTCCTTCCCGCTACCACCTGTGTGGGATTTGTGGCAGAGTCATTCCTCTTAGGGAATTCTCTGGCTGGAAAGATCTGCCTTGGAACTGAGAGGACCCCCTCCCATCTCTCCTCAGCTTAGGGAGTCAGGTTGCTCCTCCTAGAAGGCCCACTGCTGTGCTCATGAGCATTCCCACTTCTCACTCAAAGGGGGTCTGAGTGCTGGCTTTGGAATCCAATGAGCCTGCACTTGAACTGCAGCTCCTTGTTAGCTGGACAGCACTGAAGAAGGCTTCTAACCTCTCTGATGAATGTCCTCATTTGTAAAATGGGGCAAAGATAATGCTATTAGTTTCCCAGGGCCATTGTAACAAATGCACACGAGCTGGTGGCTTAAAACTTGGACATATGGTCTTTCACAGTTATGAAGGCCAAGAGTCCAAAATCAAAGCGTTAGCAAGCTTGGGCTCCTGCTGAAGGCTCTGGGGAGGATCCTTCCTTGCCTCTACCAGAGGCTGGTGGTGTGCCTTGGCTTCCCTGCCTCATTCCCATCTCTGCCTCCATCTTCACATGGCCTTCTTCTCCTCTAACCATGGGTCTCTTATCAGGACACCACTTGTCTGCATTTAGGACCCACCTGATGATCAAGATGACCTCAACATCCTCAACTTAATTATATTTGCAAAGACCCTTTTTCCAAGTCCGATACTATTCACAGGATCCCAGGTTGAGACATAGGCATATCTTGTGGGGGCCACCACTGAATGCAATACAAATACCTACACCATAGGGTCATGGTGCAGTTAAAATGAAAGCACCAACAGAAGGGACCTGGTGGAGTGCCAGGCACAGGGTGCTGGCAATTGTATACAGGTGGTTTCCCTCTCCCCGGCCTCTATCACCACCTTGCCCACTCCCTGTCCTGGGAATCTGGCCTCAGCTTGGCTGCTTCCAGCTGGCCCAAGGCCAGTAATGGTCACAGCAACAACCTGTATGTGACCATGGCTCACAAAGCCCTCCTTCACATACAGACCCAGCTGACTCATATCAAAAGCCTGGTGAAGTAAGCATGGAAGGTTCTTCATTTATCCCCATTTTACAGATGGGTACGTGGAGGCTCAGAGAGTTCCGTCACTTGCTAGACCTACTCAGCTAGTAACTGGTATATCAAATGAGGCTATTCAATTTCCCTAAGTTCTAATGTGTGAGCAGAAGGTGACCCTGATGATGACGCTCAGCTATGGGTCATCTGGAGGTGACAAGAATGCAGAGGGCTGCCCAAGAAATGTCATTCCTGCCAAAGGTCAAAATCCACCTCTGCCTTTGCTGCCAGCCAGATGATAAGTAGAGACAATACAGCTATCCCTGCACTTCTGTCAGGGTACCGGCCCACTTCACCCCTCCACTGATGTCTGAATGAACCCATAGTTGATGTTCTTATTTCAGAGTCTTGTTGTGGTCAAAAGGATCAGGCAGAAAATACCTCAAAACCATGAGTTCCTGGCCTACTGCAGGTACTGCAACAAACTTTTGCAGGAAGAAGGGAAGGAAGAAGCTCTGCCTGGATTGGAGGCCCAGCTCAGATGCTCACTCACAAGCTATGTGACATTAGATACATACCAAGACCTCTCTGTGCCTCAACCCAGCCACAGGTCTGACTAAGATGCTAGCCCAGTCTTTCTATGTTGGCTTGTCTGAAAAGATACACGGAGATGGAATGAAGCTGGGTCCATGGAGTCCGAGCTGTCTCATTCCTGCTGCTTCCTAAGGCTGAGTTTCATTGCTTACCACGTCGATAAGATGGCAGTAAGGATGTGTATTTCTCACTTAGCTTTTCCTGCTAAGCTGTGTGACTTTGAGCAAATCATCTAACCTCTCTGAGCCTCAGTTCCCCCATCTACACATTGGAACAACAGCAATATCTGTATTATTGGATTAGATGAGGGTTAAATAGAGTCATACATATGCAGAGTTCAGGACAGAGTGTCAGGTACGTGAAAGGCACCCAAACAATATCATCATTACCAGAGCCTCTTAGCCCTGGGTTTATTCCACATGAATGGCAGCTCAAATGTAGTTCCACCAAATCTTTCCACAGGTTGTCCTGGCCCCTTTGATCTCCTTCCTAGGTCTCCGGGGCTGACCTGGGAGAAGCTCTTCTGCTGCCATTCTGGGCCTCTTGGGTTGAGCTGAGCCCAGAAAGATGCTCTAACTCCAAGCCAAGAGCTGAACCCTGGACAAGTAACCAAACCAACTTCAACTGCCATTAAGGGAACATTCTGGCAAGGTGCTTCTAGATCTGGCTGCTGGCCTTAACCTCTATAAAAAGATAAGCTCTCAATCTCTGCGTGCGCGTGTGTGTGTGCGCACGCACAGATGTGTGTTTGGTGGGGTTCGGGGATCTTTGTGTCCAAGCTGACCTGAGCCTAGCCCTCCCACTCTTGGCTACAAAACCTCTGCTAGTCACTTCCTCTCCCCCAGGCTCGATCACCCTCTGGTGAGCAGGGAGAATAACGGTAGGATGACTGACTCAGTGATGTAAAGCGAGCCTAGGGTTATATTAATAACTGCATTTTCTCTTCACGTCAGGGCCAGGGAAGGAGTCCTGGCGGCTCAGGGCTGGGGCACATGTCTGAAGCCTCAGAGCATGCCACAATCCTATCAGATGGGCTGTGGTTTTCATAGAGGATGGGCTGTTGCTTCATTCAACAAATGTTGAGACCACTCCATAAGTTGAGGGCCGTGCATACCTGGGAAACAAAGACAAACAGGATTTGGGCCCCGCCGGGAAGAGCCCAGTGATCATTGGGAAAGGCAGGCACATCCACACATTGATGCCTGGAGTCCAGTGAACACCACGGTGAAGTCTAAGCAGAAAGCAGAGCACAGAGGAGGGAGACCAGCAGTCCCTGAGAGGAAAAGCAGGAAAGGCCTCAGAGAAAAGGAAGGCTTGCGTCTGGGCCTGGAGGGGGAGAAGCTCACAAGGCAGTGAAGAAAGGGAAGGGACATTCCAGCAGAGAGGCAACTCTAACAGCATGAGGACCTGGAGGGCTATGGGGTGACAACAGAGCAAATGGGGAGAAGTTTGGTGTGAGTAAGCTAGAGAGGTGAGCTGGGCCAGGAGAAGAAAGAGCCCCATGGGCCCTGCCAAGGAGCATGGACAAAGAGAGCCAGAGACAGAAAGCAGACCTGAATTTTCCACACTGCAGTTCAGTGCGCTCTGTACGCCAGCAGCAGCAGCACCAGGAGCTTGTTAGAAATGCAGATCCTTAGGCTCCACCCTGCAGCTACTGAATCAAGAGCTTTGGGGTGGTGCCCAGAAATCTGTGTTTTACCAAGCCTCCAGCTGATGCTGCAGCAAGGTGGGGTCTGAGAAGCACTAGCATAGAGTGTAGTAATGAATGGCTCCTGTTTATGGAACACCTACTTTGTGGCAGGCACTCGGCTTAGTCCTTTACATGCTTTATCTGATTCAATCTTCACAATAAGCCTATGAGATGGGTCTGTCATTATCCCTACTTTATAGGTGAGAAAACTGAGGCTCATAGAGACAAAGTAACTTGCCTGAGGTTGCAAAGCTACTAAGTAGCAAATCTGGGATTTAAACTCAAACTGTGAGACACCCAGGCCCATGCACCCCAGCAGAAGCCCTCTGCCTCAGCAGCCCTTGCTAGTTTTCATTCCAGGAGATACAGAGGAGCATCCAAGAACCTGAGATTTTCTGGGAATAAAGAGCAGGTTCTGTTCACCTTGAAATGTATGGGGAGGAAGCAAGAATAGACAAGGAAGACCCCAAGCTTGCTGGGTTGAGAAATAGAGGGCATGGAGACACCATTACCTCACACAGGGACATCAGGTGAAGACTGGGAAGGAGACATAAGGTTTCCCATTGGGATGTGCAGAGCATAAGGGGAACATCAAAGATGGAAAATGTGTCCATGAGAACTGGAAAGCAGGGCTGTTATCAACCTCTTGGTGGGTGGTATAGCCACAGGTATATTGGATCAGACCAAAAAGTACACTTGGGTCAAATTACTACAGCTTAGAAGCATCAAGCATTGTGGGGCGGGGGGGGGGGGGGGGGGGAGGCTAAATCGCAAGATTTATGAGTGTGTGGGGAAGGGGCTTGGGTTAAGGAATGCTGTTCTCACCATGAGCAGTGGTAAGGAGAACCCAAGTCTTTGGAAGCAGTCCAATTCCTCCAAAGGTGTACAGCCTTGACCTTGATGTGATTTTTTTTCTGCATCTCAGAAAGGGGGGGGGGGGAACCTGCCCTCATGGTAGAAGGTGACAAAGCAATTAATAAGGCAGATTCTAAAGCTTCTGAAATGCCCCAAACCAAGGACCCAGGTGTTGAATTCATCTGCTCTAAAGATGAGAAAATAGAAAACTCTCTTTTGGTTCCTATTTGGGTAAAGCTGGACATAAATCATTCTTTGAAAAGGTGTCGTGGGTGCCTCTGGTTGTAGGGGCTCAAGCCCTTTCCAAACATCACCTCATTAATCCTGGCAAACACCAGGAGAGGAAAGCCCGACAGGCGGCACCTTTTGTGTCACTGAACAGATGAGACTTGGCCTCTAACTTAAAGACGCAGGAAGGTTCCAGGTGGACCTGGCATGAGACCCTGCTCACTGGCTGTTAGCTACACTGCCACTGGAACTGCGAGAGAGTAGGGGAGAGCAAGGAGTGTGTGTGTGTGTGTGTGTGTGTGTGTGTGTGTGTGTGTGCGCGCGCGCACGCGCGTGTGTGTGTGTGTGTGTACATGCTCTGTGTGTTTTTCATCTTCTTAATGCCTATCATCCCACGAAAAGAAAGTGAGGTCGCAGCAGTGGGAGTTATTCACTGGGTGGCTGGGTGACAAGTTACTGGAGAATCTACACTCTCCTCCAAAACTGCCAGATTTTTGCAAGGATTTAATCCCATTTTCTTGGTGAATTTGTCCTTGATAAATGCGCCTGTGTAGTCCCAGCCTTTGCACATGTTTGTGCATTACTGCGACCCGCAGGGCTAACCCCGAAAAAAGGGATCCAGACAAGAACTGTGAAGAGAAAGAGCAAACTCAGACGGCAGGGGACAACCAGTGTCATTTGCTCCTGTGGGGGTGTGGGGAGGTTGAGTCCGGTTTGGTTTTTCAAAGTAAGGGAAAGATCTAAAAGTACCAGGTGTCTTAGAAATGGAAGTCATTTGATGTGATCTCCCTTTTTCCTTTTAATAGAGAAGGGAGAGGACATAAAAGAGAAAAAGAGAAAGGGAAGGAAGAAGAAAAAGAGAAAGGAGGACAAGGGGAGGAGGGGAGACTGAGACAGAGCGAGGCAGAGGGGTCGGCGAGCGCCCGCCAGGCAAGCGCCCGCCTGGAGTCCGGCGAAATCCGGCTTCCTACCCGGAGAGCCGAGCGCTTTTCCGCAGCGGCCGCGGGCTCGGAGCTTTTAAGGGTTTCTAATCCTGGAAGGCTGTCTGACATCACCCCGTTTCTTGTCGGCTGATGTTTCGTACAAGCCTCTCATTTCCTCAGTGTTTTCGGAGCCACCAATTACTGCAACAATCTCGTGTTTATGTTTTCTCTCTCCTGCCTCGCTGGCCCTCGGCCTGGAGCCTGTGCTGCTCCCGACGCACGGAGCCCAACGGGGCTGGGTGGGGGGAGCGGGTGGGGGGGCCTGGATCAGGCATCGCAGAAAAAGGGAGGGGTCCCCCTTAATTTTTTTTCATTGACTTCAGCACCATGTGATCAGGAAGTCTGGCCTCCCTCCATTTCCCCTCCCGACTAAAGGGAAACATTGTGTAGCAGCCGCCGCGGCCACTGGTGGGATGGCCTTCGCCGCCTGACGTAGGGAGATAAAAATAACCGGCATATTTAAGGCCGGAGCAGGAATCCCGGCGCTCACACGCGGCCTGGTCAGTTCCCCAGGCCGGCGGGCGGTGCGCTCCTGCGCGCACAGGGGCCGGGGCGGGTGCCAGCACCAGCGACCTTGGGCCGCGGGCCCAGCACCCAGGCCCGCCGAGCCTCGCGGAGCCCGGGAGAGGCCCCGGCCAGGCTAGTCGCCCGCCGCCTGGCTGCAGCGCGCCGGCCAGGCCTGGGTTCTGCGTCCTGCCTCCCTGGAGATGGGGAGGAAGTTATGTGGCGGCAGAGGGAGGGTGGCCCGGAGCCTGATGCCGGGCAGGTGGGGGAAGGCACACTCCAAACTGCCGCCACAAAAAGCTGCCACCGGCAAGGCCCCCAGTCTACACACCACTGTACATACCCGCACGCACACACTCAAATCAAGCCCCGCCCCCATCCCCTTTATCCCTTGGAACTAGCTGTGCGTTGCAAAGATTTGCAAACTGGAAACAAACAAGAACCAGCTCATCAAAGAAAATGGGGGGAAATCCTCGCAAATATCTGGCAATTTCAGAGGGAATATAGATTTCCCAAGTAGCATGCTACCCAGCCACCTACAGGTTTCCTCTGAGCTCCCAACCACTGCCACCACCTCTGACCTATCAAGGGACGCAGAACATAGAAAAGGAGGAAGTGTCCCTGTCCCCTGGATGAGTCCACATCCCTGGTCTCAGGAGATCAAACCACAGTGAACAGCACTTTACCCTGGATGGCACTAACCGGTTTCCATTTTCTTGCTCTTACTTACACCTCAAACTGCCCCACACTGTAGTTCTGTTAGTCTAGTTTTACATAAACGGAAACTGAGGCTCGCAAAGATGAAATGATTACCCAAGTCCACACTTAAGGAATGCTCCCCACCACATCAGTTGCCTCCCTTGACTGCATTTACATGGCGTTGGTTTATCATTCTGGAAACCACCTTCCTTCTGTTCCTCCCACTCCCTGAATAAAATTAATACCAAGCAAAAACAGTGATGGTGAGCTTTCTGCTGACCTGTGAAATCACAGTTTTGCCCTTGCTCTGGACCACGAAGAAGTTTTTACTTCCAATTAATAATGGGAAATCTCCCGACCTTCTGATGTTTAAAGTAACAAGATATTTCAAAATTTCTGGCAGAGTTTTTCACCTAAAAGCCAGATGTGCTGACGAAAAATGAATCAACACTCACCCCTAATTTTTTCGGCATTACAGAGATAACAAATAGCTATTTTTCTGGGTGGAAGAGGCAAAGGACTTCCATTTAGAGAGATTCAGAAATTTAACCACCCATGTGGTGACCCCAGGGTCTGGCATGGTCACTGCTAAATCCCCAGCACAGTGCCTGACATGGAGAGTGCTCAACACATAATTGTCAGACCGAATGAACAATGGGTTGTGGGAAAGTGAGGGGCAACACTCAGTGACACGTCCAGATGATACGAGCTGGTCACGCATTTAGGGATTGTAAAACCATGATGACATGTAGTCCTTATAGCAGTACCAGCCCTAGGAGGTAGGCATCACCACTACCCCTGCCTTGCATAGAGGGAAACTAGCACAGAGAGACACTTGCCCAAAGTAACACAGCTTAGTACCAGCATCAGGATTTGAACCCAGGCAGTCTGACCCCAAAAGCCAAGCCCTTAACAGGCTAAATCTAAAGAAGTGCCCCCATGAGACGTCAGAGAAAGGAACCCACCATTTACTAAGCACTCCTTCTAACTCAAGTTCCATGCTTGCTACTGGAAAGGTGGGTCACACACCTTTAGGCTCCAGGTCCTCACACAGGTGGGTCAGGAAGCAAGACTGCACTCGCTGGAGGCTCCTTGAGGTCAGCCTCAGTTCTCATTCATCTCTGTATTCCCAGCATCTGCTCTCACAAGTGCCTGTTGAACTGTTCCTCCCGAAGCCTTCTTTGACCACTGCCAGTCTGGTATATTCTGCTTTCCTCCTGACCCTCCAGTAGACACTGCACATGACTGCATCAGAGCGCCTATCACACATCATCCGAGCTCCTTGCTTACCTGCCTGCTCTGCCTCTGGGCTGGGAGCACCTTGAGGGTAGAATCAAGATCTGGTTCAGCTCTGCACTCCCACTGAGGACTCTGGGATGGCCACTCGCTACACGTTTACCAAATAGTGAATGAATGTGTATCAGACCTCCACTAGCCTCCCCACCGGTACAGGCCCCCTATCACCACCACTCCCCATTTTGTCTATCTTAGCACCCATTCTGTTGCCCCTAGAATTTGTTTCCTTCCCCTCTCCCATAAACCCAGGAGCGCAGAAGCCACATCTATTTCCCCACCATAGCATACCCAGCATCTATTAAAGTGCCACATGCACTGCAGGCACTCAATAAACACTTGTAGATTAAATAAGTAAATGAATGAATTAATTAATCAATCATCAATCAACACTCCTTAGAACAATTCTTACCTTTCCCATGTACAGTAAGTTTATTCTAAAGTCAATCTTAATTGAGCAAAGCCACTTGAAATAATATCATAACCCAGATTGTCTTCACAAAGTAAGTGCTTTCTGCTGGTGACCACTTCAAAATCCAAGTCTCATCCATATTGATGATAAGAAAGACTTAAAAGGGGGGTACTGAATGGGGCCCTTCTTCTCATACAATGTGGGCTCCAGTGACCACTATAGTTGGAGCTACACACAGACTTCCTTTATGCCCCTCTGTTTTCATTAGCTCGGGTAACTTGCCAAAGAGTGATCCTTTTGGGCTGAAATTTTCCATGCTGGGTCTTGGCAAAAGGTGAATTTTGGGGGAAAGTTTGAATAAAATCCCTTCAGCCATTTTTTAGTTTGATGAGCATGAAAAAAAAATACATTTTTTTCTTGCTTTTAATTGAAGACATTTTTAGGACACAGGAAACTCCAAACCAGTTGAACTTTGAAAACTTCAAACTCATGTCCAATCCCATCTAAGGAAACTGTGGAGATCATTTGGGGCTCAAAAATATTTTTTAATTAAAAAAACAACAACAACACTTAAGAGGTAATTGAAAAATCTCTTTAACAGCCTTAGCAATCAAGGCATTTTTCCCCCACTTGGGCTACATTAAGTCTTTCTGTGATTCTAGCAAATCATAAAAGCTCAGAACTGTTTAGGAAGGATTATAAAACTTGGATTTCAACTCCTCTACCATCACCGATTATATTATTTCCCTCTTTCTTTTGTCTCAGAAATCTTCCCTCAACATCATACCAAGAATATATGATTTAAACCATAGCCTCCGAAAACAAAAAAGCTAAAGTTCCTGGAATATGAAAGGACCACTCCTTCAAAGCCAAATATACAACTTGGCTTTCCAAAGCTTTCTTAGACAAACGCTAACCAAAATATTTTATCTTATGCTGGATTTCCTCAATACTCCAGTCAGTATCAGATTCTTGCTTTCTTATTCACTGGAAACTACCTTAGACTAGTCATATTATAGTTCTTGTCACAGGATTATTTTCAAAAAGCAGTGCTGAGCTGGAAAGTCAGAAAGACCCGAGTTTGACTCTCGGCTCTGATATTTACCAAGCAAATACTTGAACCTCTCTAAGACTCAGTTTATCCACCTGTAAAATGGGATAATGGAATTACTTTAGGCCAAGTGCCCCCACAGGGCCCCCCCAAAATAAGTGCTCAATAAATGGGAGTGTCTTTCTGCCCCTCCTTGGCCAGCCATTTATTCACACTTGTCCTGTCTTTATACTACCTAGTTGGCACTTCATGTCTTCTGGTTTTCAGTTCTTCATGTTGTCTAGTATGGTGTCTAGTACAGTCTGACATGCAGAGACGCATAGAACAACGTTAAGAGAGTGCTGGCCATATTGTATATTTCCAGTGGCACCAGCAAATGTATTATCTTTACCTTTGTACTTGCCTTTCTCTCCTACTAGAAGGATCCCTTTCACCTTTGTAAACCCAGGACACAACTGGGTAAATGAGTGGATGGATGAACAAACCACTAAAGGCCTCCTGTTCCCTTATAGGATCTGAGGGTTGGATCTTGGCCTTGATTTTCGAGTAGTTTTATTTTAGCTCGGGCATTGCCTGACAGCCGGGGTTTGTTTGAAATCTCACTTACCTTGGTTATATATTCAAAATCAGCCCCATCTCAAATGATTTTTACTGCAGTTCTATTTTTACTGGTAGGCAGACAGGGGACCTTCAACTAAAGTCCTCTGCTAGGGCAAAAACTGTCCCTATTTGAATTTCCCACTGCACAGACATAGAACCACCCCAAAAGAGGAAAACACTACAGGAACTCAAAAAGGAAAAGAAGGGAGGGAGGGAGGGAGGGAGGGAGGGAGAAAAGGAAAAAATGGAAGGCACAAAGATCCAGCATACCTCCACCTACCCTGAATAATCTAGATCTAATCATTCGTTTGTATGTTTGTTCATTTCTGTCTGCAAAGTTGGCTGACCTTCTTGCCTCCTCTTCAATAGTTAAAAAAACTTTTTTTAATTAAAGATGATTGAGTTCTAACTATGTACCATTTCTTTTGGCATATATCATAGCCTATCATTTCATCCTCGTCTCCTTTTATAAGTGGGAAATAGGCTGGGAGAGGTTAGGAAGCTCACTTTCCATCACATACCTAGGTGTCACTGTGTATTGTAGAGCGTTTCTGATTCACAAGGTCTCTCCAGTCTTCCCCACCACCTCCTGTCCCATCCTTATAACCCTGACCCAACAGAGTGCTTGTGTACACTTAGGTTTTACAGAAAGATTCAAGAGTGGAAGAAGCCGATCTATCGACACAATCCAGGGTTAAGTATCAGCACGGATGGATAAACCGCAAATTCACCACAGGGTTAGCTCCAGGGGCATGGAGAGGGGACAGTTGGGAAAGAGTGCACAGAATGCTTCCACCGAATTTTGTAAGTTTCATCTATTCAGCTGGGTGGTATTTATACGGCTGTTTTTATGTTGGACTTTATAAGTGTTCATTCGTCTTGCATGTGTCATAATACATTTTTTGAAGATTTAGCAGCATTGCCTGGTGCTTACTCCCAGTTCTTGCCATTTGCACACACACACACACACGGTCACAGTCAGTACACACTCCCCCACTGACGGGTGTGCTCAAGCACTGACACATACACACACTGATCATAAACAGTCACACATTCACCTGCACATATTCGGTCACAAGGACCCACACACTCACTCAGGTGGACAAACACCACACACACACACACGCGCGCACGCACACACACACACACACTGTCTGCCAGCCCCAGACTCTACCCACCACTCCTCTCCCCAGCTCAGGGGCAGCAGGGTCACACACAGGGGCCCGGAGGTGACACCCGCTGAGCAGTGGGACCGTGTGGAAGAGGGGAGAGTAGGGATGCACAAGGCCAGTCCCATTGGGACCAGTGTGTGGCCCCAGCTTTGGGCAGATGTTCTCCCACCCCAGGCTCATCTGGGAAGGGATGGAGTTAAGTTAAGGAGCAGAGGGAAGACACAGTCTCTCACAGTTCGGGGTGGGAAGCAGTAACTTGTGTGGGGAACAACCTCCTCAGAAACCATAGCAACATCCATGTGGCGGCTTTGGATTGGCCCCCGACCAGACATTTATTAAGCAGCCTCATAAGCTGTGGTCTCCAGAAGAACAATACCAAACTGATCAAATGTTAATGGCTTCAATCTGTTCCTCCTCACAGAACTCCCGCCCCATCCCCCTCTCTCCACAGACTGCATTTCTGCTTCCCAGCCTCAGCTGCAAACGGCCTCCGCAGCCACCACCACTACCCCAGAGCCCAAGTTCAAGGCCAAGACTATGAGATACAGGTGACTTAGGATACGGAGATGGAAGGCAGGTCAAACCTGGAGACCCCTGAGGGCCAAACATGGCCATTCTTAGGTCAGACTGCCCGAGGTGAAAAGTCTCCAAGATCATCTGACCATGTAGTTCTCAATCCAGCTGCATTTAAGAATTACCAGGAGAGCTTTAAAAAAAAAAAAAAAAAATGCCAGTGTGTATGTTCCACCCTAGTCCAATTAAATCTGAATCTCCAGGGGGTGGGGGCCTGATCATTTGTATTTTTTAAAGCTCTCCAGATAATTTTCCTGTGCAGCCAGGGCTGAGCACCCCTGAATTAATTCAACGGCTGTAGAAACAGGAGTGGGGGGGCGCCCAAGGATCCCAGAGAGTGACAGGGACTTCCCCAAGGTCCCAGAGTTAGTGAGGCATCATACTGAGAATGGAACACAGACATCCTAACCACCAGCCCAGAGTTGTGTTCATTTGCCTGGGCTACAGCGTCCCATATAAGTCTTAAAAATGCATCTCTCTCCTTAACTCACCATGAGTCCTGCTCTCTTCTACCAGGAGCTGGGAGGTGGGGATGGGAGAGGAGTGGATAAAATGGATCCAAGGAGGTGCAAGGGATTTTAATAAAAATATGGAGACCAGACATTCAAGAAATCATAACAACCACACTGACTGCCTCCCGAGATTTACTGTGGTCACAACAAAATATATCATGGCTAACCATGTGACCTTCACCCAGACACCCATACCCCCAAGCCTCCAAGCCCAAAACCCAGGAAACATCTTCAGCTCTTCCAGCTTTCTCGCCACCATATGTAGTTGGTCTCAAGCAGTTTAGAATAGACCTCATAAGGCTATAGCTCCCACTGTCCAACTCACTGGCTCTTACCCAAGTTCATGCCACCTAAAATGTCCCAAGAGCCTCCTAACCAGTCTCCCTAAATGGGTATATATTCTCCAATCCATCCTCCATAGATCCACCAAAATATTCTCTTTAGAATGCATATCTGCCTATGGCTCTGCCAAAGCTTGACAAGCAAGCCCCTGCCTGTGGGTCCGGACATACCCAGATGGCATGTTCCTCACATACTGACCATACACTGTGCTAGGGCGAGACTCGGGTGGGAAAGAAGATAAACACAGTCCCTACTGATGTGTAACTTACATTCTTGATGAGGAAACAGAAGTTGACTAACCATGTGATCATTGCTAGGAAGGAGCTAAGAGAAAAGCACTACGAGAATATAAATGAGGAGCAGCCTAATCCACTCTGGGCATGTCAAGAAGGTCACCTCCAAGCAAAGGAGCATGTTTAATCCGATATCTGAGGGGTAAAGGGAGTTCAGGAAAAAGGGGGAAATGTTCTAGACACAGGGAACAATGGAATGCACAAATGCTCTGAGTGGTGAAGGAATAGAGTCTGGAATCCCAAGAGCAAGGAGAGAGGGCGGCAAGAGGAGGCTGGTCAGGGGTCAGATTATCCAAGGCCTTTTAAGTCATGATAGAGACTTGGTGTTTAGCCTTTGGATTCTAGTAGAGTAACAAACCATCCCAGGGAACCTAGGACTGATGGGTTTCCGGAGATGCAGGATTTACAATGTTAAGATGGGAGGTAAGGAGGGAATGGAGAAGAGTGACCAAGGATGGCAGGTCTGTGGTCTGCACTGCCAGTATGCAATTGAGCCACTGCCTGGAAGGGACCAGGATAGGAGGGAGCGTGACATATTCAGTTGTTGAATTTGGGAAGCCGGGGCCACATTCAAGTGGAGATGCTAGCTAAGCTCCTGGTTCTACGGTCTGAAGCTAGAGGTCTCCACAGAATGAGGTAGGTTTGGGAGCTATCAGCAGAGATGTAATTGAATTATGGGAGTAGTCAGGCAATCTAGAGATAAAAAGAAAGCTGACACAGGACCTGTATCCCAACCTTGAGGAATTCCAGTGTTTAAAAATCTGGTAGGTAAGGGGTGCCTGGGTGGCTCTGTCAGTTAAGTGTCTGACTCTTGGTTTCAGCTCAGGTCATGATCTCAGGGTTGTGGGATCAAGCCCCATGTCGGGCTCTGTGCTCAGCAGGCAGTCTGCTTGAGCTTCTCTCTTCCTCCTTCACCCTCTACGCCTCCCCCTACTTGTGTACTCTCTCTCTCTCACATAAATAAATCTTTAAAACTTCGGGTAGGCAAGAGCAAAACCCAACAAAGGAGGCTGAGAGAAAGCAGCCAAGGCTGTAGGAGGAAGGTATGTCAAGCAGGACGGAATGGTCCCCCATGTCCAATGCTGCTGGAAAATCAAATAAAACGCCTGGGCAATGCCTGCTGACTGAGGGATGTAGAGGTCACGATGACCTTCTCAGAAGTGTCTGAGTGAAGCAAGGAGGTAGAGGTAGACTCAGGAGTAAGTGGGAGGGAAGGAAATGCATAGCACAGAAAATTTATTTGGGGAATTTGGCTGGAAAGGAAAGTCATGGGGCAGGAGTTGGAGAGAGACATGAGGTAGAGGGAGGTTGTGCTCTAAGGGGAGAGACCTGAACATGGGAATATGCTGATGGGGAGGATCCAATAGAGAGGAAGAAGGGAGAGACAAGAAAGAGAAAGGCTCATCACCACGCCCCACAGTCCACCTCCTCCTGTAGCTCAGCCTGCAGTCTCTGCACACTGCTCTGCCAAGCTCACCCTGCCCTGAGGGGGCTAGGTGGTTTCTTTCTCTGTCCACAGTAACTCCTCCTGGGATGAAAGGACCACCACTGCCCTCAAAGCAGACTGGTTCCCTTGTCGTCTCTCCCACTAAATGGGAAGCTCTACAAAGGCAAGACAGTCCTCTCAATTCTTAGCCCAAAGCATTAGCTGGCCCAGAGTACATGCTCAGGAAACGTGTGGAATGAATGAATGAATGAATGAATGATGATTTTGAAGGTACACAAGGGTAGGTGTGAGGACTGTCTGGGCTGGCATGAGGAGTGGTCTGTGTTCTCCAGAAGCCTGGCCCTCAGAGAACTCGGTTTCTGCGGTTCCCATTAGGGGCAGGGGGGCAGTGAGGCAGGGTGGGGTGGACTCCTCACTGAGCCCGCATTCTTCCCTTCCATTGTTCCTGACAGCTGTGCATGGAAAGTACAACATCCACCAAGGCCCATGTGTTTCCCCTCCTCCCCTCCCTCAGCAGGGAGGGAACAGATGGGCGTAATTTATGCCCAAACCCCTCCCTTGCAGCCCTGGCACTGGGGAGAGGAGATGTAGGGGCAGAGATCCACCCAGGTTCCACAAACTTCTCTCAGCATCTAGGCAAGAGAGCCACAGCAGGGGCCAGCCAGGGTCGGGAGCAGGAGAGGACAGAGGGTGGGGAGAGGAGCAAAGAAGGAATGTGCCAGTTGAGTATGACTGCAGCATCCCAGCCCATGTGCCATCAGGGCATATGCATTATCTCAGCACAATTCTGCAAGCAAGAGACTATTGCACCTGCTTCAAACACAAGGAAACTGAGGCTCACAGAGGTGAAGGACATGCTCCAAGATCACCCAGCTGGTGACTGGCTGCAGAGCCAGAATTCCAATCCAGGTCTGTCAGGTTCCAAAAGCTGTGAACTCTCCACCAGACCCCACTGAGGGAGGAAGTCATGTCTTTAGGCCTCCCTCTACCCTCCTCTCATGGGTCATCTAGGGTGACAGGCAAAGGAGTCTCGCGACCCAAGCGCCTTCTGCTGAAGGGGGCAGGACACTGATGCTGAAGCTGTCAGAAGTGCATAGACCAGGAGAAGACTGTGTGGGAGGGAAACATGAAGGAGCACCCTGGAGGGGCAAGGACCTGAGTTCTGTTGGGGTGGACGTTCCTTTGACTGGCTTTTGAGGTCAGCCCTCTGTAGGGGCGGTCCCAAAGATGACCTTCAAAGCTGGGAGACAGGGTCAAGGTGAGATTCTGAGGGCTACTGACCTCCAAGTCACCACAACTTGCCTCCCAAGCCACCCCCCCTTGCCTTTTCCACCAATTGCATTTGAGGCAACTGGCACAGAACCCACACACAGTGGAACCTGGTTGTGAGCCCCGGGGCCTCCACATGCTAGCTGTGCACCCATGGGCAAGCCCCTCTGCCTCCCTGCCCTGGTCTCTTGACCCGTAGAACAGGCTTGTGTGAAGGGGGTGGCTGAACCCCACCTGCAACTGTGTCCATCCAGAGTCCATTCGGTGTCTTGGTTTGTCTTCTTTTTGCCCTATCAGATCTGTGGTTCCTTGTAAAAACTGAGAGACTACACCTAAAAGTATAAAGTTCCAATTTCTTTGAATGAGGTCTGCCACTTGGGCCTGCATGGCCCATGGTTACAGTTCAGAGGGACATGGCTCTCCACTGTCCCCACCTCTCCCTCATTGATGTTACCTGCCCAGGAGATGTGGCATTTGCTACCCCTGCTGTGAAAATGGTTTCAACCATAGCCCTGAATCTCTGAGTCCTTCGAGAATAGTGAGCCTAACCAATTCTAGTCCATCAGCACCTCCCCAGCACCCAGCAACAGGCTTGGCTCCCAGACGGTGCTCAGCCATTCACTTGTTTAACAAATCCATGTACATGTTGAGTCCCTACTCTGTACAGGCACCTTGTGAGAGGCTAGAGACTTGAGCAACGAACAAGCCAGACGTTTACGGTATGCTCAGAGTAATCTGTGAGCTCTCTTCTGACATCATCTCCGTTGAACAGACGAGAGAGAGGGAAACTGAGGCACAGAGCAAGGGAGGAACACGCCCAGGATTCCAAAAGGAGAGGCAGAGGGAGGATCCGAACACCACTCAGCTGATTTCCAACCAACCTGTGTTCTGAATCATGGGCCTGCAAACTGAGGCCCGTGGGCCAAATCTTGCCCACCGCCCTGTTCTTATAAATAGTTCTACTGGAGCGCAGCCACGCCCATTCATTGACCTTGTCTGTGGCTGCTTTCCCCCACAGAGTTTCCTGCAGAGTTGAGTGGCTACAGCAAAGACCGTGTGGCCCCTCAAAGCCTCAATATTTACTTCCAAGCCCTTGCTCGCCCCTGCTCTGAGCCACTATTCTAAGCGTCCTGCCTTCACAAGAGGTCACTGCTCTCATGAAATTGTACTGAGGGGAGGGGGCAGGCAAGAAAATAAATACATAAGAAAGGCACATCCTGCAGTAGAGAGGGCCTAGGTAGCTTGGACACCGAGTGCCCAGGGAAGGCCATTGAGCTGAGATCTGACTGACAAGGGGCCAGTTACGTAGAGACTGGGAAGAGCTTTCTGGGCAGGGAGACCAGCTGGGCAAAGGCCCAAGGGCACCAGCAAGCACTGAGAGCAACAGGAACAGAGAGAGAGCCAGCCTGCCTAGTGCCCTGTAAATGAGGAGGTGGGTGCAAGGGTAGAAAAGGGTCTGGCTGGAAGGACTTCCTGAAAATGTTAAGCAGATGAGCTAAGCAGCGCCTGGAGGAGACCGGAAACCCCCGCTTGGCATGTGCTGGCCTTCTGGATCCAGACCCTTCCTTCACACTGCCAGGGCCTCCTCTCCCTGGGCTATAAAATGAGTTCTCACTATGAACCGCCCTTCAGAGACTGGCATGAGTCGGAGGCAATAAAAGACAAGACATGACGGAAAAGCCCTTTGTAACCATGCACGGCATTCCCCCGACTTGACGGCTGCCCCTGACGTGCATGCTGAAGTGCCCCAGGAGGTTCATCACCGCCGGTTGAGACCCCTGAGATCCAGCCTCATCCTGGCTCCCGCCTGGGAAGCCTGATGCATCCCTCCCAGCCAGGCTGACTCATGGTGCAGCCTCATACATCCCCAGAGACTGCGGCTGCGTTCCCTTCATTCAGCCCTCAGCTAAGGGGGGAGGTTGGAAGAAAGAAAAGGTAGCTGGCAGAGGGAGGAGCCCCAAATATGTCACCACATAGATCGACTGAGCTTGCAAAACCGAGCAGAAGGCTGGGAAGCTGAACAAAAAGTGTGTGTGTGTGTGTGTGTGTGTGTTGGCATTGTGGGGTAGGGGCCAAAGAGGGAGGTGCTTGAATAATACGTGACCAAAGCAAACGGGTTCTCTGACATGCATCTTGGCTGCCCTGGATACAGAGCACCTGTGTGAACGACTGACGTAAGGCTTACAGTCAAATCTGTAAGGCTTTGAAAGGTCAGTACATGAAGATGAATGATGCACAGATGAAAGATTTTTTTTTTTTTAAAGATTTTATTTATTTATTTGAGAGGGAGAGAATGAGAGATAGAGAGCATGAGAGGGAAGAGGGTCAGAGGGAGAAGCGGACTCCCTGCTGAGCAGAGAGCCCGATGTGGGACTCGATCCCGGGACTCCAGGATCATGACCTGAGCTGAAGGCAGTCGCTTAACCAACTGAGCCACCCAGGCGCCCCACAGATGAAAGATTTTGATTCCAACAAGCCAGGGTCGGCTTCCCAAGCCATATGACCTTTGGAAAATGATATTCCCATTCTGAGTCTCAGTCTCCTCACCTGGTGGTAAGTGGGAATAACACCTCCTTAAAAAAAAAAAAAAAAAAAAAAGTTGTTTTGAGGGTAAGCAAAAGTAGGGTAGTTATAAGAAGCACTTAGCTAAGTGCACCATTCACAGTCGCTCTCAAAAATATTAGTACCTTTCCCCTCTTAGATTCTCAGGGTTAGCAGGGCCCCTGGCACAGCTGGGCTGAACGGGATTCTGAAGCCTCTGTGTGCCTGACGAATGCAGAATGTGGGGGCGGCTCTTTAGACACACAGACAAGAGTCCTGAGAAAACCCAGGGTAACAATGGGTCCTGTGATTTAGCTTCAGTAATTAATTAATTAGTTCATTCAACAAAACTTTATGGGGTAGCCCCTATGTGCTGGACCTCGCGGGAATGCAGGACATACAGAGATTGGTAAGAGAGAGGGGTTGGGAAGTTAACAGATTGCCAGATCGGAAAAGGACAAGCACAGAGTAGACCCTCAAATGGCTGAACGAGCGCACAGCTGAATGGCCGTTGTCATATGTTTGTTGGACAGTGACACAGCTCAAACCCAGGTAGAGCGGTCCTTCCTGTTCATGGGAAAACATCACCTCAGTCCAAAAGCAGGACAAGTGAACAACTCAGGTTTCATATTCCAGACAGTTCTGGATTCAAATCCCAGCTCCTCTAATATCCAACTCTGTGACCTGGGCAAGCCATCCACTCCTCTGATACTCCAGGTCCTTAAAACTAAATCAGCAATAAAACCTGCTCACTCTGGCCCAGAGGTTTGAAAGCTCACACTGTGGGACTGACCTGAGTTTCCCCCCAAAACTGGTTCTCCCCTTCTCTCTCAGTATGAGAAGCCCCCAATATTAGCTGAGTACACAGCCACCCAAAATAAACCAAAGCCTCTCTTGATGCTATCTTTCACCAAATGACTAAGTTCTGATCAATGGGGTATAACTGGAAAAGGTATCTGCAGTTTCCAGGGAGGGTGCTTAAAGTATGCTTGTCCTTATCTCTCTGTCTTTCTTCCCACCTGCTTTTGGAATGCAGATATAATGGCTGGAGCTCCAGCTGACATTTTGGACCAGGAGGTGATTTTGAAAATAGCAATAAGACAGGAGCCTGAGCCCCCGACACTGTATCACATAACAACCCTGTACCAGATAACTCTGACTTCTTACATGAAAACAAGACAAGACAAAACAAAACAAACAAATCTCTTTTTTGCTAATGTTACACTTGCTAAGGGTTTGGAGGAAGGGTGATGTTTAAAATGCCTCCAACTGAATCCAATTCTTACTAACCAATTTTCACTAATACTAGCAAACCACATTCGGAGGCTAGGGAGATCTCTTGTGGCATGCATTACTCAGCAGGCCATGGTCCCTGTTTCCTCCTGACTGAGGACCCATCCTCCCTGACTGAAGTGCCTCCCACACCCAGCCCCTCCCTTGTGCCCAGTTCTCCTTCAGTGAGACCATAAGCGTTGTAGGACACCCTCAGTGCACTGAGTTCATTCACAGATAAGAACAGCTCTGCTGCAGGGATCAGGTGGCTGCAAGATCAAAAATATGGGAACAAGTTTATAAATGCATGAAGACAAGAACGCTTCCAAACGCAGGGCTCAAATTTGTATACAGACCAAGTCCAGCTGGGTGATTCAGCACCAGCTGCTTAAAAAGAAATCCATGTATGCACTTGTTCGGTATGTACCCATGGAATGCCTTCTCCAGCCAAGGCACCGTGCCAAGCCCTGCAGGGCAGAGGAAAGGAGAAAGTCCCATCCCTGAGAACCAGGAGCCAACGTCCAAATGAGGAACTAACATGTTCACACAATGCAGTTCATTCATTCATTCAACGGCTATCTATTGAGCACCTATTATGTACTAGGAACAGGGCCAAGGGGCAACCAAGTAAGGAAGGGAATCAAGAATTCAGCCTGGGGCTGCCAATTGAACATGAAGACATCTATCCTCACCCCCCCATCAGTCCCAAAGAAGCCCCTTCATTTTGAAGTCCAAATATTCCTAACAAAAGGAGGCACATGGCTGAAAAATGGACTTGAATTTTTAGAAGCTGACCATAGGTAGAGAGGGGTCAGGAGTACTGGGAAAAGACCTGCAGTCCCCTGTGTAGTCATGGTGGATCTGAGTCCAGGACTGGCAGCTTCCTAAGGCAGTACCTACGACTCTCTACCCCGGGCCTCGGCGTGCTCATCTTTACAATGCCATCGGGATTAAGAGAAAGCTCTGTCATCAGGCACACTTGAGGTGGAATCCTGAGTCGGCCACCACACGGCCACTAGCCTGTTTCTGTTATAGGGAATTTGTCTAATGTTTCTGTAAGCTGGGAGCGATAGGCCACAGACCTCATTTGGTACTGGAAGGATAAACACTACAGGGAGAAAAGGAGCAGGAGGGGAAGAGTCGTCTAAAATCTCCCACCCGGCATAAAGCCCTCCTCTATGCCTTATCTATTCGTTTTTTAATCTTTTTTTTATTGCCATAAAATATGCATCCTATAAGAGTGCCTTCCCTTCTCTGGGCCTCAGTCTCCCCATTTAAAAAGTGAAGAGTTGGCCTAGAAGGTATTTGCTGCTTTGCCTCTCTTCAAATGCAGCTGACCAGAACATTAGAGGATTTTCTGGACTTTTCTCGAGTGTGACTTAGCAACATAGTTGTGTTTTATATATATATATATATATATATATTTGCAGAGCATTTCAGTCAGTCATCTTGGAGCAATACCCAGGTGAGCATTTTATCAAGGAATTAAAAGGAGGGGTGCACAGGGGACACAGGACGTGGCCAGGAGGGAACAGACCCGGCGTGGAGCATGGCATGGCAGGAGCTCTGGAGGCTGCATTCCAGCCTTGACCACCAGAGAAGCCAATCGTATGGCTCCCACTGTATCCAGAAGTCTCATTAAGTTCGTTTTGTAAGATTTTTTTGACAAGTGAGGCCCTTAAAACATGTTTCCTCATTGTGCAGAGGTTGAAGTTCAATCCAAACATTTGTCTACAGAAGAAACTGGGCAGATCCGACTGCCAGGGGGACCATCATAAACTCCACTCACACTCTGGGGCCCCGGGAAGGGGTGCTTCTTCAGCATACCCTGATGGTGGCTCTGCTAAGAATAATAATGCAAATACAAGGAATTAAAAACCCAGCATCTAAACACCTTCTGGCTTTCTATGATCTGTAACTGCAAAAATCAGCATTTTTATCCTAGCTTCTCTTCCAAAGCACATGGTTAGACAGGGCTAAATTGGCATCCCCATTCTGGTTCCTCTGGTGCCAAAGCCTTAATTCTTTATGTTCCACCAGCTACCTGCTAATGCAAAAGGGCAACACAGTGGTGCTGGGAGTGAACTCCCTAATAGCCCAGCTTTGTATGAAGCCTTTTCCAGAGATGACATTACTACACTTTTTGGGGGGCCCCCAGGGAAGCCCAGTGTCCTCTACAGCCTTGTCTTGGCATCGTGTGTGGTTGGGAAAGCTGAGTTGAAGTTGGCTTCTCCATCAAGGATGGGGCAGCCCTGCAGGCAGCAGACTCACCTTGCAGCAATGGGCAACCAGATTTGAAAGGCCTTGCCTGCAAAGTATCTCAGGGACAGATCAGGTAAGACCGGCCACTTGGGTGACTCGTGAGCCCTGCTATTATCACAAGCGTGCACTTATTCAGAGAAGGTCAAGGGGAAAGTCAGACCCTGAGGGAAGCAGGGGGGACAGGACAGGTCATGGGAAAGTCCACTTCCCAACAGTCTCCTGAAGAGAGACTTCTCAAACTCACCTGAGTCCTCAATGCCTGTCATGGAGGGCAAAGTCGGGCTGCTTCGAGCAGGACCCACAAGTCCTTTAAGGACTGACCTGTGCTCCCAGGCAGCCATCCTCCACCCACTGCTTCCAACCCACACAGGACCAGCCCTTAGCCATGGAAAAGTGAGCACCTCCTGCTCCCCAGGCACCCCCATTGTCACACAGCATGTGCTCCTTCCTCCCTTCCCAGTGTCTGTCCGACCGCTGGGCAATATCCACTCATCCCCTGAGGCCTTTCTAAGTCCCCTGGTCCCTCCTTCTGCCCAGCCTGCTCATCCCTACGTAAACTCCTTAGCCAGCTGGTGGCTCCGTCCCCGTCTGTGTGAATTAGAGATAATAATAATAATAATAATACCTTTCTCATAGAGTTGATGTGAGGATTCAGTGACACAAAACACATCAGTGCTTAAACAGGGACTGGCCAGTGCTTCATGCATTGAGCCACCATCATCCTTCTTATCAGGTTTGGATTCCAAGGGAACTGGTAGGGAATTTGCTAGCAGGAGCTTTGGCCACATGGCTCAGCCCTCACCTTCCAGGGGGGACTCCTTTCTCCTTTCAGGGCTCAACTCAAGCTTCTGTGCTGTGAAGACCTCCTTGGCTACCCCAGCAGAGAAGCCCCCCTGCAGCTGGAGCTCCCATTTGGCTATGTATGAGCCGCCATGCAGGCCCCTGGTCTCCTGTACAACAGTGGTCTGATTTGCATGCCTCTCTCCCATCAGACTGAGATAGGGGGACTATTTCTTTTTTTATTATTATTATTTTAGAAGTTCCACTGAGACTTGAAATAGGGGGAAAATCCCCCCATATGCCAAGCAAGACTCCAGTTAGAGACAAGAGAGGTAACAGTAACAATAAAACCTGCATTATTTGCCATGGGTTGTGGTCCATGGACACAGGAAAGGTAAAGATTTATTACGCACATTTACTTCACCTTGGTCTCGGACTTTCAGAGATTTACATCACATTTTGGGCAAAAACCTGAACCAACCAGATATTTGAATCAGCATCCCAAGAACACACATCCAGTGACAGGGCACTCACTATCTATGAAAATAACCTATTCCATTTTTAGTATCTCTGGCTATTGTAGAGTTTCCCTTGTATCGATCTGCAGCTCCTTCCATTAGTCATGATTCTGCTTCTTAAGCCCCATAAAAATCCATCCTCCTATTCTCAGGATAGAGATTTCAAGATAGGGCTCTTATATCTCCAGCCCCTTCCTTCCTCCAAAGTAACACCCTAGTTTCTTTGGCCAAGTCTTCAAGGCCCTCCCCATCTACTTCCATGTCAACCGACTTCCACCCAGTGGTCCCACTCCCAGTGCAGGACCCAGAGATATGGGCAGAACTTCTGGTTGGCTCCGCCTAGCACAAAACAGCAATTGAGACTCTCAGAGTCAGGCCCTTAGCTATCATCCCAGGAAGTTCAGCACCCCCACCTTACAGATGAGACTGAAGGCCACAGACGTGTGCTGATTCCCAGTACACCAGAATCACGTTTGTTGACAACAGTAAACAATATCATCATTGTTGTTACTGTTTTCACTGGCAGCCACATTACAGAATGAACTCATTAGACTTTGGTCTTAGAATTTTGATATTCTCTTCCATGACATCAACATTAATCTTGGAATTCCCCCTCGTAAACAACTCAGTAAAAAGAGAAAAGAAATAGATGAGGGATGGATAGATGATAGATAGATAGATAGATAGATAGATAGATAGATAGATAGATAGATAGATAGATAAAGGATATCCTTAGAAATGGAGAGTAGATTAGTAGTTGCCAGAGAGGCTGTGGGGAGGAGAAAGAACAGAGAGTGATTGCTAATGGGTATGAGGTTTCTTTTGGGGGTGATAAAAATGTTCTGAAATTTGATAGTGGTGATGGTTGCACAACTCAGTGAACATATTAAAAGTCACTGAATTATGTGCTTATAAAGGATGAATCATATGGTATGTGAATTATATCTCAATAAAGCTATAATTTTTGAAAAACAAAGGAATAGCTGACTCTCTCCAGCTTTCTTCAGTTCAGCAGCCATTCCTTAGTGCCCTTCGTCAACAGACTCTCAAAAGGATCCTAGGGATTTAAAGAATTGATGTCACTAGTCAGAACAGACCGTGGAAATCCTTTATTGGATGTTTTCTAAACTTCTTATTCCAAGTCAGCGTTCCAAGAAATGGACTCCATCACAGTTTGTTTTGGTCTAAGATGTGAACTCCCAGGCTACAAGTTATGAACACTGTGTGTCAAATGCCTGAAGTAATAACCTTGCTTAGTCTTCCCAGAAATTTGTAAGCCAATGGTTCTCAAACCTGAGTGAGCACCAGCAACACCTGGAGGGCTTGTTAACACACACACTGCTGGACTCTCCCCTCAGGGTTTCTGATTCAGTAAGTCTGGGGTGGAACTCGGGTTTCCAGAGGAGGCTGTTGCTGCTGGTGTGGGAACCACACACCACACTTACTCTTCTGTTTTACAAATGAGGAAACTGGAGCTCAGAAAGGTTTAGTAAATTGCCTAGAATCACATGATGGGGCAGATACTATTGTGCACTGAGCCAGTGGCATTTCTCAAATCTCTTCTCTCTGACTATGCTCAAGAATAAAGGTTGGAAATGTTCGTAGTCCTTTTCCAACATTCCTTGCAACTAGGGATGGCTGGACAGCATGATTCCAACTGGTGTCCCCTTCTTCCTGCGTCAAATGCTGACAGGATGCTGGGAAATATGTCCACCTCCCCAGGAGAGCTACATGCTACAGATGCAGAGCCGGAGGACAAAGTGATCCCGGGTCTTTGATGACTGGTGGTTCACCCAAGGATCCCAATGCTACCCCAAGACTTCTTGTTATGCATGAAAAATAAACCCTTATTGGTTTAAGCCACTGTTCGTCATTCTCTTATTTATAACCGACATCATCCCTAATGATACACAGGAATGATCAACACTGGGGCCAGGATTTATACCCAAGTCCATCTAACCTAGTCCTACTGAATCAGAATCTGCATACTACCAAGATCCTCAGGATCTTCATACGCACATGAAAGTTGGAGAAGTCAAAGTTCTAGTTCAATGGTACCCAAGACTGACCATCAGAATCACCTGGAAATCTAAAACCAAATACACAAACCAAAAAACAGAGTCCTGGGCCTCACCGCAGGCCTACTGAATCAAAACTCTGCTTAAATAGGAACCAGAAACCACCACATCACTGGTTCTTTATATGATTTTGCTCAGGGATCTCTTTAAGAAACTAATTAGAGCTAGGGCCCTTCTCCCAGAAACCTGCATATGTACACAGACTCGTGTTTTACATCTAATTTCAGGGATTCAGGGAAGTCCACCCAGAGTCCTCCTAGGATGTGTAAACTCCAGAAAAGGAGCCCTCTCTACATGTCTGAGCAGTTACAGAAATGCACTCAGGATCCTAATGAGAAGAGGCAGCCTAGCTCCTGTCAGCTGGGCCAGTCCTGGTTCGTTCTCACCTGAAGATGGTTTATGTAACCAGCTAGAGCCCAGGGTCACAATTCAATTAGCAGCTTCTGCAGCAACTACAGCTTTGTGTTCCCTGGGCTTTCCCATCACCCCAGATTACAGAGCTTTTCATTTCATTTTCACCAAATTAACCTAATTCGCATGGAGGATGACTTCCTGCTCAACCACTGCCCACAAGGATGCCACAGAGGCAGGTGCCTCATTCAATTAGGAGGAGATTTTGAAAAATACACGCAGAACACGCTCTTCAAAACAAGGCACTCAACAATTCAACACATGCACAGAGTATCACTGCCTCCCCCCAGTCAACAGGGCAGATTACTCTCCCTCCACCTATAGTTTCTACTGCCATGCTTACTTCAGCATTTTGTCAGGTTAATTGCTTACTGGATTTTGCAGACCACAGGCTTCTGGAGGCAGATGACAGGTTTTCATCACTATGGTACTATGCCCAGACCTAGCTAGCACAGGACCTGGGAAAAAGTCGGCACTAAAAAAGATGATGATTGGATGGATAGGTGGATGGATGGGTGGACAGACAAATGGACGGGTGGAAAGATGGGGGATTCTGTTCTTTAAATATAGTAAAGGAAGTTAGAGTCCAGAAAATGCAAATGCAAGTTCCATCATGCACTAGATGGCCCTGAGGTCTCAGCAAGGCATTTAACCTTGAGTCTTGGTTTACCTCTACAAGATGGGGTCACTAAGAACACATACCTGAATTTCTAGATATGATGACAATTAAATTAGAGAATACATGTAAACACACTGCCATACAAAGCAGCCCTCAGACTAGGACTGTGGAAAGGGATGGGTCCCCAAATCTGGCAGAGCGGGGCTCTAAGTCTGGCTTCACCATTGCCAGCTGTTTGACCTTGGGGAAGTGTCATAAACTCTCCGCACTTGCTTCCTCATTTGAGTAACAGGGATGGCAGTAACTCCCCTCCCAGGGGCCCTGAAGGAGACACAGAGACAACTGACAGTGTGGGTGGTGGCCAAATGTGCATCCCCTTCCCTTAGCCTCTTGCCCCCCATTGCCAGATGGTGTGTTTAAGTTTGTGGAATTGATGATAAGAAGTGGTTGGATAAAAAAATTGCCATTTCAATAAATCTGATCAAATTGTGTGGGAAAGCATGACCCAATAACCAGATCTCTAATTAGAGGTTGGGGGAGTGGGTGCACTGTGAGATTTCTTGCTATGCAGGCCTCACAGCTCAGAGCTCAATAGAACATAGAGCTTTCAAAGCCAAGTTTCACAATTTTCCACCACATGAGCAAACTTCATTTGCCTTGATGAAGCAATAACTGTGTGCTTTGCTTTATGTATTTCCCCTTTCCTCTCCTCCCTGGCCCTCCTCACTAGTCCATTCTGCCTTCTTCACAACCCCATGCTTCAGTGTTTTTCCCTCCTAGCCTCTGAGGTGGCAAAGTTGTTCAGGGATTTGGGGCCAGAGTCCTAGGTTCAAATCCCAGCTCCTAAATCTTGACTACATGACCTTATACAAATCAGTTCACCTCCATGAACCTCAGTTCCCTTTGAATCTGGGGTTATCCACTCCAGCCTGGGGGTGGGGGCTGTGAGTGGATGCAGTGAGCTATCATAGCTAATATGGTAGGTCATAGTTTCTTTCTCCCTCTGTGCATGTCAGGGGATCCAGCTAGAAGCTCAGATGGGCCTGATTCATTTGTTCAGGAAGAAGGGGAAATGAGAAATCCCCAGACCCAAACCAGTCTTGGATGGAAGTCAGGCAGTGGGAAAAGTCCTTACTGCAAATGCCTATAGAAACATTCTGGTATGTTACAGTCCTCTGGCTCCTTCCACCAGGGCTATGAGGCTTGTTTGGCTGGAAGGGCCAGCAGCTGTTCTCTTGATGGCCCCACAGTTCTCCCTGTCTCTCTGCCTGCCTGCCTGTCTATCTGGAGGTGCTTAGAAGTCAGCTGCAGAGAAAGAGATACCCATTTCCCAGAGAAAGAGATACCCTTTTCCTAGAACCCCCAACTCAATTCAACCCAAATGGTAGGAAAGACTGTAATTAGAAAGAGCTTTAACCTCAGATGAGCTGTGGGGAGGCTTGTGATGGGGTTCTTGCTAAGCCACTGATCCATGGATCAGTGTCCAGCTGCCCATTCACACTATGTGAGCCCTCCCACATTCCAGGGCAGCTCACACCATGCCCAGGCTCACCCGCACAGGGGCTCCTGCCCTTCAGTTCTTCTCAGGACAAGAGAGGCAGAAGAATGGCTAGGTGGTCCTGAAGAGCCTCCTGAGAGCCTGAGCATGGTCTGTGCAGCTCAGTTCTCTGCATTTGACATGCTGGGTTCTTCACAGGCATTCTCTCATCACCTCTCCTCTATGAGGTGAACCCGGCTGGAGCCATTTTACAGATGAAGACACTAAGGCCCAGGGAAATGCACAGTGCCCAAGTAAACTCAGCTGGGCCATAGCAGACGTACCTTTCAGATATGTGTCTAGTTGTCATCCTATGCAGTGGCCTTTCCACCCCCAGGAGCTGTCAGACACCCACCTCTGTGATCTGTTCTCCACCCAAGTTCCCAGTGTTTGAGACATAGCTTGAAGGGCAAACAGTAGAAAGCACAAGGTGCCAAGCACTGGAATATACTCGCTGGTGAGTGAACCAGGCTTTCCTTCTGCACAGTCATGGGGCAGGAACACCTTGCCTTTGCCTATGATAGAACTAACCAGGGCTCCCAGAAGTCATCCTATAGCAGAACACATAGCATCCCCATTAACACCTAAAATACCCAGAAGCTCCAGAGTTCACTAGTTGTCACTGATGTAGCCTTAGATCTAGGAACTACCCATCATACAGCCAACTTGAACCCAAAAAGTGCCTCTCAAAAGGCTGCACTTCCAGCAGAGAAAAAAAGACTGATTGGACCAATGTGGCTCGAACCCCTAGGCCAAAATGTCAACATTAAATCATAGGCTAGGAAGAAAAAAGAAATCATTTATCACTAGAATGATAGGAAGTCCATGGGTAAAGCCAGAACTGCATTTTCTCACCATGCAGAGTGGATGTGTAATTCCCCCCCATTTCTCTGGAAATAAGGGGCTAGTGCTATCAGTGAAATAATTTACAAGCCAATGTGCTCCATTGTAAATGGCTGGTATGTTTACTGGCTATAAAAAACATCTCTGAACACACTGACCTTCAGCAGGTGAGCCCTTAAGTTTATAGCACTGAGGAATTGTTTTACTGCTCAGCACAAGCAACAGGTATGCTGGACACCTGTTGGGGGTGAGTGGTGGGGGATGGAGCTCTCTGGAATTTCAGCTAAATGAAACCCTCAGGAGCACAAAGTGCCCCCAGTGTGAGCCAACCAGATAAAACAAACCACGGAGTGCCTCGCCAGAGCTTGGCCCATGGTAGGCAGCCAAATCTAGGATGAGCCAACTAAACAGGTCCAGGCTAAGTATTGAGGCCTGAAGTTCAAGAGGATGGAGTCCAAGACAAGTGCAGAGGGAATGCCAGGGACTACACTAGAATAACCTAAATAAATTGATATAATTATACGGGAAAGGGGTAAGAGAAAGATCCAGTGGTATATAAGTCAGGGTCTCCAAAGAAAGAGAACCAACAGGATGTACATAGATATGTAGAAGGGGAGATATACTAGGGAACTGGCTCACACAGGTATGGAGGCAGAGAAATCCCTCCATCTGCCATCTGCAAACTAAAGGACCAGGAAAGCTGGTGGTATAATTCAGTCTGAGTCCAAAGGTCTGAAACTCAGGGGCCAAGAGCATGAAGTCCTGTCTGAATCCAAATGCCTGTTCAAGGGCAGGATAAGATGGATGTCTTAGCTTAAGCAGAGAGAGAGAACTTGTCCCTCCTCCACCTTTTCGTTCTATTCAGGCCCCCAGAGGACTGGAATGTGCCGACCAATACTAATGAGGGCCAACTTTTTACTCAGTCTACCCATTCAAATGCTCACCTCTTCTGCAGACACCCTCACAAACACACCCAGAAATAATGTCTTACCAACTCTCTGCGCATCCCTTAGCCCAGTCAAGTTGACACAGAAAATTAACCATCCCAGATGGGAGCTACAGCCAAAGGCCCAATACTGAGCAAATCTAGAACAGAGACAAAGCAAGAAATATTCTGGAAGATGTTCATGAGTCAAAGAAGCAGAGAGTGTGGAAGCTGCCAAATGATGCATGGGTGAATTGAGTTGACTGAAAGAAACAGGTTTAGTAAATACAGATATTCTTTCTTCTTCACCCTTCAACTTTCTCTGATGAGGTATTACTTTTCCCATCAATGACTTAGTGTGGAGATTTCAGAGAGGCCCCAGTGCAGAGCTCACTTCCCCAAAAGCCAATTACCAAACTATCCATGAGGATATCCGTGTTGGCCTCAGCTAGGCACATATTCTTTGAGTCCTCACCAGAAAGCTAAGGTGACATCTGACAATACCTCATGAGTTTTGAACCACATTATCAGTCTCAGACCCTTTAAGAACTGACAGAAGTGTACAAAAGAATAAAGAATGCCCAGCTAAAGCATACTTAGAGGGTTCTGAGCCCTCAAAGGCAGTGATGAAATCGAGGACTGTGTACAATTTGTTCACATGAAGAGTCCTAAAAGAAGACTTCACGCTCAGCCAGTGTCCTGGCCAAATGAGGAAGAGCCAAATGGGTTGGCCTACAGTTGCCCAATACCCGGGGCCTCTGGGGAGAAATAAGGAGGAAGCAAGCTATTATGCCCAGACCAAGTTAGAAACCTAGTGATTTCCATTCCTGGTGTTTTTAATTCTGTGTCTTTGAAGGTCATTTTCAATTTTTAATTGAAAAAAATATTATGGTTGATGACCTGCCAGTTCTTCACACATAAAATTATCATTGAAAGCCAGAAGCCCCCACCTTTTATAAATAAATAGGCAGAACAATCTCTGAGAAGACCTGAAGCTTGGTGGGGGGTAAGGGGAGAACCTGCATTCCTGTCCCTGCTCTCCTAGTATACACATCACATACATGCAAGCACACACACACACTCATGCACACACATACTATAACCTTCAAGCAAGGCTTGTCCACTACCATACTCAACACCTAGCACCGAAGCTGGGGTAGTACTACTGACCATTTGGCAAATAAATTGATCAATAAATAAGGATATAAATGAGAGGAACCAGACACACAAGGAAGAGAAGGTTCAGAACAGATGTGGCTTGAAATCCTGCACCCAGAGAGCTCACAGATCTATTGGCAATAACAAGCCCTGATATTTGCATAACACCCTTCAGCTTACAAAACCCCTCCACATCCCATATCACTTTTGATTCTCACCTGCCCCTCTCCTCCAAGAGGTTAGGAAGGAACTTTGTGTCGAAGTTATAAAAGAAGAGGCTAAAGCCTATAAAGGTCCATGTTTTGTCTAAGATAGAAAGAAGCAGAGCTAGGAAGTGCAGCTTTTGAAATCAAAGTTTTAGCTCTGGTGGCTACCGGTCTATGGGTTTAGGACCACTGGTCTAAATGTACACTATTTAAGCCAGTGACTCCATCACAATCCAGGAAGAGTGGAGAAACTAACAACATCCATCCATTCGTGTCTTTACTCAACACATAGGTAGTGGACACCTCTTATGTTCCAGGCTGTATTTGAGGAGATAGAGACACAGCAATAAATAATACAGACAACCCCTCCCCAAGTTGACATAGTGGTGGGAGAGATCAAGACCAAAGGGGTAGATAAGAAGACAAACAAGATAATTAATTATAGACTGTGAGGAGTGCTATGAAAGAGAGAAATGAGGTGACAGAATAGAAAATAACTGGGGGTCCACTTGGATGGATAGCCTCAGAGGCTTCGGAAAAAGGGTTATTTGAGCTAAGCGCTAAAAGATGAGAATGATCCAGTCTTTCTGGAAGTGGTCCAGGCAGAGGGAGGGAGCATGTGCCACGTGTTGGAGGCGGTAAAGAGTTCAGGGGTTCCAGGCTGGGGAAGGAGGCCAATGTGGCTGGAGTATGAATAAGGGAAAAGGACCTTTCCATGGATGCAAAAGTAAATGTAGATAGAGGCATAGACAAAGATGTAAATCATTTTGCTTTTGCCTGCCCAGCATCTCACTTCCTCCTGGTGGCAGAACATCATTTGCCTCTGAATAATTAATTACCCTTCCACTATCTTCATCCCATGAGATTTGGGTGGTACTGACCCAACTTCCCAGCACCAGAAATGGGTACATAATCCATGCTTGGATAATCATTCCCTGCCTCAGTGTACCTGTCAGCATTCCAACCAACTCACCCAACCCACCCCCAGCCACCTGGCCACCATATAACTCAACCAGGCCAATAAACAAAACTTTAGCCAGAAATATTGGTAAAGATGTAAGTGTGCCCTGCTGCTGGGGACCATCTTCCCATAACCAAGAGAAGAACATGCTTAAGAATAAAGCCAGCCCAGAGCAAAGCAGAGCTGATGTGGTTATTGTTTGAGCCCCAGGATCCAGCTGAACCTGACTTTGCACCTATGTGAGCCACTAAATGCTTTTTTTTTTTTTTTTGCTCGACCAAGTTTGAGATGGAGCTTCTATAACCTGCAAGTCATGCATGATCCATACTTATGGTTATGCTAGCTGCTGAGTGGCAGATTGAGGAGGGACAAAAGCAGAAACAGAAACCCATTAGGAGGCTACTAGAGGAGTCAGAGAGCTGGACTGAAGACTTTCCCCAAACAGGATCCATATTTTTGGAGCAAGTCACTGTACTGAAATGTGTGGCCATCTGTATACTGTACACTGCTCCCATGTCAAGCTCACTGGACATGCGGAGCACCCACACCTGCGTGTGCCCCATCCCTCTGCTTGGATCATTCTCATTCTCTGTTTCTCAGTTCAAATGGCCCTTTCTCAGAGCAGCTTCCAGGAAATCTGTTCAAGCAGACTCCCCCCAATTACCCCCGCCCCGTTATCCCATCCCTTTGCTTATTGCTTCATAGCACTGTCACAATCCATAGTTACCTTATTTATTTATTTTCTTATTTCTTTAGTCTCTCTCTCCTAGTGGATATAAGCTTGGTGAGGACAGGAACTGTGTCTGTTCTAGTCATAGTTGTGTCTCTAGCTCCTAGGCACAGCATGGAACACAACAGTGCTCAATAAACATATGCTGACTACCCTTTGACCCAATAATCCCTCTGTTGACAGTGATTTCCAAAAGGCAACTTAAAAATTAATCTTTTTTTTTTTTAGATTTTATTTATTTGACAGAGAGAGACACAGCGAGACAGGGAATACAAGCAGGGGGAGTGGGAGAGGGAGAAGCAGGCTCCCCGCTGAGCAGGGAGTCTGATGTGAGGCTCAATCCCAGGACCCTGGGATCATGACCTGAGCTGAAGGCAGACACTTAATGACTGAGCCACCCAGGTGCCCCCAAAATTAATCTTTTAAATGATTTAGATACAGATAGTTATTGCAAACTACACTGTCCAAAAATTCACTTTCAGTCAATAACGACATATCCACAAGGTGGTTACCATAGCCAAAGAAAAATCATAATTACGGAGATTTAGAAAAATGTCCTCAAACAAGGTCAAGTGATAAAGGAAGGATAAAACATTGTACGGATTACACCCATATTAGGAACGAATATGTACCTATAATGAAAATCTAAACACACATGCTTAGTACAGGAAGGGAGGGTACAAAAATAAATAAGTGATGTGGAAAGTGTATGCATCCAGGGTGTTTGTTTTTTTTTTTTTTACAATGCTTTTTATTCCCTTACAAGTGGATTTAACAATAAATAGGCAACACAGAGTTGTGCACAATAACCAGATAAAGAATAAAATGCTGCAGAATGTTGGGCTGTAGGAGTAATGCCAACCTCAGAGAGCTATTGTGAAATTTAAATGGGATCCTGGATTTCGAAGTGCCCAGCATAGGTCTGGCATAAATGTTTGCTTCATAAAATGTAATAATAACATAAACTACTATAATAAAAGCATAATGCTGGTAAACATCATATTCTGAAGATAAGAGGATGGGCTCCACCACTACCTATGTGACCTTGGAGAAACTATTTAATATGCCTAAAGCCTCAGTTTCCCCATATGTAAAGGGAGGTGATGAAAGTATCCACCTTACGTAGTTCTTATGACACTTCCTTGAATACAGCAAGCACTCAGAAGCCCCCCCCCCCCGCCCCGCCCCACCACACCATCATCATCAGTTGCAAGGAACAAAGCTTCAGTCAGGCCTCATATTATTCTGTCCCATGATCTGACTGATGGTGACCATGTCTTTATTGTTGCTAACTGAGTGCAAGGAAAAGGGCTTCAGTGGGCGAAGAAGTGTAGAAGGAAATGAATCACTGACCCTTCGAAAGAGGAATTTATTATTCCTTTGCCACATCAAGAGGGCACTTACTAGCTACAAAATGGTTTGCGACCACTTATTGGCTACTCACTGGTCACCGTGTTGGGGAAGCCTAAGTCATCTCAATTCCCCTGTGGAGGTGTGCTGTGCTCCTGAGCTCTGGCACCGAGTGGGGTAGCCCAAGAGGAGCTGCCTCTCAAGTTTCAGAGAAGAGTCAGGAAAACTGAAGGAGCCTGAGTGTCACGCAGCAGAGAAGCATATAGCTCCACTCCAATCCTCCTGTGTCCCGATGACTCCTCCCTCTCGGGGTGGATTAGGTCTGTCTATTGCCTTTCAGGCCCTCACCGAAGCATCTCAGAGCAGGCCCTGGACATCCCAGTGAGGGGAACGGGTTTATCCTCAAACTCTGTCTGTATTCAAATTCTAGCTCTACCTTTTCCTTGCTGTGTGACTTTGGGCAAGTTATTTAAACACTCTGAGGCTGCTTCCTGATGAGCCTATTGTGAGGATTAAAAGAGATTTGGGGATGGTGCTTATTAGCACAAAGCCTGAAACATAGCATGTGTTCAAAAAGTGTTAGTGATGATGATGATGATGATGATGATGAGTACTATTACCATTGCTACTACTAATTAGGGAGGGGGTATCAGAGGCCAGTTAGGAAGTTATAAAAAAAATGAGAGAACAAAAGAAAGGAGGGAGAGAGGGAAGAATTTGACCATGTGCACCCCCAACATAAAACCTGCCAATTGATTCCTTTCATTTATAGGAGGAAGTCCGTCCTTTAGACACATCCATGCAAGGTTCTCCTTGGTACAAGCTGAACTACCCACCACCAGCCTCCCTCTTGCTACCCTTATCACTTCGACACTCTGCTCCACTCACACTGAATGCCTAGCTGCTCCCCCAAACATCATGGCTTCTCATGGCTGGGCTAGGGGCCCCATCACTATGCTCCAGGTGCCTGGGTGTCTTGCTAGGGGGACACTTCACTACTGAGCTTTCAGGATACGTTTATCTTTCAGTGTCCCTGAGTAGTTCATGAGTCCCATGCAGATTAGTGACTGATTCATTTCAGTCTCCCTTGTACCTCTCACTAATCCCAGCTCAATAAACATGTGTTGTATTGAACGGAAATATAATAAACTGTTCATTATGCTATAGAATCAATACTAGTAAAAGGTACAAAGAAGGGGCTGAGCAATTGTCAAGCGGCCCGGAACATGAGGTCTGCACTCACCAAGAAACCCTACTCATTACAACCAAGCCCAGCTCTACCTTGCAGGGTGGGGTCAAGTCTCCTGCTTACACTCCATGGGTGCCCCCACAATGGGAATATTCACACCTCATGCTGTCTCTCTACCTACCTGGTTTTCTTCACCTGAGCTTTAAGGAAAGCAGAATGAACAGTGTATCTGCACACAGCCAAAATTACCATGCCCCATACCCCAAAAGCCTTCTTGCTCCTCCTGGTTCAACCACTCCTTCTGAGGCTCAACATGCAGGGATGGAGGTAAGGGATGAGAAATAAGGACTAGACCCTAATTGCAGTTCCTCTCTGAGAAGCAAAAACACAAGTTCTAGAGAAATGAAAATGAAGATTCACTGCTTTCATGGTGATGCTAGTCGATGATTATTGTCCTGGGACTCACTGCTTTCATGGTGATGCTAGTTGCTAGTTCATTATATAAAATCAGATTGATTCCCCCAAGACACATCTTCATCTCCCCCAACCCCCAGACATCATGAAGTCATTGCCTCCCAAGCTCAAAGCCCTGGTGGCTTGACATGATATCCCTATCCACCTGCAAAGACACTGTCCTGCAGGTTAGATTTATTTGTTCCCTTCTACAATGCTTTGTAGATAAGATGCAAGAGCCAGTACACTGGGACATATACAGAATTGAGGGTTAACTCCATCATCACTAGAGTGGATCAAAAGCTGAATAGCCATCCAGTTGAGGACCAATGATGATCTGGGACCCAGATATATCATGTATGATATTGCATACCTCAAAGAGAATATTCATACTTCCTTTAAAATGCAAAGAAAACATGTGGCTACGATATTTCCCACTATGATGCTCTTTCTGGCTAACTCTTTAAAACCAATGCATACACAAACCTAGATCTTCTAATGATAGCTGACATAAATCTCTCTTTCCCTGACACATCCCAGATGAATTAAAAATCCTTAAGTGGCAGAAAAAAAAAATACTGAAGTGACACATAAGTGATCTCTGAGAGACAGAATCCTACAAGGGAGTTTGGTGTGTAGGGCACCCTATGTGCTGGTCAGTTAGGACATGATTTCCTCAAAGACAGGCCCCTTCTCCATTGTGTTCCCAGTGGCTGGCATATGGGAGGCTGAAGAGATTCAAATGAGTGAATGAGGAGGTAGACTGGATCATTTTTCAAACATGAGCCTGCTTATCTCTCGGATTCACTATGAAAACTTAAAGCCAAATTCAGAAAGCACATACTTTTCTATGTTCCTAACCCTGGTGTTGCCCCTGTACCTATGGGTCAAGCACTCACAGTTAAAAGAACATACCTTAATTAAGGATTAAGGTGTTTTCAACAGAAAAGAAGAAGCCATCCAATTAAAAGTGGCTCAAAGAATTAAGAAATCTATTATCTCAAACACAGCAAGTATAGGGGTTTCGGATGAGTTACAGAGGAGGCCCCTCCCACACCCATCCACACTCCTACACATACACACCCTTCATAGTAAGTCCCAGTTTAATTATCCAAAAGAAGAGACTCTTGCAGATCTCAGAGTGGCTGCACAAGGCAGGTGCTGATCAGAACACATGCCTTAGCGAGGTTTCTCCAGAGCTCCTGATGACATTCAGAGGGCTATGTCACTGTCCTTTCTCACTGAGGGCTTACATCACTAAACTACAAGAATTTACCCTAACATCTAAGGCTTCTGTTTACAGGAGTATTTAAACATAGCAAGAGTGAGTCCATTTCCTCACCTATAGGAAGAAAGCAAAGTCCATGCCGAGAAATCTTCAAACATCACTCTGCTATTTCAGCATTGCAGGGTATGAGAAAACTCATTTCCTCACATTTTACTTGAGAATTTGGATGCAGAATGCTAGCACAATGATTAGAAATCCATCTTCCCTAATTCAGATAACACGAAAGCTCGAGGTAGGGTGACTCCACCGGTTGATTTGATAGCTTTGTCAAGTACCCAGATTTTTTCCATGTCTCAGTACACCAAGTTTGTTCCCAGACTGGCTCCCCTCTTGGTCATGAGAGGCCTGCCACCATTCCAGGCATCCCAACTGGACAGGAAAACATCCAGAGGCAGAAAAGAAACTGATTCTTCTAGTTTCCTCTTTTGAAGAGTTAAAGAAACCATCTCCACATGCCTCCCATCAGCTCCCCCTCTGCATCTCCTAGGCCATGGTAGATGACACATGCACCTGAAGGTCCACTGCTGACAAGGGAAAATAGGATTACTGTAGTTAAGCTACTCACACTTCACCTTTGAGCTGGAAACAGAGACACCTTCCAAACTGGGGTTTTGTCAGCAGACAAGAAAGGAGTAGGGCAAAGGGCAGGCAACTAACCTGTACAAAGTAGCCCGCCATCAACAAGGACTTTGCAGGGTTCTACGCTGTCTGGGTGCCAGGGGTCCCTTCAGGCAGAGAGGCCATGGAAGAGAAGGGCTTTGGCACTTGGGTCATCCATGGAGTTTGCTTCTGGCTCCTCTTGGGGCCTCAGCGAAGCATGTGGGGAATGTGCTGACATGATTTGGGGCACTGCTGCCACCATTGGTGATTTGCTGCCCATGCCACTTCCGGAGGCTCCCAAATCTCATAGGATACAATAGGAAAAAAATAGAGTCAGGGTACAAGGGCAAAGGAAACCACTTTATTGGATACCTACTAGACACAAGACATTTTTTTATATACTAGATCATTTTGTTCTCGTGATAACTGCCAGCTAAGTATCATTGGCATTCTGTCATAAACAAAGATCCTGAGCCATCATTAAACAACTTGCCCAACATCCCACAGCTAGAAAGTGGCAGAGCCGAGACTCATGCTCAAAGCTATCTGACTCTAACATTGTCAGCTCCTGTCTGCAGACATGTTACCTTCCAGTGCCAAACAGAGCACTAAGCCACAAGTAAAGAGAAAGGGACACTCCAGAAAACCTTAAGTCCGGGTAGGAATGTAGTCAGAAAAGCTTAAGAAAGAATAACGCTCAAGAAAACCAGACATCTGCATCACAGTTTGACCCCATAAATACAGATCCCATGCACAAGATACAGATAAAGCACCCTCTGCTCCTGAGGGCCTACCCATGGGTTGCTACGATTTGATCTCATAAGACCCCTCAAAGTATGGTCCAAGGACCAATGCTGATCTGAAAACCATTTCCAGTTCACGATAAACACAGACATGAAAGTGAGTGGCTGGAAACCCATTTAACACCTTGACATTACTGTGACATTCAAGCATGTAATTAGAGGACTTATCTCAAGGAACAAGGCATTGCTGAACTCGGGCTGCATGTGGCACTAGCTGCACTCTAGTATTGGTCTACAACAGATCAGAAGATTTTAAGGTTAAGATAGATAATATTTTGGGTGCCTGGGTGGCTCAGTTGGTTAAGCGACTGCCTTCGGCTCAGGTCATGATCCTGGAGTCCCAGGATCGAGTCCCGCATCGGGCTCCCTGCTCAGCAGGGAGTCTGCTTCTCCCTCTGACCCTCCTCCCTCTCATGTGCTCTTTGTCTCTCATTCTCTCTCTCTCTCTCAAATAAATAAAATCTTTTAAAAAAAAGATAAATAATATTTTTTTAACCTTGGTGTTCACAGAAAGTTGGAAAAGGACCACTCTGGAGTTTGGCTGGTTAGATATAATCACCCCCATTTTACAGGTGAAAAGAATGAGACTCAAAGAGACTGAGGCATTTGACCAAGGTCAAAACCCTGGTAAGAAATCTCTCAGCTCCTGATAACAGAAAGAGTGTTGGCCAGAAGGGGCTGTAAAAAGGTGCAGGCTTGTAAAAAATAAAGTAAAACAAAACAAAACAAAATAAAAACATTTCCTCTGTCTCTGCTGTTGCCAAAAGTTGAGCTGAGATAAGATGCCTCAGGTGAGAACGATCTACAGAGAGAAGCCAGGAATAAAAGAGAGATGGATGGGTTCACTCCTGACAAAGGCCAGTCTTTCCTCAACCTGATTTATAGATTGACTTACTAACTGTTACTGCCATTTCACCTCCAAAATCATGACGGACTCTTTTGAAAGCCTTCCCAGTCTGCCTCTAGAACTCACTAGTCCCATCATTGACTCTAGGCCCAACCACACTGAACGTCCCACCTCCTCAGAGCTTGACTCTTTCTAGAATGTTCTACTATGACCTCTTCCCCTTCCCCAACTGAAAAAGCCCTGCTCTGCCTGAAAACATTTTTGGAGTAGAATATTGTTACAGCCAAGACTGTGTTTCAAGAACCAAAACGCATTCAAGCCCATTTTAAAAGGGAGGATATATAGTAGGGCTGTTCAGCGGCCTCCCACAGACATCCCAAGACAGGAGCAGAAGTGAAGGATCAGACGAGGGACTACAAAACCACCAGCACCTGAGGCACCTCTTGCTTGCTCTCTCTGAGAAGCCACTGTTCTCTGTCATCCTCCTGGTATCTCAGCTTCTCTCTGCCAACCCGCCCCAATCTCCATTTTCTCCCGCGCTTCCTCTTTATTTGTTGCTTTACCATCTCTGTACCTTCACTCACACACAGTCATTGCGGCCTCCCAACCTCAACTCCCACCTTGCAACTTGGCAAATGTAGCACCAGCACAAACTAGATCCACCTCCCCAATCCCAGGTCTGACTTCCTGAAAAAGGAAGTGGCCTGCAAGCCAGGCCACTAATCAGGGGTCACCAGCCTACCTAAGAATCAGCTATCCTGAGGTCCAAGGTCAATCTTTGATCTATTGCCAGAAAAGGCCAGGTATGCAATGTGGTAAATGTCTGCTTTAATCAAGAAGACTGTAAATAGGCAGGCTGATACCACTAACATAGTCTGCCCGGCAATAAATGAAACAAATAAACTCCTATATATCCTTCAGTTCCCAATTCTGGTGACAGCTCCTCTGGGAGGTCTTCCATGATCTCTCCAGGTTGGCTTTTATCCCTTGTATTCTTGTAGTGCAGTGTGAATCCCTCTACAGGAATGCTCTCCGTGTTAACTGGAAATTGCTTGCTTGCATCGCTACCTTTCCACTAGACAGTGAGGGCTTTGACGACTCAGACCACACCACAGTCACCTTTGGATTTAAAGTGTGTAGCATGGAGCCCGGTGCCGAACATAGAAGGAGTTCTATAAATGAGCAGGAAGTGAACAACTGAAAGGCTGAGTAGCACCTGATACTATCCAATGTGACCAAGTTAAGTCCCTCTGCGTCCACTCCAGATAAACCGAGGAGAGGGCTGGGAGACAGGGATGGAGAGGAGGAGGAATTGAAGCAAAAGGATTCTACAAAGAAAAATAAAAAGAAAAGAAAATTAGCCCCTAAAAGGAAGAGATAAAGAAGTAGGGAAAGCTCTGGCATTGTTTACTTCCAGGTGTTTCTTTCGGTATGTTTGGATTCCTTGCTAAAGCAGGTGGGAATAAGGGATCAAAGCCTGGACTCAGTCTCCCCATCTGTAAAATGGAGATAGTACCCATTGCTTTGCCAGGTGGCTGAGAGGACAAAAATAGGTAACCGATGAAAAGTGCCCAGCAGAGCATCCTGGGACAGATAAAAGAAGTTCATGGAGTATGGGGAATCATTTTAGAACTGCCCAGAGCATGCCAGGCAGGCTGGCATGAAGGTGGGATGTACAGGGACTTCCTGTAGGACTTCCTGTAGGACTTTCACAGGGAAGCACTGAATCTGTATGAAATTATTCTTCACCCGGGGGGGTATTCCTGGGGTGGGGGTGGGGGGGCAGCAGGGGAGCCACTGACCACTGACAGCAGGAGGTCTGTGCAGGCCAATAACAATGTTATGATGTTAATCATTAAAATATTGTGTCTGTTTTTGTCTGGGGACAAGGCATTTTGATCTTTGTTCTCCCTCTATAAAGATGAAAGGTAGGGTGCTACCAAAGGGAACAACTCCAAGCCAAGAGGATGTCATGCCTGCCTAGCCACCTAGCTGGAAAGGCTTCAGCTCCTGCAGGCCCCAGCTGGGTGTTCCTGGAGGATAAAGCCTGAGCAGCTGCAGGTGGAAAGGGAGCAAGGCTCTACCCATTCAGTAACTGGCTGGCAAGAGAGAATTAAAAAGCAAAGTGAAGGTCTATCCCAAGAGAAATAAAAACATATGTCCATATAGAAACTTGTACATGAGGCGCCTGGGTGGCTCAGTTGGTTAAGTGTCTGCCTTCAGCTCGGATCATCATCCCAGGGTCCTGGGATCGAGCCATGCAAAGGGCTCACTGCTCTGTGGGGAGCCTGTTTCTCCCTCTCCCTCTAACCTGCCTCTCTCTCTCTGTCAAATAAATAAATAAAATCTTTAAAAAAAAAGAAACTTGTACATGAATATTCAATGCAGCATTATTCCATAACAGCCCAAAGGTAGAAACAACCAAATGCCCATCAACTGATGAATGGATAAACCAAAAGCACTACATTCATACTATGGACTATTATTTGGCACTAAAAGGAATTAAGTATTGATACACCAAGGACTGAGCTTGAAAACATTATATTAAGTGCAAGAAGCCTGTCACAAAAGACCATATATGATTCCATTTATATGACACATCCAGAATGGGTAAATCCATAGAGACTGAAAGTAGATTAAGGTTGCCAGGGGCTGGGGGATAAGGGAATGGGGAGTGACTGCTAATGCATTTCTTTCTGAGGTGATAAAAATGTTCTACTCTGTAAATATACTAAAAACCGTTCAATGGTATACTTTCAACAGGTGAATTGTGTGGTACAGGAATTATTGCTTAATAAATCTGTTATAATAAAAAAAATAGCAGTGTGGAATAGTAGTTCATGCCTGAACTTTGGGTCAGATTCTTAGTTCTCATATTTTCATTAAGAAAACTCTGAGCACCTACTAAGTGCCAAGCACTGTTCTAGATGTTGAGTCCACAACAATGAATAAGACAGACAATGCCCAGCTCTCTTGGCACTTATGTTTTACAGGAGAAATCTACCAAAAGAAAATTAAAAATTTAGGGCGCCTGGGTGGCTCAGTTGGTTAAGCGACTGCCTTCAGCTCAGGTCATGATCCTGGAGTCCCTGGATCGAGTCCCACATCGGGCTCCCTCCTCGGCAGGGAGTCTGTTTCTCCCTCTGACCCTCTTCCCTCTCGTGCTCTCTATCTCTCATTCTCTCTCTCTCAAATAAATAAATAAAATCTTTAAAAAAAAAAAAAAGAAAGAAAATTAAAAATTTAAAAGGGTAAATAAGCAAATAAATGCAAGTGTGCTGAGACCATGAAGCAAGTAAAGAGCTTAAAGAAAGCATCCCTTAGAATGTGGAAGCATGCATAGGAAAAATTCTGGGCAGAGGGGCTAGCATGCATAAAGGGCATGGGGCAGAAAAGGACTTGGTGTGTTAGAGGCACTGAAGAAGACCAGAAGGGCAGGAACAGTCACATTCCCACTTCTTTGAGCAGACCACAGACCAGGCCCTTCCTCTCTGAGCTCTTCTACAGTAAGATGGGGAGAAAAACAGTACCTGCTCACACGTGGGAACACCTGGCTGTGTGCTGGGTGGAGAGTAGGTAGTACCCAAATATTTCTCTCCTCCATCCCCAACTCAGGTGCTGGATACAGTTTATTCCTCCAGCCTAGACTGGGTATTCTTCCTCTCTCTCCCTTTAGAAGCATAGACATTCCCTGGAAGAGTCAACAAAACTAGCAAATGAGCCACACAATCCTCTTGGTCATGGTAGGGCCTGACATATTTTCCCTGTATGCCTGTACTACATGGGCCACAAGAATCAGGCTGTGTTGGTTTGTGAACTGTTTATCCTTGAACAGCACGAGCTGGTAGGTCCTTGTTGACCAGTATCTCTAGAGAGGCCACCATGGTTGCCTTTGTTCCTCAATAGCCTGTTGGCAGGCTCGAGGCTTGGTCTGAAACTGGTCTGAGTCAGAAGCTCAGCAAAGGGAGAAAATGTGATGCTGTTGATAAGGGCAGATTCCAGGCAAACTTAGTTCAACTTCTTCCTAGCTAAGTGCCCTGAGGTAGGGGACTCCCCTCTCTGGTCATTTTTCTCTGGCACTATCAGCCTCTGCTACCATTTTACAACATTTGAGTGTCTACTTGAATCCTCCCTGTCACCCATGATATTTAGCACTACTGTTATTCCCATTTCACAGAAGAGTAAACTGAAGCTCAGACAGCTGAGGTCAGTACCCAAGGTCATACAGCTAGTTGATGAAATTACTGGATTTGAACCCAGGAAGTCTGGCTCCAGAACCTGTGATCTGTACAACCGCACACTATAACATCCCTCAGCTGTGAATCGGGACGATAACGCTTGCATTGTGAGGTTTTCATGAGGATGGACCTGAGCTAATGGAAGATAAAGCACCTTGGTGCTTGGATCAGAGAGAGCGTACAATGAATTGTACCTAGCCTACTGCCCCTATGCCCCTGGAGTTTAAAGGGGACTCTGATGTTAGAAGGGATTTTTTCAAACTTCCAGGTGAGGTGTAGCCAGAGAGAAATTGACACCACCAGTTCACAACGCCAAATCCCTCGCCCATGGAGCTCTCCAGCAGCCACTGAAGTTTCCATGCAGACCCAGGAGAGATGATTTGAGTTTACAGGGGAACCTGCCGGTGTCCGCTGCAGGGCAGCTGGAGACTGACAAATGCTCTGAGCAGGAGGCTTCCGTGGCTAACTGGAGGAATTGGTAGGGTTATGGGAAGGTGGGCTGGGGGATCCAGTCTACTTGACTCTGTCAATGTCAATGGCTATCAAAGTCAACTCCAGGGGTCTCCAGAGCTGCTGAGGCAGAAGGAGTCTTTCAATGAGGAACTTTCAAAGGAGTCTTAGACTCCAGTTTGGCAATGAATGTGAGGGCGCCACACTCAATCACAAGGAAAGCTGCATTTTTTCCACTACGGAGTCAAGAGGGCAGCAGAGCGAAGTGGAAGGAGCCTAATCTCACTTCTAGACTTACTAAAAGGGAGTTTCTAAACTTTCCAAGACTCTGTTTCTCCACCTGCAAAATGAAGCAAGTAACACCTACCTTACAGAGGGTCGTCCGAGTATTATATATATGGCAAGCATCTAGCAAGGGGGCTGGCACACATTTTTATTTAAAAATAATAATAATCAAAGCTCTTATTTACTGTGCTAAACTTTATACATGCATTTGATATTCTCACCGAATCCCAGCAACCACCCTGTGAAGATAGATATTATTAATAGTCCCATTTCCCAGATGAGAAAACTGAGGCTAAAGAGTTATAAGACTGCATATCCAGGGTCATACAGCTCGTGAGTAGGTACCAGTTCAAGGTCATATAGCTCGTGGGTGGTCAAGCAGGGCTTTAAATCCAGGCAGCGAGACCTCAGAGACTCCAACTGAATTGGTTCTAGTCTCCACAGACTTTCCCCTGCCCTTTCTCAGGAATGCATACGGCCAACCCAGCTCTGATTCATGTTTATGGGGCCATTCGTGGTAACTGGGACAGTATGGAGGAATGGTTTCAGATAATACCACCTCCTCCTTCCCAGAGGTGGTGTGGCAGTATCTCCTTGAATCGTTCCAACAGCCCCATGAGAGACAACAGATTAACTTCAACATGAAGACAAAAAAACAGAGACAGAAAGATGGAGTGAATCATCCAAGGTTATGGTCAGGTGGTAAGGAGGAGAATTAGAGCCCACTTCAGCCCTAGGCTGGGTTCCAGGGAAATAGCTGCTGGATAATAAGTTATCTCACCTCCGTGAGGCCAGGCAGCCTTGTGTCTACACAGGAAAACAAAGGTAGATAAATGCAGGAATTCACGGCCCTATAAAAAATGAATTAAGATAAAATACATACCCTTACTACTTAATGAGGGAGGTTTATGAACACAAATGCATGACAATGACTCAGAGAGCATAATTATCTTATCATAAGTTAAAGGCAATAGATTTTCATTTCTAAGTAAATATCATATTTCCTTGATCCTAAAACACACCTATTTTTGTTCGCGTTTGGTCACTTCTGAAGTCCAGGTATAACTTACCGTGGATGTACACATTCAGTATGTCTTTCTTACCACCCAACCCCCTAGAGGTTGGTATTGAATTGAGAATGTGTCAGACAAGGGATGGTGCCTTAGAACTGAAGTCCCTGCTTCTTATCTCTGTCCTAGGTAAAGCCCTCACCCCTACCCCTGTCCTCCATTCCCTCTTTCAAGTCAGAAGAGGAAAAGCATTCCCAGTGTGTCAGGAGATAAGAGGTAGCCAGCACTCTCTTATAGGACTTGGGGAAGAATTAAGTGATTGGGGGAAAAAGAGATCTTCTCTCCCCCAGCCCAGGACTACCTCTATTCTCTGATCTCTAATGCAAGGACATGGGAATGATGGACTGAGCCTGGACCCCTGTGTCCGGGGTCAGTGGATAGCAGGCCGTTGTGCAGCAGGACATGTGAGTCCGGACAGGGAGAGGTTCACTGCAGACTACTCAGCAACCCCATGGTAGAGCCCGGTCGCAAACCCAAGGCTCTGGCTTCCTGTAATGAATGTCTCTCACTCTGCTGCCTCCAGCTTGTTCGCTCAAACTATATGCCTGGAAGGAGCCCTCAGCTGGCCAAAGAGAGGCGACACTGCCTTCTTGGAGGCAGCACAAGCTACGTGCCCGCCTCCCCCCACTCCCCACCCCCCCACCCCCCCCCACCCCCCCCACCCCCCCCCCCCCGGGGAAGTCACTTCATCTCCCCTCCTGCGGCTCAAACTCCCTCAGCCTCATTCCGCCCCAGATTCCTTCCCCAGATTAAAAATGGGCCTCCTTCAAAGGCTTCCCTTCTTAAATGTAGGATTTACAGCCATCACAGGCCATTAAGGGCCTCCTTCTAACTCCCCTGAAGTTTTAAAATAGAGTTAAAATGTAAAAGGAACAAAAGAGTCAAGAGAAAAACACTCAATCAGGAATCAGAAGTGCTGGCTTTGGGCCCTAACCCTCACCCTTCCAGTCTGTGAAATGGGCACAACATTTCCCTCTCTCTGAACTTGTTTCCCAGTCCCCTCTCAGCCTGGCCCCCACTGATCCTGGCAGGCTCAGGGGAGAATCCTGCTAGTAAAGCCTCTGAGCTCTGAGCTCTGTGAGAGGCAGCCTCTGGTCTGCCTTGTTACTGTCTGCTGAGTTGAATCACTCAGAAGTCATGCTCTGTCCTCCTTTAAAATGGCAGACAACAAAGACAGACAGGTAACAACTTCAGTTTAAGCCTCCTTAACAAAACGTTGGCCTAAGGTGCTCTGCCTCCACCCCCAGGTGCAGAACAAGAAAACAGAGCCAGCCAGAAGTAGAGGGGAGTGTATGTGGAGGAAAAGGAAGGGACAGTAAGGGGGTGAATGAAGACCCCAAGACGGCCCACGGATGAGTCTCATCAAGGCCAATGGCAAGCAGCTCCCAAATTAGCTGAGAACCTCTGAGCCCACCCAGGGCACAGGAAACACACATTTTCCCAAGGCAGTGGGGTACTGGTTTAAGGATCAGACTGTTGGCTTCATGACCCCCAGCTCTGCCACCTAACAACCTGTCTGACCTTGGGCCACAACTTAACCTACCTGTAAAATGGGGTATGTAAATAGTAGCTGCCTCCTAGGGTCATAGAATGCTCAGAACAATGCCCAGCACCGAGCTAATTCTAGGGTATTGTTCACTGCTATTACCAACCCAGAGGCTGACATACACTATTATCTCACAGAATCTTCATAAGAAGCCTGGGAAGAAATAATTATTTTCCAGAAGAAAAACCTGAGGCTCAAGTCACACTGCTGATTTATAACAGGGCTGGGATTAAAAGGCTCTCTCTTCTTTCTAACCTCAAGTTCCACTGAAGCAGGTTCCCTCCCAGAGACAGGGGACAGAAAAGCACAACATCGTGGGGCAGGGGAAGAAAGGAAGACAGTGCCAATTGGAAAGGCTCAAAGCAAAGAGGCTGGCTGGTAGGGCAGAGAGATGGAGCATCTTTCTTGCCCATGACCTCTCTAAACGGTGCTCTACAGGGAGGATGCTGGCTGCAGGCCAAGGGCCTTTTGGGGGCTCCAGGTCTTTCCCAGCAGTGCTGCAATCTCTGAACCTCAAGAGAAATCCTGCTGCAGACCACAGCTCAGCATCTATGAGGGAGGAAGGAGAAAGGGCAGGTCAGGCTGGGCATCTTTGGGTCAGGACACTGCACAGGCCATGGAGCTCTAGAATGACCACAGGCTAGGATAGCCCAGTGACACCCCATCATCCCCAGGCTCCTCAGGTCCCAGATATCACATTCTGACAAAGGGAATGAGGAGGCTGGGCTCAGAATGGGCAGAGCCACACCGGTGGGTGGGCAGGACCCATTCCAGCAGGGAGTAGGTCAGGCCAGTGGGGAGGCGGGCAGGAGCCCAGAGCTCTGGCAGCTGTGACCACAGGCCAGGCATCTTTCTGGCCACAAAGGTTGGCAAAGGGAGACCAGACTGCCTTCTCCGACTGGAAAGAGGAGTCTCTTTAGCTTCGAGAAATTCCTGCCCAATGCCACTCTCCCATTCCCAGACTCGCCAAATGTTGGGGCAGGAAAGGGGCTTCCCAGGGTCAGCCAAAAGGACCTTCTTATTCTGTAGTGGGGCAAAATAAGGTCACCCAAAGTTGGAAGATGTAAATGGGACAAGAACGTGGGTGCCCCAACACCAACACCTGGTCCCATGGTCTTCCGGGGACACAGAGGAGGCTCAGATCACGTCGCTGTGGCTCTGCCTCTGGATCTGCCCCCCACTAGCAATCTGTACTATTCTAGGAGCTTCCTTCAGCTTGTGGATTCTACAATTCTGAGATACAGAGTGGCACGTATACATTGTGTGTGAGTGTGTGTGAGCACTCGTGTGTCTATTCATTCAACAGCAAATATTTATCGAGTGCCTCGGGCGAGGCTCCATTTTAGGCCCTGGAGATAAAGCAGTTCACAAAACAGATGAAGCCCCTCCTCTTGTGGGGCTGACATTCTAGGAGAGACCTATAGTCTTGTGGGAGTCTATGTAAAAGGACCCTCGAGGATCATTTGTGCGGGGACTCTGATAGGTTGGGAATGTTCTGTCAAAACCGGTGAGGGCCACAATCCTGCTCTGGGCCTCCTTGTGCTTCAAAGGGGGTTTTGGACAAATCTTGTGGAGGAATCTCCTGAGCCCACACCCCACACCCCAGCTCCCTGCTCCCACAGCACCCCAGGGTGCTTCTTCTGGCATTCTGTGCCCTTCCCTGCAATCACTGATTTTGTTCTCTGATTTCTGAGCAACCTAAACCGGGACGGCATCTCTGTCTCCTCTAATTGAAGAAAGGACTGATGGAACAAAGCCATTGATTCTGAGCTCCATTTGCTCATCTGTACAATGGAGGCGATAACTATCTGGATGACTCCTGATGGTCCCACAGATCAGATGAGACTAGGAGATGAAAGGGCCTTCGAACCAGCAGGCTGTTCTTGCAGAGATAGCCCTCATTATGCCCCATAAAAATGGCACCAGTTAAGTGCCTCTCTCTGGGAAAGGACTCAGCTGTGGAGATCCCTGGCGTTAGCCGGGCTTGTGTGCTTGTGCAGGAACGCGAGAGTGAGTGTGGGTGCACCGGCTGGCCTGCAGGGCCAGACTGGCCCCCGCAAAGACACTCTGTAGTTTCGAGGAGGCTGCAGGGAGCGGGGACCATGGATGCCTAGGCCAGAAGGGCACCAGATGAGTCAGCCCACGGCAGAGGGCAAAGGGGAGGAAAGGAGAGAAGACACCCTGGAGTCCCCATGTCCATCTATCTGTCCATCTGTCTGTCTGTTGCAGCCAGTGGCTCCCCAGGCAGGACGGAAGCACTGCCCGGCCATAAATGAATGCTGGCTCCAGGCTGGCCACCGGCCCTGGCCGCCTGCACGGAAGGCTGGACTTTACCCAGCAAATCGGGAAGGAACTGGAACCTCTGAACTTGGGACTTGGGCTCTGTCGATAAGGCCCGTGGACAAACAGAGGGCAGGGGCCGAGGCTCCCCTTTATACACACAGAAGCCCAGCTCTGGGCTGATACTCCCGAGATCTTTGCCCTTTGGTTCAAACAGGAAATCTTAAAATGGAAAATGAGCTGCCTGAGGAAGGGGTGCGGCCACCAGCCTACAGGGAAGCAGGTTGTTCGCAGCAGAGCATTTGGGCTTCGTGCGGGAGGAATGCAGCCAGCCGGGGTGTTTGGGAGGGGGCAGGAGCTGCCTGGGGAAGGTAGAAAGCAGCCAGAGGACCAGGGACAATCAGAGGCCTGCCTGACCCTCAGTTACACCACTTTTTCGTCGTGTGGCTTGTGGGGAGTGACCTCGCCCATAGGAACCTTGGTTTTCCCATCTGTAAGTGGAGTTAACAGCACCATCCACGTCACAGAGCACTCAAGAGGATCCGAACGAAGTCATAAGTGTGAAAGTGGCCTGCAAATTGCAAAGGGCTTGACTGGCCAACCTGCATGCTGGCTGAGGCCCCCTCAGAAATTATTTCACAATCGAGAGGAGAAATCGAAAATAATACCTCCTGTTCCGCATGCCACCCCCATCCACCCCCATGCTGGCAGTTCAAAGAGGAGAAAAGTGGGAGAAGATAAATAATTAGAGAACCCCAGCAGTCTCCCTGCTGAGGTTTCCAGGTAATTATTCACCTGACAATTACTCCTCTCACGTTAATTCTACCTCCAGATCCTTCTGACAAGGTAAATTCATCTATGTACATCTCTAACTATCCTGCTTTGGTAAACATTCCAACAAGCTTGGATGGCCCATTAAAGAAAAAAAAAATTGAAGAAGTGAGGCAGGCAGGAGAGAGAGAAATTAACTTTTGGTCATTACTGGCACTTACAGAATTAACCTTCTAAGATAATTAATGAGGAATTAAAGCCAAGGCAAACCTCATCCTGAGCCAAAAGGGAGCCAGTCACAGCAGGGTGGGAACCGCAGGAGGCCCCTTTTCCACAGGACTCCCACCTCCCACCAGTAGGAGCTCAGAGATTACTGGAAGGTTCCGGAACCTTCTGCCTGGGGCAACAGTGGGGGCTGCACTTTCACTTTTAGGAAGAACCCTCTTTGTCTGGTGAAGTCACTCTGGACTCTGCCTTCCCATTGACAGACCCACAACCCTTCCAGGCCATCCCCCAACCAAGGCCTGGCTGTTTCTGGGGCCAGCACATCTTAGGCATCAATCAAAAGCTACTGGATGAATGAATCAATGCACTAATTTATTCAGTGTCTTAAAGCCACTCTAATTTGTCAAACTCCCCGGTGACCCCCCTCGGATTAAGGCTGGTGCCAACTTTTTGCCTAGACCAAAACCTCCAATTGTTTTCTGTTTCCAATCTCTCTCCCTCTCATCCTCTACACAGACTTATCTTCCTAAAAGACAAACTGCAAAAGGGAGCAAGGTAACACTTTAGCTCTGACCACCGAGGAGAAAATCATGGATAAGACAGTGGCCAATGGAGTCAGAGAGCCTGGGTGTGAAGTCTGGGTCAGCCACAGACTACATGTGTGGCGTTGAGTAAGTTATGTACCATGCCTGAACTTTGGCTTCCTCATCTATAAAATGAAGCTAATAACAGAAGCTACCCCCTTACAGTTGTTGCGTGCATTATGAGTTAGTGAAGAAATGCCCGGCATTTAATAAACATTAGCTATTAGCAGCAGCATGGTTATCATTGTCAACATCATTGTCATTGCTTAAAACACCTTCACTGCCTTCCCACTGTCTTCGAATTCAAAGCCACACTCTCTAGCATGGTGCACGACACCTGGGCCTTGCTTGCTCTCTCCCCAACCCCACTCCCACCCCCAATCCAGCCACAGAGTCCTTGCAATTTCCCAAATGCTCCATTCTCTCTCCACCTCAGCTCTCTGCACAGGTGGCTTTCTCAGTCTTCTAGGACCCAGGCGTGCACACACAATGACCCAGAGAAGCAAGGCCTATCCTGATTTGGGCAGAGAGCATGTATGAGGCTCAGAGGTGATTTTCTCAGTTCACGTGTCTTCTAAAAAGAGCACTCTGGTTGCTTCAAAACATCCAACAATCTTTTGAAAAGTGAAGGTAGATCTGAGTCTCCCAGTTTTAGAATGAAAGAACTATGTCCACTGAAGACCAGGGACTTGCCCATGGTCACCACTTAGTAGCAGCAGGAATGGGATCTTGAGCCTTCCCAGACCACAGAATGGGGTGAAAGAACCACCACTGAGAGGTGGATCTGAGCCTGCATCCCCAGCCAAGACCTGGGGCAAATTTTCACCTCTCTAAGCTCCCAGCTTCTTCATCTATAAAGGAGAGATAAGAATGACTTTCTCACAAGGTGGTTTGGGAAAATGAGTTGAAACATCTACTGTATGAAGAAGTGCCCAACCACTGCCTGGCCTTGGAAATGAAGAGCAAAGGGGAGAGTGGTGGGAGTGCGCTGCTCTGAGGCAGGGGGCAAGAATCTGGAAGCGGCGCGGGAAAGCGGAAGAAGGCACCTCTGCCTCCACCCTGGGCTTAGCAACCTTCACAGCCTTCATCCTCCAAGGCCGAGGGCAACTGGTGTCCTCAGCAGAGAGGCACAGGTCCATTAAGACAGGAAGTGGAGGCAAGGCTGGGGCTGGAGACACAGACCTGAGGGAGTCTGAATTCATGAGGAAGCTGCAATGATGGGGTTAAGAGAAACTTCCCAGGGAGAGAGCTTAGGATAGAAACCAGACATGCACCCAAGACCAGGAGGCAAGGCAGGGCAGGGCAGGGCAGGGGACGCCTGGCTGGCTCAGGCCATGGAGTGTACGACTCTTGATCTCAGGGTCATGAGTTCAAGCCCCACATTGGGCACGGAGACTACTTAGAAAACAACAACAACAACAACAACAAAAGACCAGGAGGCAGGGAAAGAGACTTGGAAAGGGCAGGTACCTAAAATACACAATGATTATAGAATCATCACCACAGCAATCAGCTCAGAAATAGCAACTCTATTTATTCAACATTTTCCTCCGAGTGTTCTCTAAGAGATATTTTTATATTTCACTAAAAGAACAAATGATCCCACAATGCTCAGAATCATGTTAGGGGAAGGCAACCCAAGTTTTCTTCACCTTCCAGCTAGAATATGGACTTCTCAAGGGCAAGATACAGACCCAGAACTGAGCCCAGAGCCTGCCCCAGGGTGACCTCCACAGATTTGTAAATGGAGGGAGAACTTAATGAAGAGCTAGCACTAAGATCAGAAGGGAAATACCCAGATAGCCTTTAAATTCATATTTTCCTAATACATATAATATTACATCCATATAATAATAATCTGACTTTATTATTAATCCTATCTTCCAAATGAAAGACTAAGCTATTATTTGAGTAGAGAAAACTGTTTTGAGTTAAACTAACCTGAATTACCCTCACCTCCTCCACTTACCTCTCTGAGCCTCAGTTTCCTCATTTGTTAAATAAATATGATTTTGTGTTGGAATCTCTATTGCGAGAAGTCAAGATAACATATAAAGTGCCACTCCTATGGCTTTCACCTAATATACAAAACCTTGTCTTTCAGACATAAAGCAAGTCCAGCAAGATTCAGAAGCAAAACATTTACACAGCATTCCCTGACCACAAAGCAATTCAGTTGGAAATAAACAACAAAAGACAACAAAGGAAATCTTATGGTTTTGGAAATTTATGAGCCTACTTCTAAATAAGTCAAAGATCAAAGAAAGAACTAAAGTGGAAATTAGAACATACATAGAGCTGAATGTCAGTGAAAATGCTACACATCAAAATTACTGAACACAGCCAAGTCAACACCTGAGGAGGAAAAGATAGCGCTTTTTTTTTGAAGATTTTATTTATTTATTTTAGAGAGAGAAAGCACACACACGTGCACACGAGCAAGGAGAGGGGCCAATGAAGAGGGAGAGAGACTCTCAAGCAGACTCCCCCCTGAGTGTAGAGCTGGACTCAGGACTCAATCTCACAACCCTGAGATCATGACTTGAACCAAAACCAAGGGTCAAATGCTTCAACGACTGAGCCACCCAGGCGCCTGTAGGAGGAATAAGTAATTCTAAATGCTTAGATTAGAAAAGAAGAAAGTCTTTAATATGGTGAGCTAAGTATCAAACTTAAGGAATTAGAAAATAACCATAGAATAAATCCAAGGAGAGTAGACATAAGAAAGAACTAAAAATGAGAACAGAAATTAGGAAAAGAGAAAATGGAAATATGATAGCTTTAACAACATCAAAAGTTGGTTCTTTATGAAGACTAATAAAACGGATAAACTTTCAGTGAAAATGATCAAGAAAAAATTGGCAGAAGGCTCAAATAAATGATATTAGAAATAATAATTTTTTAAAATATTTTATTTATTCATTTGAGACACAGAGATAGAGAGGGAGAGCATGAGCAGGGGGAGAGGCAGAGTGAGAGGGAGAAGCAGGCTCCCCGCTGAGCCAGAAGCCCAATGTGGGGCTTGATCCCAGGACCCTGGGATCATGACCTGAGCCAAAGGCAGATACTTAACCATCTGAGCCACCCAGGCACCCTAATATCAGAAATAATAAAAGGGATGAACAGACACCTGGGTGGCTCAGTCGGTTGGGCATCTGACTCTTGATTTCAGTTTAAGACATGATCTCAGGGTCATGAGATCAAGCCCCATGTTGGGCTCCATGCTCAGTGTGGAGTCTGCTTGAGATTCTTTCTCTCCCTCTTGCTATGCCCCTCCCCCGCATCATGCATGCACACACATGCAAGCATGCACTGTCTACATCTCTCTCAAGTAAATAAATAAATCTTTTTAAAAAATAAATAAAATAATGAAAGGGATGAACAACTACAGATAGGGCAGAGATTAAAAAGAGCAAAAACTACCATGAACAGCTTTATGCCAATAAGTTTTAAAACTTAGATAAAATGGAAAGATTACTAGAAAAATATAATCTACCAAAATTGACTAAAAAAGAATTAGAAAACCTAGCTTTTTCTTTAACAGTTAAAAAAAATTAAATCTATAATTTAAAACCATCCTATAAAAAAACTCACAGGCCCAGTGGTTACAAAAGCAAGTTCTAACTAAATGTCAAGAACAGGTAATTACAGGTAATTCCAACTCTTGCAGAGAACCAGAAGAGGAAAATGACTTCCCCACTAATTTGATGAGGAAAGTACACCTTTGATATCAAAATGAAGCAAACGTAATATAAAAAAGGAAAATCACTAGCCAATAAAATCACTAGTCACATGAACCTAGATGCAAAGTCCCCAAACAAAAGTTTAGCAAATCAAATCCAGAAATTACAAAGAAAGATACTACACTTGACCAAAATTTGATTTAGCCAAGAAATGCCATGTTAACTTAAATTAGATATTTATTTTTGCTATTCATCATCATAGCATATTAAGTGAGATGAATCACAAGATCATATGAGTAGTCACCAAAAACTCCTTAAAAATTCAACATTAATAAGTGGTTTAAAAAAAAAGGCTTAGCAAACTAGAAATAGAAAGAAATTTCCTTAGCTTGAAAAATGACATTTATAAAAATCCAAAGTAAATATCATACTTAATGATGAATTATTAGAAGAATTTCCTTTACAGTCAGAAAAAAAATTTGCTAGTATAAATTTGACATTTTTTTTGGAGGTCCTACTTCATACAATTAGACAACGCAAATAAAAGAAAGGTATAAAAATTATCTTTATTCCCAAATTATATGATTGCCCATAGAAAAACATCAATAGAAACTATAAAGTATTAGATAGAATAATAAAATTAACAAAATTGCTATCAATAAACAAAACTCAAAAAAAAACTACATTTATAAAACATTACATTTTTATAACCCAACAACCATCAGTTTAAAATGCAATTTTAAAAATACAATTTTCTATGGTAACAAAAATAATTCTAATAAAAAATGTTCAAGACCTTTATGAAGAAAGCTATAAAACTTGCTAAATGACATTTTAAAATATTTAAATGGAAGCAGAAAGTGGGACTATGTTCATGAATAGGGAGTTTCAATATACACATGTCAACTTTCCCCAAATTGGTTTGCAGATTCAATACAACTGAAATCAAAATATCAGCAGGGTTATCCAAGGACCTTGAACATCTAATTTGAAATGTATGAGAAAGAGCAAAGGGACAATAGTAATTCAGACAATTCTGATGAATAACAAACAATAAATAACAAAACTCGCCCTTCCAAATACCAGAACTTAGTATAAAATCATAAAAAATTAAGATAACAGTACTATTGATATGTGGAGAGATATATGCCAATTGGGAGAAGATTGAGCTCAGAAACAGACCTATACACTTATAGATACCTAAAATAGGAAAGAGTTTCAGTGCAAGTCAGTGGGTATAGATGGACTATTCAGTAAATGCTTATGGTACAATCAGTTATGCATATGGAAGATATCATAACAATTTTGATCCCTATTTCACCCATAACAAAAAAAAAATCACTTTCAAGTATTCTAGTGACTGAAATGAAAAACAAAACTTAAATTTTTTTTGAAAAAAATGTATGGAGGGATGCCTGGATGGCTCAGTCATGATCCCAGGGTCCGGGGATGGAGTCTCACATTGGGCTCTTTGCTCAGCAGGGAGCCTGCTTCTCCCTCTCCCTGCTGCTCCCCCTGCTTGTGCTCTTGCGCACTCTCTCTCTCTGACAAATAAATAAAATCTTTAAAAAAAAAAGAAAGAAAAAATGTATGGAATATACTGATGATTTCAGGGTAGAGAAGGAGTTCTTAAATAAGACACACGAAAAAAGCAAACCTTTATCAAATTGATAAATTCAAAAACCTCCGTTCATCAAAAGACAATAAAGAAAAGTGAAAAGGTTGGGGCGCCTGGGTGGCTCAGTCGTTAAGCGTCTGCCTTCGGCTCAGGTCGTGATGCCAGAGTCCTGGGATCGAGCCCCACATCGGGCTCCCCGCTCAGCGGGAAGCCTGCTTCTCCCTCTCCCACTCCCCCTGCTTGTGTTCCCTCTCTCGCTATGTCTCTCTCTGTCAAATAAATAAAATCTTTAAAAAAAATAAAAAAGAAAAGAAACGTGAAAAGGAAAACCGGGAGAAAATATTTATAACACTGATAAAAGAATAACAGAGTATGTAAAGAATTCTCACAAAGAAAGGAAAGAAAGAAAGAAGCAAAGAAAGAAAAGAAAAATGAGCCAAATCTATTACTGGCCACCTCAGAAAAGAAGAAAACTTTGAAGGCAGTCAATCTAATTAGAAATCAAAAAAAAAATCCAAATTAAAATCTGATCATTTTCATCTACCAGGATGCCAAAAATAGAAGAGTCCAGCAATGCCTAGCATTGTCAAGGATCTGGAGTAGCAGGAACCCTTATAACACTTGCCATGGAGTTTAAATTAAATGTGTAATCATTTTAAAAAATAATTTGCCGTTATCTAGTACATTTGGGGATGCACATACCGTAATACCCAGCATAGATGTAGGCTGTAAATGAAGAACTCTTACACATGCCTAAGAATGTTCATAAATGCATTGTTTGAAATAGCCAGGTACCAGAAACAACCCAAATATCTATCCACAGGATAATGGATAAGTACTATAACTTAGGATAAACTCATCCAATAAAATACTATACAGCAGTAAAAATGAATAAGCTAGAAATAAACACATCATCATATCACAAGCATAAGAGGAATAAAAAATAAAAGCAGCATCTTCCTAACCTTTCTTTATGTCTTGATTCAAATAGAAAGGCATAATACTTCTACTATCTACACCACGCACCAGGTGATCCACCCAGAGTCAACAAGTGACCAGTCCCCGTAAGATTTCTTGGCACTTCTGAGCTCTAACATACACTATGCTGGCATTTATACAGATCAAAAAGTTGCAAAATTAAACAATATATTGTCTAGCAACACCTAAACACACAGAAAAGGATGAAGAAAAGCAAGAGAACAATGAACAGACTTACCTCTGGGGAGAGAGGGAGGGAGACATGATGGGAAAGGGGCACGCACTATATTCTGCCGTGTGTTGAAACATTCCATTACAACTGTGGGATATGACACTATATGGGTCATATGGACTTACCTACTTAAAAGGAGCATAGAAAAAAAGACCAGAAGAAAACGTCTCAAAGTGTTAGCCATGGTTATCTTTGAATGACAGATGTCTTCTTTCTTTTTTTTTTTTTTTTGGTAGTTTCTAATTTTCTACAATGAACATGTATTTCTTTTATAATCAGGAAAGTAAGAAAAAATACTTTGTTTCACAAGACAAACCCCCTAATTGTGAGGATAAATACCAGGCAGTTGAAAGGAGAAGAAAGAAAGGAGGGAAAAAAACCCACGAGGTATAAAAATAACTTTCCCTGGGTTGAATCTTCAGGCAACAAGCTACAATCTCAGGAATGCTTTCCCTTGAGCTTTTCTGGGTCCTACACAACAAAACAAGGCAAAATAAGCCTGTTGACTTATATTGTTCCTTAGTCAGGTTAAAAAAAAAAAAAAGAAAGAAACCTTTTGTGCATTTAAGGAAAAACTTAAATGTACCCTGGTCCTCCCTGGGCCTTATTTTTAGATTTACTGTAATTGGGTCTCTTAAAGGCTCTGCAGCCAAGTGCACTCGGAAGATTTCTTTTTTCCTTCTTAAAGAGTCATTTGTTTCTGTGTGTTGTGGAGGTGAGTCATCCTATAGGCAATGACTTCCCTTGGGATTAGCATGTTCCGTGACATTCGTCTCACTTGGCCTCAGCCCCTTGCTAGCCTCAGCAGGGGCTAAATGATGTCCAGGGAGGGGATCAGGAACATGCGGCAGTGACAGAATAGTAGGAACCATGAGGGTCAGCTGGGATTATGGTCCCCTGGCTGCAGATGTCAAAACTGAGCCACCAGAAGGTGATGGCCTGCCTTTGTCTGTGGTGGGGAACCAGGTAAGGGACTCAGTGCCCCCCAGCTGTGGCTAGCTCTGCCTTATGCCTTGCCCTGCACCCTCAGACCCTATCTTTTAGCACCGCAGTTATGTCCTACCTACCTGGATGCCAAGAGCCAGCTCGAGGGTTCCAGCCAGGAGGCCTTAAAAATCTTTTGGTGGGGGCGCCTGGGTGGCTCAGTCCGTTAAGCGTCTGCCTTCGGCTCAGGTCACGATCCCAGGGTCCTGGGTTTGAGCACCACATCAGGCTCCCTGCTCCGTGGGGAGCCTGCTTCTCCCTCTACCTCTGCCTGCCGCTCCCCCTGCTTGTGCTCGCTCTCTCTGACACATAAATAAATAAAATCTTTAAAAAAAAATCTTTTTATGGACAATTATGAAGAGAGAAGGAAAAAAGAAAGGTGAGAAAAGAGGAAAAGGACCTTCACACTAACAGTTAGTGTATCTTTGGTGTCTTGCCATTATTCCAGACAATTCATACTATATTACATCATTTGACCCTCAAAACAATACAATGAATTCGGTGGGTTTTTCTGTTTGTTTGTTTTGCCTATTTTTCAGAAAATGAAACTGAGCTTCAAAGTGGTTAAGCAAGTGGCCCACAGTCATGTGCTATTAAGGGCTGGAACTAGGACTTGATCCTTATCATATGGCTTTGGAGTTTGAATCTTAATATAATTCCTCCTGTGGAATCCCTCAAGCACCCATCAAGTGTGCTCCCTGAGGAATCGAGTTCTACCTTTAAAATTAGAAAATTAAAAAAAGCTAGATGTGTCTCAGCTGCCCCCAACCATTCAGGGGTTCCCCATTTTCAGAATTCCACTTCTACCCCTGCATTCTCTCCCCATCATGAACCCCACACACCTACCCAAGTACCAAGTTTGTACAGAATGCCTGGGTGCCCCCAGGCCTCCACCCCTCCAGATTCAAGGCTGTCTCTGGTTTTAACTGCCAGGCTGCTCCTCTCCTTATGCCAGGGTCCGGGAATGTCTCCTTTTCACCCTAGTAAGTCAGGGTCCACCTCCTCCAAGAAGCCTTCCCCAGTTTCATTAAATTCATTAATCTCATTCATTCAAGCTACAAATGTTACTTAAGCACTACTGGTGACAGGCCCTGTGAATTAAATAATAAATATGCAATTGAAATTTATCAAGCAGGTCAAGAACAGCTTTTCTAAAGGATGGGTGGTTGCTCAGGGATTTGCAAGATGAGTGAGAGAAATTAACGAGAAAACTGGAGGAGGATCCAGTGTTGCTAACAGGTGCAGAGGGATGGAGCACCATGAACCAACAAACAGACTAGAGGCAAAGCACAGCTCCACCATAAGCCAGCAGTGGGAATGTGGGCAAGTCATTCCATCATATTCATAAAGCCCCTGGCACAAAGTGTGTCTACCTAGCAGGTTTTCATTAAATGGTATATCCTTTCTTACAGAAAACTTCTCTCGGGGAGTAGAAATAATCTTGGATGTCAAAACACGGTCATTTTTATAGGTGTCAGAGTTTGAAGGCAAAGGGTAGGACATTGTTATCAGGTCAACTCCAGATCCCCGAGGGCACCATCATCTGTTATTTGTGTCCATGCTCCAAACTCCACCGGAGAAGGAGACTTCGCTTATCTTGCTCACAACTATCCCCAGTGCTAAAGCAGTCCCTGACACAAAGTGCTAAGCTGGGAATGTTTGTTGAATGAATGTCTGTGGCTTTCCTCATCCCGTAGACCAATGGTCCTCAAAGACTGATACTCCAAGAAGCAACAGCTCAGAGCTTGCTGGAAATGCAAATTCTCAGGCCCACCCCAGGACTACCAGATCAGAGACTCTAAGGTAGGGCATGGAACTCGTGTTTTCACAAGCCTTCCAGAGACACTGATGTCCACCTCAGTTTAAGAGGCACTGGTCTAGAGAGGAACTTCTAGAGCACAGGAATTGGTTTACTCAGTTCTAAGCACACAGCCCTGAGCAAACTCATGAGGACTAAAAACTTACTGTCCCTTCTGGAACTCAAGTCTGACTGCAAAACTCAAGCCAAACTATAAAATAGCAGGACCAAATTGGCTCAGGGATAGGGCCTTCCCCTTTCACTAGCCCCAAGAAGGGGCCCCTACCTTTGCCAAGGATGCCTTTCCCTTCTAAGTACAATCAAGTCCCAACTCAAAAATGCCCTCCTCTGGAAAGCCTTCAGAAGTGATGCCCAATGAAATGCTTCCTCCTCGTATTCTCAGAGTATAGGCTTTCCTTATGACCCACAGCCCATTTGTGGTATATGAATTAATTTAGAAATATCTCCCCCTAGACACACACCATCCAATACGGTCACCACTAGCCACATGTGGCTAATGAGTAGTACCGATGAGGCTAGGGAAAATTAAGATATGTTGTAAGCATAAAATCCATACAAGGTTTTGAAAAAATGTAATACACATAAAATAAAGTAAAATAGTTCATTAACAATATTCATACTGATTACACGTTGACATGATAACATTTGGGATATATTAAATAAATATATTATCAAATTAATTTCACCTGTTTCAGTTTTCTTTTGTGGCTACTAGACTACAAGACAAATTAAAAATTGCACATGAGGTGCACTTTCTCTCTCTCTCTCCCCCCAAATAAATAAAAATCTTTTTTAAAAATTGCATAAGAGACTCACATTCTAGTTCTACTGAGCAGCACTCTCTAGACATTCAGAAATCCACCATGGTGGAAGCCAGGACTCACTCACTTTTGGATCCTAACGCTCATCCCCTCTCTTGCATATAATGAATACTCAAGAAATGAGTATAGAAAAGTAAGTGAATTCACAAATACCTCAAGGCCTACAAAGAAGTGTTGATCTTCTTAAATATGGATGCATTAATACCAACATCTTGGACCAATTCAGTTTGTCCCAACTCAAAAGTCAAAGAAAGAGAACAAGTTTGGGGGAGAAGGGGTTTAAAGCCCCCGGTTCTGATGCTGACCCCTGAACAGCCAGAGGATTTCATGCAACCCAATCTCCTTCTCCAATAATAGCTGCCATGCCCACCCCACAGGCTCTGTTGAGAGCTGAATGAGAAAATAAATAGGAGCCTATTGCAGAGACAATTAGCACTGGAGGGGTGTGAGAAGTGATCCTTCTTTCTCCCACTCCATCCCCTCCAGTTGTCTGGCTTAGATTTTCCAGAAAGCTAGAGTTGTGCAGACATTGTGTTCCCAGAATTTATAGCTCATTTTATAATGTTTTGGGTGAGGCCAGAAACTTTACGCGCTCTATTGTTTCCCTTGTCTTTAGGCTAAAAAGGATTTCACTCAAAGAGCAGAATTTGAGAAAAAGGGAACTGGAAGAGGTGCCTCAGAGTAAGAAATCTCCTTCTCTCTTCCGCTTAGTTACCCAGACAATGCATCTCCGTCCATATCTAGGGAACTAGAGGAAAAGTTATCTTCTTAGAGGTGGACATTTATCTTAGACGGGTCTTGCAAGTATCAAAAATTCAACAGCCCACCAGCTCTCATTGACACAATTATGGCCAATCCTCACTATTCCTAATTTAATTCCATATTTACAGATTCACCTGCTTGCTAGAATTTATTTGTAATCCCAAAATCAGTATAGTAACCCTCCCTTACCCACAGATGATATGTCTCGAGACCCCCAGCGGATGCCTGAAACTGTGCACAGTACTGAACCCTACGTACACTATGCTTTTTCCTACACATACCTATGATAAAGTTTAATTTATACATTAGGCCCAGTCACAGATGAACAATAAAAGTGATAATAAAAGAATCATAAGAATATATGGTAATAAAAGTTATGTGAATGTGTTCTCTCTCTCAAAATAATCTTGTCACCCTTCTCCTCATAGAGATGATAAAATGCCCCTGTGATTGAGACGAAGTGAGGTGGGTGACTCAGGCATTGTGACGAAGTGTGGGTCTACTGTTGACTTTCCAAGGCTACGTCAGAAGGGGGATCATCTGCTTCCAGACCACGGTTGACTGTGGGTAATGAACTGCGGAAAGTGAAACCGCGTATAAGTGAGAAATAACGTCTTCGTGATGCCTTTGAGGTCATTTGTAGACAGGCACGGAGCAGTAAGACATCTGGGTGCCCTGACACATGCTGTCATGGGCTGAATTGTGTGCCCCCCCAAATTCACATGTTGAAGCCCTAAGCCCTAGTACCTCAGGGTGCAACTGTATTTGGAGATTTGGCCTTTAAAGAAGTAATTATATCAAAATGAAGCCATAAGAATGGGCCCTAATCCAGTCTGACTGATGTCTTTATAAGAAGAAATGAGGACACAGAGACACACCAGGAAAGACCACATACAGACACACAGAGAAAGTGACCATCCACAAACCAGGGAGAGAGGCCTTAGGAGAGACCAAACCTGCTGACAACTTCATCTCAAACTTCCAGGCTCCAGAACTGTGAGAAAACTAATTGCTGTTGTTTAAGCCACCCCATCTGTTGAGTTTTATTACAGCACGTGTTCCTTTGAGGGCTGAATAAGTCAACTCTGCCGTCCTGTTTCAGTGCTCATACTGTGAACAAGTATCCTCTTCATGATCTATTTAGTGCCATGTTTTTCATATTTTTGTACTTTTTGTTGGTGATTTCCTGTTAAAATGGCCCCCAAGTGTAGTCCTGAAGTCCTGTCTATTGTTCCTAAGCACAAGGAGGCAGTGAAATGCCTTATGGAGAAAGTATGTGTCAGATAAGCTTTGTTTAAGCACTGAGTTACAGCTACTGGCTGTGGGTTCAATGTTGATGAATCAAGATTACATACTAAATAAGATGTCTCTAAACAGAAACACACAAACAACAAGGTTATGGGTTGATGAGCTGATGAAAACACTGTGACCAGAGGCTTGCAGGAACCTAACCCTGTGTTCCCCTAGGAACAACGGTGCAATTCACCAATTCAGTTTTCACGGTGACTTTATAGACCATAACTGCAGCATATAATGAAAATCAACTGGGCCCAGCAATTCCACTTCTGGGTATTTATTCAAAGGAAATAAAATCACTATCTCAAAAAGCTATCTGCACTCCATGTTCATTGCAGCACTATTTACAATAGGGAAGACATGGAAACAACCTAAGTGTCCATTGACAGATGAATGGATAAAGAAAATGTGAGACACACACACAACAGTGGAATATTAGAGCCATAAAAAAGAAGGAAATCTTGCCATTTGTGACAACATGGATGAACCTTGAGGGCATTGCTAAGTAAAATAAGTCAGACAGAGAAAGACAAACCTATGATCTCACTTATATGTGGAATCTTAAAAAAGAATAAACTCAGAAACAGAGAACAGACTGGTGCTTGCCAGAGGCAGCAGGTGGTGGATAAGAGAAACAAGTGAAGTTAATCAAAGGTATAAACTTCCAATTGTAAGATACAATGTAGACAAGATGACTACTGTTAACAATACTATATTGTACATTTGAAAGTTGCTAAGAGAGTAGATCTTAGAAGTTCCCATTACAAGAACAAAATTTGCTAACTATGTGTGGTGATGGATATTAACTGGACTCATTGTGGTGATCATTTTTGCAATAAACACATATGTCAAATCCCTGTTGTGTTGTACACCTAAAACTAATACAATGTTATATGCCAATTATATGTCAATAATAAAAAAACATTTTAAAAGTCCACTGTAAATGTTTTAAATAAATAAGTTAGGAGTTCTGCTCTTTGCTACATTGCTCTCTCCAGGCATCAACGTCCCTGAGTCGGCCATTCTTCTCATTTTTGAATTGGCAATTGCCAGCATATAGCCCAGTGAAGTTCAGCAGATATGCTCAGGAAAGACAAGAGAAGGAAGAACTGGTCATTTCTTGATTCTCATTAGTAGGAAAGCATCCTGATTTGCTTCATATTGTTCCAAGGAGGGGTTATGTTACTCAGGCACAGGCATTAGCATGTGGACTAAGAAATAGAAATTAAACCCTTAATAGGGCAGACAGGTCCAAATGTCCTGTTATTAAAATTTTTTTAATGTCACGCCCTTCACCAGTTTAGTGGCACATGGAATACAGCACAGAAGATACCCAGGCAATAATAAATAAAATGGGCAGCCCTTATTAGCTACCTGGCATGAAAGCACACCTGCCTCAGAAGAGGGAAACCTTTGACCCTATTTCCTGAGTCACTCATCTGGCGCCTCTCCTGCCCCATAGAAAGGTCAGGGGTTGTGGAGTAAAAGAGACATAGGTTAAAACTTCAGCCTCAGTTTCCTTATCTGTAAGTTGGAGTTAATAGTACCTATTTCAAGGATTATTGACAGGATTGAGGGAAATTAAGTGCCATTGCAATCCCTGGCGCATACTAGATTATTCAAGAAGGTTCTCTGATGTTAGTGTCTCATTTTGCTAGCACATGTTTATTTGTGAATATCATCTCTCAGCAACCACTTCTCTTGGAGAAGAAGGGACCTGGTGTCATCCTTTCAGCCCTTTAGCAGTTTTACTGTGCATCTACTACTTACCAAGCCCTGTGTTATATGGGAGAAGCAGAAATACAAAGCTCATACAAACTTATTCTGAAGCAACTCTCTCTAGTGCCAATGATCATAACTTCATATCTTAAATAATAATGTCTAAGTATCTTATATATCCCTAATGCAACAGAGTAAGAAGAGATTTAAGGAATCAGGTCTAGGGCTGTACAAATTCTGCCAAAGATACTATTTGTGTGTTGGTGGTGGTAGGAAAATCTGAGAAGACTTCCTGGAAGAAGTGATGCTCCATCTGGACTTTGAATAAGACCTAAATTCAGGTAAGTACAGATGGGGTAAGAAAGGAGGTAGCTGAGTGGAAAAGTGAGCAGTTTGGGGTTCACAAAAGCATATATCTGAACTCTGATGACCTGAGTGGAAAATCACACAGTGAAATATGCACCTCCCATGCAAAAGCCAATCTTGCTTCTTCCCTCCTTTTTTTCTTTTATGAAGTTGGAGTTTTTAAATTTATTTCCTAAGTTATGTAAATATTGAATGTTCAGTTAGCAAACAAAAAAATTCAGATAAATGAGAAGTTTGTTCAAATCACCCACATTCATATTCCCTAGAGATAACCACTATTAATATTTTGGTGAATCCTTTTCTATAATATTATGTAAGATCGTGTGTGTGCGTGAGAGAGAGAGAGATACCAAACATGATATTTGCAGACTAGGATCATGGTGTCCATGTTTTAGGGTTTACTTTTTATCACTTGGTTAACATGTTGCAGACATGTTTCAATGTCAATAAATATGGAGCTCTATTGTTATCTTTAACAACTGTGGAGTATTCCACTGAATGTACATACCGTAATTTATTTAATCCATCCTTCTTGAAGAGCTCATTATGTGCCTGTGTGGGGTTTTGGGGATTTTCCTGTTTTGTTTTGTTTTTCAAACATGTGATCTTTTTTTTTTTCACTGATATATTAGAGGTGTACAATGTAATGATTCCCTACTTGCATATACTGCAAAATGGTCACCACCATAACCCCATACATAGTTACAAAAATTTCTTTTCTTGTGATGAGAACTTTCAAGATCTACTCTCTTGGCTACTTTCAAATATACAGTACAGTGTTATTTACTATATTCACCATGCTGTATATTACAACCCCACAACTTATTCGTTTTATAATGTGCCCGTGTGTGTGTGTTTTTATTATTTTAAGTAGGCTCCATATTGAGCACGGAGCCCAATGTGGGGCTTGAACTCACAATCCTGAGATCATGACCTGAGCTGAGATCAAGAGTGGATAGATGCTGGGCGCCTGGGTGCTCAGTCGTTAAGCATCTGCCTTCGGCTCAGTCATGATCCCAGAGTCCTGGGATCGAGTCCCACATCGGGCTCCCTGCTCAGCAGGAAGCCTGCTTCTCCCTCTCCCACTCCCCCTGCTTGTGTTCCCTCTCTTGCTGTGTCTCTCTCTGTCAAATAAATAAATAAAATCTTAAAAAAAAAAGTAGACAGATGCTCATCTGACTGAGCCACCCAGGCGCCCCTAATGTACCTGTGTGTTTTAAAGACTGTTGTAATTATTATAAAATATTTAGTCAGATAGAACATTTGAAAAATACAGAAATGTAGAGATTTTCTATTTTAACTTGCTCATAAAAAAATAATTTTGAGGGGCACCTGGGAGGCTCAGTTGGTTAAGCATCTGCCTTTGGCTCAGGTCATGATCTCAGGGTCCTGGGATTGAGCCCCGCATTGGGCTCCCTGCTCCGCGGGGAGTCTGCTTCTCCCTCTTCCTCTGCCCCTGCTCATGTGCTCTCTCTCTCTCGCTTGCTCACTCTCCCTCTCAAGTAAATAAATTAAATCTTTTAAAATAATAATAGTAATAATTTTGAATCAATATAAATTATCTAGGATAACAAATATATATATCAATATAAATTATCTGTGACAAACGGGTTTCACTCCACATCCAAGACATCCAAGAAATTCAAAACGTGATAGTAATGCCTGTCTGATAATGTGTATAACCAGTGCTAAGTTTTCCTGATAGCTGACCTCTTCCTCCTCTTTTTTCTTATAAAGAAAAATCCAGATACTATAATGCTGGTAACCCAAACACTGCATTATGTAGAATTTAAACTGTGTAAGGATATATGTATGTTTTTTATAAAAAGCAAACAAATTCTATGAGACAAAGAAAAATAATGCTCAACTGCTTCAAAAATCCTTTGGTCTGTCATTCTCACACTCAATTGATTTTGGATGCAAAGAGAACAATTAACAAAGGCAAACCCTACACCACATATTTCTTTAAGGCTTGTCATTTTATTCAATAAAGTGTGCTAATTTTTTTTAATTTTATTTATTTTTGAGAGAGAGAGAGAATGACAGAGAGAGAGAGAATGAGAGGGATGAGGGTCAGAGGGAGAAGCAGACTCCCTGCTAAGCAGGGAGCCCGATGCGGGACTCGATCCTGGGACTCCAGGATCATGACCTGAGCCAAAGGCAGTAGGTCAACCAACTGAGCCACCCAGGTGCCCCAAAGTGCGCTAATTTTTTATTGGAACAAAATTAACTTTTTTTTAAGACATGAGAAATCAAAAGAAAAAAATGAAATCCCTTATATTTCCACCATCCACTGTTAACACCTTGGGATGTTTCCCTGCAACCTTTTTCTTATGCATACTTACTAAGTAGGCTATTTTTCACACAGCTGGGATCATAGCATAAATATAATTTTACATATTCCTTATTTCAATCATAATGTAAGTATTTTCCACTTATAAACTCTTTATAAACATTTTTAATGGCTGTATAATATTCCATGGAGCAGCTATGTAATCTTTTACATAATGCTTCCTCTCTGTTTAAACATTTAGGTTATTTCCATTGTTTCTCTATTATCCATAAAGTTTTGAGCTTGATGCATAAATCCGGGTCTGCACTTTAGATTATTTCCTTATGAGAGATTCCCAGAAGTGGAATGACTAGCTCTAAGGCAATGAGCATTTTTCAGGCCTGTGATACATACTGCCAAAAAGCTTTCCCAAAAGGGTTGTACCATTTCACACTCCCACTAACAGTGTTGCTCATTCCATTTTTAATAGCATCAGGTGACTGAAATGGCCAATAGCAAGTTTTGAATAAATGATCATACATCTCACCAGTGAATTATACAGCCCATGAACTTGATTATGAGGTCTGCATAACAACATGGAAAAATAGTTATGCAGTAATGTCAAGCAGAAAACAGAACTGAATGTAACTGCCACTGCAAACAAAAAATAATAATAATAATAAGTCTGCATAATGAGGAGGAACTGGAAAGAAAAAAAAAACACAGCACTGACATGCAAGGAGAAGTATGTCAGGGTGAGGACTTCAAGATTAATCACTGCCCCTCTGGTTTTAACCATTTTCATTCTCTGTGTTAATTTCCCCTTATCTCTCCATAGCATATATTAAATTACAAAAACTTTAAACATGGGCAAAATGTTCAGGCTACAAAATTGCATACTACAGGATTTTTCAAAAGCTGCTACTGCAGAATTCTAGCATTTCGAAGGCTGGCCCAAGCATTTTCGTGGCTAAAGGATCATGGTGGTCTTTTCTAAATTCCCAGAAATAATTAAGTCAATGAATGGAATTTTCTCAAATGTAAATCCTCCCATGATTTTTTTTCCTCAAACCTCTGGCAACTGCCACCACTCTTCTGCTAGCAGATGACAGGAATGAAGACTTCACAAATAGTAACAGAAAACCACTGAAGCAGCTGGTCACATTCTATGGATCCTGCACTCGCAGTTGTACTGTTTTACCCAGCATGGACGACAGTCATGCTTTCTGTTAGCAAGACTGTTCTAAGTCCTGTGCCTTAGGACTATCCCCCAAGAGCACCGTGATGTCAGTTGCTAAAACTCACCATCTGAAGAGACTTGGTCAAAGCTGAATTTTTTTTTTTTTAAGATTTTATTTATCTATTTGTCAAAGAGAGGGAGAGTGCACAAGCATGGGGACCGGCAGGCAGAGGGAGAAACAGTCTCCCCGAAGAGCAAGGAGCCTGACGCAGGGCTCAATCCCAGGATCCTGGGATCATGAGCTGGGCTGAAGGCAGACACTTAAGCGACAGAGCCATCGAGGTGTCCCAGCAAAGTTGAATTCTGACCCCTCCTGTCTCTGCCCTGTTCTGGGGGAGAGAAACGCAGAGGACGACATAACCCAGGGCTGATGGGGTCTGATCCCCAAAGCTGATGAGAAAAGCAACAGCCTCCTGAACAATAACCCCCCCCACACACTGGCCCCGCCACGCCTGTGCCGTGCTTTCCTGCCCTGGTCTCTCCCCTCATCGGTGCACACTGATCTGAAGTATAGCTACTTAAACTCCACTTCAAGTGTGATCCAGAAACCAGCAGCAGCATAGTCTTGACAATTTGTTAGAAACGCAGAACACCAGGCCTCACCACAGACATACGGAGTCAGAATCTGCATTTTAACAAGATGCCCAAGTGATTCACATGCACAGCACATTTGAGAAGCACTGGGTTAAACAACACGGCTGATGTCATTCTTCTCCCCAGACACTGGCAGTGGCTCCCATGACCTGAAGGAAACCATCCAAACTCAGCAATCTCATCCCAGCCTAGCTACCTGGCCTCTCCTCACTTAATCCCGTGTATTTAACATTCCCCGAGTACACCAGGCTTTCTCAAACTCAACAAAGCACAGTTTTGTAGGTGCAGCCCCCGCTGCAAGAATGCCCTTCTATAAAAGGTGAAATCACACTCAACCGGCAAAACCCGGCCCAAGACCTCCTCCAGGAAGCCTGCCAGGACTCCTCCCAACACATTCCCCCACTGCTTCTCCCTCTGATCACCACAGCCCTCATACATTAAGGAGCCCATTTGCGCGCGCGCGCGCGCGCGCGCGTGTGTGTGTGTGTGTGTGTGTGTGTGTGTGTGTGTGTGTGTGTGTGTACCCTACTGCGGGGCTTCTGCAGATATTTAATCCATGTTTGCTAAACGAAAATGAAGGAATGAATGAATGGATGAATAGCACTAGCTCTGGTTCTGCCAGAGAATCACAGATGTGATTTTCTTCTTTGAAAAATGTCCTATCTCATGGGGACATCCTGAAAACCGGGTAAGTTTTGTGCTGGAAAAGTACTTTAAACCACAAAGATCCGTGGGATTCAGATTAGCCCCAGCACTTCCCAAGGGCCATTCCTGGATCTGCCTGGGGTTGGCCCTGTGATAATATCCTGAAGGGAAACTGATATGCAACAGATTCCAAGGCCCCACCTACAGAGATCCTAATTCAGGAGGAATTCTGCGTTTTCAGGTGGTTTCAGTATGAAGCCCAATCTGGAAACAGCTGGCCTGTGAGGCTCACCTCATACTCCTTGACCCAGGGCCTCGACTAGGGGGAGCGAAGAGAGGTACTGGGGCCCTCTCACTCTCAAGGTTGTGCAAGTGCAGGGTCTGCCACCTGACAGAGGGCCTCCTTAAAAACTGTGCCCCCGCGTACCTCTCCTGCCATCCATTAGCACGGGTCCTGCCTTGACCACCCCAGCAAATCAGGCCCAGGCCCAGTGTGTTCACTCATCTGTACCCAGCTGCTAACACATGGCCCTCCATGCCAGCCATCCTGAGAACCCGGCTGGAGCCTGCTGCATGGGGGAGCTCCCAGCCCTTGGCCACAGGCAGGCCCAGGTGAGCTGAGGACAGGGTGTCCAAGGGCCTTGGAATTCCAGGCCCCACCACTGCAGCCCCATTAACGGTCTGTCTTCCCTTAAGTGGGGAAGAGGCGGACTGATTCTAACCTCATGCCCCACGAAGTCTGACCACCTCAGGGCAGCAGGGGCCTTTGAAGAACCTAGTGCCTGGCACCCAAGCAAGCAAGCTTTCCTCTGTTCTTCAGACTCTGAATGCTAGTCCTGAGCAATCCTGGTGGTCAGCTCCACATCAGACTTGTGGGGACTGTCCCCAGGTTGGGTGTGCATGAGGGCAGGTAAAGGCCCACTTTCCAGGCTGCTCGCCACCCCTCCTACTCCCCAGAGGGCACGAAGCTGGCTCCCTGACCTCCCTCTTTTCATTTCTCATGGGCTGCCATGGCTCCGTGCCTAGGGTGCATCGAGCTCAGTGGAAGGTACATTGCGTATATATTTCTTTTTTATCACCATCATGACCCTGGCAAGGTAGTTTCTCTATCATCACTACGTCACAGGTCAGGAGAATGAAGCCCAGAAGCGAGGGAATTTGCCCAAAATCACGGAGCAAGTCCATGGTAGAGCTGGAATTTAAGCCCAAAGCGATCCCTGCCCCTCCTCCTGCCTCTGAGTTTGATTTTTCACACTTTATCCCCCCTGCTTTGCATTCCCAAGTCCCTCCTCCGTTTTCCTGGAACTTCAGCAAACAAGAGCCACCAGCAGCCTAGGGTTATGGGCAGCTTCCCCTGAGGATACTTCCTGGAATCTGAGACTGGATTCTTTAGAAGCTGTGGGTTTTGGGTGCGTGCATGTGTCCGTATGTGCATACGCGTGTGTGGGTGCACAATTGTACCAGGGACCTATTTAGCAGTCTCTGACATCTCAAAATAACGTGCTTACATGCACACAGTAAAATACACAGGATTACCACCCATAAAAAGCAGTTGTATAAAATCCCAGTTATCAAAATATTAAAAAGCAAAATTGTGATACAATAATATGGGCATCTTTATTAATGTATCAAATAAGATCTAATGGTGTATGTAATTTCTAAGAAGTGGTCAGCAAAAATGATATTTGAGAAATCTGCAGCAACTATCATTGGATATGAAAATATCCATAGTTTCTAGACAGAATACATAGGACACACACACACTCACACATGATCACCACACATCAGCAAAGGTCAAATGGAGTGGAATTTACTGACTTCAAGAAGGCTAATGGCAGGCGCCTGGGTGGCTCAGTTGGTTGAGAATCTGCCTTCAGCTCAGGTTATCTTCTCAGGATCCTGAGATCAGCTGCATCAGGCTCCTTACTGAGCAGGGAGCTTGCCTGTTCCTCTCCCTCTTCCTCTCCCCACCTCCCCACACTCACTTATGTGCACTCGTTCTCTATCACTCTGTGTCTCAAATAATAAATTTTTTTAAAAAAAGGCTAATGGCAATGCAAATGAGCTGTACAGACCCCGCCTACTGACACTTCCTTAGGCTTTTTCATTTACAGTGCTTACACATAAATTTTCATTGGGTCCCCAGGATTGCCCAGAAAGAGGGTGGTAGGGGGCGGAGCAAGATGGCGGAGGAGTAGGAGACCTGGATTTCGTCTGGTCTCAGGAATTCAGCTGAATAGGGATCAAACCATTCTGAACACCTACGAACTCAACAGGAGAACGAAGAAGAGAGTAGCAACAACTCTCTGAACAGAGAAGCGACCACTTACTGGAAGGTAGGACGTGCGGAGAAGTGAATCCGAGGAGATATTCGGGAGGATAGACGGCGGGGGAAGGGGCCTCCGACGGCTACTTCTGGCAAGTGATAGAGCTGCAGAGCACAAAATCGGAACTTTTGGAAGCCAGCTCCATGGAGGGACATTGCTCCAGTGGCTAAGCGGGGGGTGGGACCCTCGTGGGACAGTGTGCTCTCAGGACCCTCGGGGTCACAGAAAGACCGGGGGTGCCTGAGTGCGGCAGAGCTCCCAGGTATTGGGGCGGGGAAGCCAGCTGCAGAGACGGAGCTGAGGCGCAGGCTCTCAGCTCGGGGTTGCCATAAACTGTGATCTGTGGCCCAGTCGGGCCACTGCTCCTCCAGCAGGGACCCAACAAGCGGCAGATCCGGGGAGACTCCCCTCCCTCCCCCGGGAGGAGTGGCGCGGGAGCGCACCGCAGGGATCTGCTGGGTTTGGAGACTCCACACGGGGTCGGGTGCCAGAGATAGAAACACTCGGTCACAGGCTGGGTGACCACGGAGTGTGGCCGGAGACCGGGGACACAGGAGTGACTGCTTTTCTCTGGGGGCGCACTGAGGAGCGGGGCCCCGAGTTCTCAGCTCCTCCAAGTGGAGATTGGGAGGCCACCATTTGCACCCTGGTCCTCCGAAGCTGTACCAGAGCTTGCAGGGAACAAAAGCTCCTGAGAGCAAACCCGAGCAGCTTGCTTAGCCCGGACCGACAAGGGCGGGGCAATTCCGCCTCCGGCAAAGACATCTGGGAACCATGGCAACAGGACCCTCCCCCAGAAAATCAGCACGAACAGCCAGCAAGCCAAGACCAAGTTTACCCATCAAGGAGAACTGGAGAACTCCAGCACTAGGGGAATACTGCACATAGAATTCATGGCTTTTTTTTACCATGATTCATTAGTTTTTCAAAGTTAACTTTTTTAAATGGTTTTTTTTTAATTTTCTTTTTCCCTTTTTCAACCAACATCTTATCAATCCTTTTTAAAAAAAACATTTTTTATTTTTCATTTATAGAGTCATGTTTTATCCCTTCATAGTAGTTACCCTTATTTTTGGCATATATATATAAGTTGTTCTCTCTTTAAAATGAGATACAGTTTCTTCTAACAGATCAAAATATACCCTAAATCACTAGTGTAAGGCTTTGTTCTAGTCTCCTGCCTGATCACATTCTCTCCCTTTTCTTTTCTTTTTCTTTTTTTTTAAATCTTCTTTCTTTTTTCAAACAACTTCTTATCGTATAAATTCCTTTTATAAAATCATTTATAATTTTCATCTTTACAGTCATCTTCCATCCCTTCATTGTATCAACCCTTATTTTGTACATATATAAGTCTTTCTTCCTTTAAAATTTTAGGAGGCACGTTCTTCTAACAGACCAAAATACGCCCAAAATCTAGTGTGTCGCACTGATCTATGCACTAACCTGATCATATTTGATCATATTCGGTTTTTTTCGTATTGTTCTGTTTTTGTATTTATCTTTTTCTTTTTGTTTTTTTTTTCTTTCTTTTCTCTTCTTTTTTCTTTCTTTCCCTTTCTTTTCCCCTGGTTTCAGGTCTTTTCTGATTTGTATACAGTATATTTGCTGGGGACGTTGTTAACCTGTTAGCATTTTGTTCTCTCATTCATCTAGTCTCCTCTGGACAAAATGACAAGATGAAAAAAATCACCTCAGCAAAAAGAACAAGAGATAGTACCGTCAGCCAGGGACCTACTCAATACGGACATTAGTACGATGTCGGACCTAGAGTTCAGAATCATGACTTTAAAGATACTAGCTGGGCTTGAAAAAAGCATGGAAGTTATTAGAGAAACCCTTTCTGGAGAAATAAAAGAACTAAAATCTAACCAAGTCGAAATCAAAAAGACTATTAATGAGGTGCAATCAAAAATGGGGACACTAACTGCTAGGATAAATGAGGCAGAAGAGAGAATCAGCGATATAGAAGACCAAATGATGGAAAATAAAGAGGCTGAGAAAAAGAGAGAGAAACAACTACTGGATCACGAGGGCAGAATTCAAGAGATAAGCGATACGATAAGACGAAACAACATTAGAATAATTGGGATCCCAGAAGAAGAAAGAGAGAGAGGGGCAGAAGGTATATTGGAGCAAATAATAGCAGAGAACTTCCCTAATGTGGGGAAGGAAACAGGCATCAAAATCCAGGAGGCACAGAGAACCCCTCTCAAAATTAATAAAAATAGGTCAACACCCCGACATCTAATAGTAAAACTTATGAGTCTCAGAGACAAAGAGAAAATCTTGAAAGCAGCTCAGGAGAAGAGATATGTAACACATAAAGGTAGAAACATTAGACTGGCAACAGACCTATCCACAGAGACCTGGCAGGCCAGAAAGGACTGGCATGATATCTGGAGAGCACTAAACGAGAAAAATATGCAGCCAAGAATACTATATCCAGCTAGGCTCTCATTGAAAATTGAAGGAGAGTTAAAAAGCTTCCAGGACAAACAAAAACTAAAGGACTTTGCAAACACAAAACCAGCCCTCCAAGAAATATTGAAAGGGGTCCTCTAAGCAAAGAGAGAGCCTAAAAGCAGCCTAGATCAGAAAGGAACAGAGACAATACACAGTAACAGTCACCTTACAGGCAATACAATGGCACTAAATTCATACCTTTCAATAGTTACCCTGAATGTAAATGGGCTAAATGCCCCAATCAAAAGACACAGGCTATCAGATTGGATTCAAAAACAAGACCCATTGATATGCTGTCTGCAAGAGACTCATTTAAGACCCAAAACACCCCCACATTGAAAGTGAGGGGATAGAAAACCATTTACCATGCTAATGGACACCAAAAGAAAGCTGGGGTGGCAATCCTTATATCAGACAAATTAGATTTTAAAACAAAGACTGTAAGAAGAGATGAGGAAGGACACTATATCCTACTTAAAGGGTCTATCCACCAAGAAGATCTAACAATTGTAAATATCTATGCCCCGAACATGGGAGCAGCCAATTATATTATATAAGGCAATTAATAACAAAAGCGAAGAAACACATTGACAACAATACAATAATAGTGGGGACTTTAACACCCCCCCTGACTGAAATGGACAGATCATCTAAGAAAAAGATCAACAAGGAAATAAAGACTTTAAATGACACACTGGACCAAATGGACTTCACAGACATATTCAGAACATTCCATCCCAAAGCAACAGAATACACATTCTTCTCTAGTGCCCATGGAACATTCTCCAGAATTGATCACATCCTAGGTCACAAATCAGGTCTCAACCACTACCAAAAGATTGGTATTATTCCCTGCATATTTTCAGACCACAATGCTTTGAAACTAGAACTCAATCACAAGAGGAAAGTCAGAAAGAACTCAAATACATGGAGGCTAAAGAGGATCCTACTAAAGAATGAATGGGTCAACCAGGAAATTAAAGAAGAATTTTAAAAATTCATGGAAACCAATGAAAATGAACACACAACTGTTCAAAATCTTTGGGATACAGCAAAGGCAGTCCTGAGAGGAAAGTATATAACAATACAAGCCTTTCTCAAGAAACAAGAAAGGTCTCAAATACACAACCTAACCCTACACCTAAAGGAGCTGGAGAAAGAACAGCAAATAAAGCCTAAACCCAGCAGGAGAAGAGAAATAATAAAGATCAGAGCAGAAATCAATAAAATAGAAACCAAAAGAACAGTAGAACAGATCAACGAAACTAGGAGCTGGTTCTTTGAAAGAATTAACAAGATTGATAAACCCCTGGCCAGACTTATCGAAAAGAAAAGAGAAATGACCCAAATCAACAAAATCATGAATGAAAGAGGAGAGATCACAACCAACACCAAAGAAATACAAACAATTGTGAGAACATATTATGAGCAACTCTATGCCAGCAAATTAGATAACCTGGAAGAAATGGGTGCATTCCTAGAGATGTATCAACTACCAAAATTGAACCAGGAGGAAACAGAAAACCTGAACAGACCTATAACCACCAAGGAAATTGAAGCAGTCATCAAAAATCTCCCAACAAACAAAAGCCCAGGGCCAGATGGCTTCCCGGGGGAATTCTACCAGACATTTCAAGAAGAATTAATACCTATTCTCCTGAAACTGTTCCAAAAAATAGAAATGGAAGGAAAACTTCCAAACTCATCTTATGAGGCCAGCATTACCTTGATCCCAAAACCAGACAAAGACCCCATCAAAACGGAGAATTACAGACCAATATCCTTGATGAACATGGATGCAAAAATTCTCACCAAAATACTAGCCAATAGGATCCAACAGTACATTAAAAGGATTCTTCACCATGACCAAGTGGGATTTATCCCTGGGCTGCAAGGCTGGTTCAACATCCGCAAATCAATCAACATGATACAATACATTAACAAAAGAAAGAACAAGAATCATATGATCCTCTCAATAGATGCAGAAAAAGCATTTGACAAAGTACAGCAACCTTTCTTGATCAAAACTCTTCAGAATATAGGGATAGAGGGTACATACCTCAACATCATAAAAGCCATCTATGAAAAACCTACAGCGAATATCATTCTCAGTGGGGAAAAGCTGAGAGCTTTTCCCCTAAGGTCGGGAACGTGGCAGGGATGTCCACTATCACCACTGCTATTCAACATAGTATTAGAAGTCCTAGCCACAGCAATCAGACAACAAAAAGAAATCAAAGGCATCCAAATCGGCAAAGAGGAAGTCAAACTCTCACTCTTTGCAGATGATATGATACTGTATGTGGAAAACCCAAAAGACTCCACCCCAAAACCTCTAGAACTCATACCAGAGTTCAGTAAAGTAGCAGGATATAAAATCAATACACAGAAATCAGTGGCATTCCTATACACCAACAACAAGACAGAAGAGAGAGAAATTAAGGAGTCGATCCCATTTACAATTGCACTCAAAACCGTAAGATACCTAGGAATAAATTTAACCAAAGAGGCAAAGGATCTGTACTCAGAAAACTATAAAATACTCATGAAAGAAATTGAAGAAGACACAAAGAAATGGAAAAACGTTCCATGGTCATGGATTGGAAGAACAAACATTGTGAAGATGTCAATGCTACCTAGAGCAATCTACACATTCAATGCAATCCCCATCAAAATATCATCCACCTTTTTCAAAGAAATGGAACAAATAATCCTAAAATTTGTATGGAACTAGAAGAGACCCCAAGTAGCCAGAAGAATATTGAAAAAGAGAAGCAGAGCTGGCGGCATCACAATTCCGGACGTCCAGCTCTATTACAAAGCTGTCATCATCAAGACAGTATGGTACTGGCACAAAAACAGACACATAGGTCAATGGAACAGAATAGAGAGCCCAGAAATGGACCCTCAACTCTATGGTCAACTCATCTTCAACAAAGCAGGAAAGAATGTCCAATGGCAAAAAGACAGTCTCTTCAACAAATGGTGTGGGGAAAATTGGACAGCCACATGCAGAAGAATGAAACTGGACCATTTCCTTACACCACACACAAAAATAGACTCCAAATGGTTGAAAGACCTAAATGTGAGACAGGAGTCCATCCAAATCCTAAAGGAGAACACAGGTAGCAACCTCGTCGACCTCAGCCACAGCAACTTCTTCCTAGAAACATTGCCAAAGGCAAGGGAAGCAAGGGCAAAAATGAACTATTGGGATTTCATCAAGATAAAAAGCTTTTGCACAGCAAAAGAAACAGTCCACAAAACCAAAAGACAACCGACAGAATGGGAGAACATATTTGCAAATGACATATCAGATAAAGGGCTAGTATCCAAAATCTATAAAGAACTTACCAAACTCAACACCCAAAGAACAAATAATCCAATCAAGAAATGGGCAGAAGACATGAACAGACATTTTTCCAAAGAAGACATCCAGGTGGCCAACAGACCCATGAAAAAGTGCTCAACATCGCTCGACATCAGGGAAATCCAAATCAAAACCTCAATGAGATACCACCTCACACCAGTCAGAATGGCTAAAATTAACAACTCAGGAAACGACAGATGTTGGCGGGGATGCAGAGAAAGGGGAACCCTCCTACACTGTTGGTGGGAATGCAAGCTGGTGCAACCCCTCTGGAAAACAGTATGGAGGGTCCTCAAACAGTTGAAAATAGAGCTACCCTACGATCCAGCAATTGCACTACTGGGTATTTACCACAAAGATACAAATTAGGGATCCGAAGGGGTGCGTGCACCCCAATGTTTATAGCAGCAATGTCCACAATAGCCAAACTGTGGAAAGAGCCAAGATGTCCATCGACAGATGAATGGATAAAGAAGCAGTGGTATATATACACAATGGAATATTATGCAGCCATCAAAAGGAATGCGATCTTGCCATTTGCAACGACGTGGATGGAACTGGAGGGTGTTATGCTGAGTGAAATAAGTCAATCAGAGAAAGACATGTATCATATGACCTCCCTGATATGAGGAATTCTTAATCTCAGGAAACAAACTGAGGGTTGCTGGAGTGGTGGGGGGTGGGAGGGATGGGGTGGCTGGGTGATAGACATTGGGGAGGGTATGTGCTATGGTGAGCGCTGTGAATTGTGCAAGACTATTGAATCACAGATCTGTACTTCTGAAACAAATAATGCAACATATTTTAAGAAAAAAGAAAAAGAAGAAGATAGCAGGAGGGGAAGAATGAAGGGGAGTAAGTCGGAGGGGGAGACGAACCATGAGAGACGATGGACTCTGAAAAACAAACTGCGGGTTCTAGAGGGGAGGAGGGTGGGGGGATGGGTTAGTCTGGTGATGGGTATTAAAGAGGGCACATTCTGCGTGGAGCACTGGGTGTTATGCACAAACAATGAATCATGGAACACGACATCAAGAACTAATGATGTATGGTGATTAACATAACAATAAAAAAAGAAAGAAAGAAAGAAGCGGTATGCCCTTTTTCTTAAAAAGGTGGAAAACAAAGGTTCTCATTCAAGGTCACAGTCAGTGAAAGAAGAAACCAGTGGATCCACAGACCTCTCCTGCCCTTTCTAGCACTCCATGCACTTAAGAAGCCCAGAGCCGGTAAGTGTGTTTGGACAGAGAGGAATATGTGTGTGTAAGTATTGTTGCATTATACATTCTGATTCTCCCATAATTTTGTTGAGGCTGCCAGAGTTACTCAAGCAATCCGTATCACAAGAAATACACTTCTAAAAACAAACTGAGTAGAAATGAACCATTTAACAATCCAAGGTATGGCAATGGAAGATGGAAATGCCCAAACTCAGCAGGCTGGCCAGCATAGGTGCTGGAAATCAGGTAAGAGTGAGGGCAGATGGAGGAGGTTGTCAGACAGCAAAGAAAGGGGTATGGAATATCTCTGATTCACGGACAATGGGGAGCCACCCAAGGTTTTGTAAGAGAGGAGAAACCCATCAAGAACTGTGCTTAGAGATCACAAGACTCAGCTCAGGGCAACAAACACCTCCTAGTTTGCTCCCCACGGGTCCTGTGCTAGGCACTGGGTGAGGGTTGGAGAGAGTCAGGTGGGGGTGGGGTTGGGTGGGGTGGGGTGGGGTGGGGTGGGGGTGGGGGTGGTAAGGGAGAGAAAGAAAACAGAGTTCCAATCTCCAGAGAACAATCTCCACAGTACAACCAGTATCAAGACAGAAGGGGGCTCTAGGAAGGATTAATGGGGGAGATGAGCCCCGAATAAAGGCTGGATGACAAATAGAAGTGATCCAGATAAGGGGAAGGGGGCTACAAGGGCCTTTAGAGCAGTAAGAACAGCTTTGGAGAGGAGAGACAACAAAGGTAAATAGGGCAGTGGTGCTGAACACCTGACCCGCAGACTCACACTGCACACTTCTTCACTCTGCTCTCTGCCCCAGGAGGCTGACCTTTACGGACTACATCAGTGATAATCTTTTTTTTTTTTTTTTAAGATTTTATTTATTTATTTGGGAGAGAATGAGAGATAGAGAGCACGAGAGGGAAGAGGGTCAGAGGGAGAAGCAGACTCCCTGCTGAGCAGGGAGCCCGATGCGGGACTCGATCCCGGGACTCCAGGATCATGACCTGAGCCAAAGGCAGTTGCTTAACCAACTGAGCCACCCAGGCGCCCCTACACCAGTGATAATCTTGACCCTGACTTCTGGTCAGGTTCAGCGTACGCGAGGCACTGGCAGGAGATGGGAGGACATGGGGAGAGAGGTTGATATATTGATCCTCTGCCTCTCTCCCCTTGACCATTCAGGTCCCAGGGGAGTGGGCAAGATGCCCACTATTACTAGTCTCAGAGTACTGCCCTAATGCTTTTTGTTTTCCCCAACACTTTGTAAAAGTCACTTTATTAAATAACGCCCACGTGTACAATCTGTGTTCTGCTACCACCATGACTGATATAGTCATTATCAGTGACTATATCAATATTCCATTATCTAGATACAATACGACAATTCCCTAAACTATGGGAGAAGCAGGGACACTACCTTCCGAATATGCAGCACTCAACAGTTGGTAAGGACTTCTCATAGGCATGGACTTAGTCACAGCTCACAACTACCCTGAAAGCACCGGGCAAGTCAGATCTACCGATAGCATCTCATTGATGTGATAGCAGAGGCCAGAGGCACGGCTGGTCAGTGAGGCTGAGTGAGAGAGCCAGGGCCTGCCACCTGATTTTTTTAATACTAATCCAGTCCCTTTCTACCAACACAACTCCAAGTAGGCCTAAAATGGAGAAGGAGATTCAAGAGGTCTTTCACATACAAATACACATACCTTCATCAGGAATTGGTGATTCATTCAACAAACATTTATTGAGCTCTGACAGGGTTTGCAGACCTGTATTAAAAGCTGACAAATGAAAAAGATTAGATATGGGGAGAAGAATGAGTCAGAGGAGAAGGGGTGGCCCACAGGGCAGTGGACAGAGAGCGGTGGCCCTGGGATCAGGAGACCTGGCTCACCAAGTCAATGAGTGGTGGCTCTGCTCTGGTTTTAAACAGAACAGTCAAATCAATGTCAGGTGCAACCGCAAGAAGACATTTTTAACATGACATCTGAGACCCTTCATCACCCAGCCCGTGCTTACCTTTCCAGTCTCACTGCTGGAGGCTCTGTGCCTCCTACCCTTCTACCCTGGCATTAGAGGCTACCTGCAATTCCCCATAAGGTGCACTGCCTCTCTCACCTGCAAAACTTTGCACTAGCTCTTCCCTGTGCCTGCAAGGCTTTTCCCTCCTCCTCAACCCACTTTCTTTCCCTGGAATATGCTCACTCGATCTTCAAGATTCAATTCAGGTTCCTCACTGCATCTTTAGTAGTAACTAGCACAATACCATACACAGAGAAAGACCCTAATGTTTTGGAATTTATAATTCAATTAATCTAGTAATAATAATAAAATGTATACTAATAAAATTAGTATATGGTGAGTATATTTTGTCTCCGTGGGATAACTGAAATACCAAACAACCTTTCTGGAGGCTAGAAACTTGAACTTTGTTGTAGAGTAAAGTAAGTGGATGTTTGGATAGGTGGATGGTGGATGGATGGATGGATGGATGGATGAATTAAGGATAGGTGAGTGAGGTGGATAGAGGGGGAATCAGAGAGATGAGTGGCTTCATGAACGGATAGTTGGATGGATGGTATGGCTTGCATGAACTTGAGCCAAAGGAATTTGGGGACCCAGTCTCAAGGTGGTGAGAAAGGGCAGAAATCTAACTGGTGAGTTTGGGACTGTGGAACTTGGTATTAAAAGAACATCAGAGATGAACCATGAGAGACGATGGACTCTGAAAAACAAACTGAGGGTTCTAGAGGGGAGGGCGGTGGGGGGATGGGTTAGCCTGGTGGTGGGTATTAAAGAGGGCACATTCTGCGTGGAGCACTGGGTGTTATGCACAAACAACGAATCATGGAACACTACATCAAAAACTAATGATGTAACGTATGGTGATTAACATAACAATAAAAAATTTGGGCGCCCGGGTTGGCTCAGATGGTTAAGCATCTGCCTTCAGCTCAGGTCATGATCCCGGGGTCCTGGGATCGAGTCCCGCATCGGGCTCCCTGCCCCTTGGGGAGCCTGCTTCTCCCTCTGCCTCTCTCTCTCTGTCTCTCATGAACAAATAAATAAAATTTTAAAAAAAATTTAAAGAAAAAAAAAGAACATCAGGAATCTCACTAGCAAATGTAAAGCCTGCTTGTGGACGAGTAACCATTAGCACAAAGCCCTCAGTAGATCAGAATCTGACGTTCCAGGTGTATCCCTGAGGATAATGCCTGCCATGAATGTCTATTGACCGAATGACAGACCGCATGTGCCGGAAGCCCACTGAGTAGGTCTAGATATAGAAATTGGACCTCTCAGCGTATGGGAGCGGACAAAAACCACAGTGATTCCTGTGATAAGCCAACAATGAAGTAGATGGGAGATGATGGACAGGTGCACAAGCCACTGTTAAATCAAGGTGGAAATTCTCTCCTAGTTTCCAGAGTTTTTACATGCAATTCTGGACACAGAGCACCAGGTCCTCAACCAGCATGCCCCCCCAGGAGTCTTCAGCAGGCTCCCCTTTCGAGGGCTTTCTTGAATCCCGAAGTGTTCTGACAGGCAAGTCCCACGTTGCACTGCTCCTTGGGAACCTGTCCTCCACCACTTCAATCCCTGCAGTCTTCCCCACATAGAGGCTATTCAGTGCTTGTCAAATCTGTGCCTTCCAGAGCTGCCAGAGGGCTGGAGAGAGCCTCCAGAGACCAAACCAATGCTGCTGAGCCCAGAATTATTAGGGTGGGGCTGGGTGTGCTTCACAGTCAAAGATAGAGCATCCGCAAGAATCTGCTTTCTATAATGGCCTGCACTGAATGGGATTTTCTTTTTTAAGTACAAGACATACTTTTCCTTTAAAGTTAAAGAGAGAGAGAATTCAGAAGAAAACAAAGAGAAGGTTTCAGAAGTATCTCAGCATTGACCAAGCCCTTCCACACATCCTTTCCATTTTGATCTCCACAGGATCCTTCTGAGGAGGTTCCTCCTTTATCAGCACTACAGAATCACCTGGAGACTTATTTGAAATCCTGACGCCTTGGTCAGATCCCAGAACACGTACTTAAGAATCTCAGGGATGGAGTGGTTCCAGGCCACGGTTAATTCCAATGTCAGCCCAGGTAAAGACAAGTATTCTGGGTACTATCTCCATTTGCCAAGGCTTGGGAGCCTCCAGAGGAGGAGAGTAAGTTGGTTCCAGGTCTCACAGCCTATAGAGGTGAGTTTCAAAATCCAGTCTTCTCACTACAGATAAAGAGCTAGTATCCAAGGGTGCCTGAGTGGCTCAGATGGTTAAGCATCTGCCTTCGGCTCAGGTCATGATCCCAGGGTCCTGGGATCGAGTCCTGCATCGGGCTCCCTGCTCCTTGGGAGCCTGCTTCTCCCTCTGCCTCTCTCTCTCTCTCTGTCTCTCATGAATAAATAAATAAATAATCTTTAAAAAAACAAGAGCTAGTATCCAAGATCTATAAAGAACTTCTCAAACTCAACACCCAAAAAACAAATAATCAGGTCAAAAAATGGGCAGAAGAAATGAACAGACACTCCTCCAAAGAAGACATACAAATGGCTAACAGACACATGAAAAATGTTCATCATCATTAGCCATCAGGGAAATTCAAATCAAAACCACACTGAGATACCACCTTACACCAGTTAGAATGGCCAAAATTGACAAGGCAAGAAACAACAAATGTTGGAGAGGTTGTGGAGAAAGGGGAACCCTCCTACACTGTTGGTGGGAATGCAAGTTGGTACAGCCACTTTGGAAAACAGTGTGGAGGTGCCTCAAAAAATTAAAAATAGAGCTACCCGGGGCACCTGGGTGGCTCAGTCATTAAGCATCTACCTTCAGCTCAGGTCATGATCCCAGGGCCCTGGGATTGAGCCCCGCATTGGGCACCCTGCTTGGCGGGAAGCCTGCTTCTCCCTCTCCCGCTCCCCCTGCTTGTGTTCCCTCTCTCGCTATCTCTCTCTCTGTCTGTCAAATAAATAAAATCTTAAAAAAAAAAAAAAAAAAAAAGAGCTACCCTATGACCCAGCAATTGCACTCCTGGGTATTTACCCCAAAAACACAGATGTAGTGAAAAGAAGGGCCATATGCACCCCAATGCTCATAGCCGCAATGTCCTCAATAGCCAAACTGTGGAAAGAGCCAAGATGCCCTTCAATGGATGAACGGATAAAGAAGATGTGGTCCATATATACAATGGAATACTACTCAGCCATCAGAAGGGATGAATACCCAACTTTTACATCAACATGGATAGGACTGGAGGAGATTATGCTAAGTCAAATAAGTCAAGCAAAGAAAGTCAATTATCATATGGTTTCACTTATTTGTGGAACATCAGGAATAGCTTGGAGGACATTAGGAGAAGGAAGGGAAAAATGAAGGGGGGGAATATTGGAGGGAGAGATGAACCGTGAGAGACTATGGACTCTGAGAAACAAACTGAGGGTTTTAGAGGGGAGGGGGGTGGGGAGATGGATTAGCCCAGTGATGGGTATTAAGGAGGGCACGTACTGCATGGAGCACTGGGTGTTATATGGAAACAATGAATCATGGATCACTACATAAAAAACTAATGATGTACTGTATGGTGACTAACATAACATAATAATAAAAAAAAAAATCCAGTCTTCTGTTCACCCTCAGACCTATCACCCTCCGTGTTTTCCCAGGTGTGGCTCCCACAGCCATATGAGAAAAACAGTTCCTAACATACTGATATCTTACTGCATGCAAACACCCTGGTACGCAGTTCGTATGTGTTAACTCATTTCATCCCCTACATGACACCTGGGTAGTTCCAGGAGTCCCTGCTGTCTGACAGTTCACTTTACACTACTTCACGTCTATGAAAGACCTACGTTAATACCCGTTTTCCCTAAAAGAAAGAAACCCAACGAGGATTTTTACTGTTATGAAATGGTCTTGGCTTCTTTGCTCTATGCATTTTGGCTTACAGGAGGTTTCATAGGACTGCTGTACTTTTAGATAGGGGAGAATCCTGTATCACAATTATCTCTAGTTTACAGATTAAAAAAAACTGAGGCACAGAGAGTTCAGGCCCTTACTATCAACACAGTAAGAGGAGCTGCCATTTAAGGATCTCCTTTGGCCAGCAGAAAAGTGTCCCTGTTCCCCCAGGACTTTGTCCCAGGCCCTCTTCTCGGACTCTGCACTCCCGAAGACCTCATGTCCTCCCATGGCCATCTTCTGACGAGACATTCCCCAATCATTGTCTTCAGCCCATAGTTCTCTCCTGAGTTCCAACCCTTTACATCCAACCACCATTGGACAATGTACTTTGAGCACCACAAAATGAACAGTTTCAAAAAATTGATCATGTTCCCCAAAATCCTCGTTCTGCACATGCCACGACTCTCAGAGAACTGGACCGCCAACCGCACCTTTGTTCAGGCCAGAAATGACTGTCGCCTTCGAAGCTACCATTTCTTTCATTCCCCGTAACCCATGAGTAGCCTTTCCTATTCACTCCTTCCTCCTGACCACTGTTCCACTCATGCTGTCATCCCCATACTACACATGGGAGTGTTATCCCAAATGGCTACTTGGCTTTAGTCTCTCCTCACCCACTCTATGCTCTGACCGATGACTCTAAAACACAGTTCTACTCATGACACTCCTACGGTTGTCTCCAATGGCTTCCAAAAGGACAATTAGGGTCCAAAAGGGTTTGGACCCCTCATTTGGTTTTCAAGGTACGCTAAACCTTCCTGGATACAAAGAACTTAAGTTCTTTGGCCAATAGCCAAGAAAAGACATTGGCCAAGAGTCTGAATACAAGAGGATGATATCAACCCTAGAAAGAGGGACCCTGGTATAAGTGGAAATATTACCAACTTCCCATCTGCACTAGAGTCCTAAGGGCCACCTTCACCATGGAACAGCAGCAACAGCTCCCATGAAACCCATACACTTATAGATCGAGGCTCCAGCCTCATTTTCTACTACGGGTCCCTCTGCTCACACCACATGGACTCTTTATTGTTTCCTATTTGCGTCATACTATTTCACGTTGCAGCACTTTGGTGCCGGCTATTCCTCTGGCTTGGAATGCCCTTCCTCCCTTCCCTTCTTGGGACACCTCCTCGAGCTTCTCCCTCTGGATTCCAGGAACCCTTAGCTGCGGCCTTGCACTGTGTCATCTGGCACAAGGCTACTTGTTTATCTCCCTGCATCTCCCACTAGACTGACTTTGCATCCAGTACCACAACCACTCCCTACCCTGGGCCTGGCACATAGTTGATGCTAGATGTGCTGTAACGCTTGCTTAATGAATATTTGTGGATAAAAGAAGCATTATTTCACTACAGAAAACCACTGTTGATCATGCAGAAGGTTCTCAGGAACCGTTTACTGTCATCTTTTAGAATACTTTCCAGGCTTCCCTAACTAACTCAATCATTCCTGGAGTGTGGCAAGTCCATGAAAGTCCTGTTGGAATCAGTAAAATCTGGGCTGTAGCATCACACACAAGTCTGCATAATACACAGAACGCTTCCGTCCTCTGATCTCCAAGTACAAGTCAGCGTTTCTGGGAGAATACGTGCCTACAGCTTCAACTTGATATTTTGAAGAACTATCCTTTAGGATCAGAACAAAGCCTCAGTAATGATTCATTATACATAATGAACCAAAATTAATCATAATAAACATAGGCAGTATGAAAGTCTTTCAGTTTTCTGGCTGCTATCAAACACCATAAAAGTCATGCAGTTGGGAAGAGGAAGCTTCGTCAATCAACAGATTAGTTGCTCGTCTGATTTTTGTTTCTTTCTTAGTGTTTTTCTGCTACCATGTTTTTGCGTATTTCAGCAGCATTAAGATACCTGATCTATAATCAGGGGTGCCATTTTCTGCTTGCCATCCATTGCCAAAAGCCCAGTTGAGATGATGAATACTTGAAAGAAAACAATCTAAGACAGTGCAAACACTTCATTTCCCTGGAGTCTCTTCAAGCTGTTTCTGTATAATCCAGAGCACCAGAAAGCCTCAGAATTTGACTGTGATGCTTTATTTCATCATTTAAATGCACCCACACCTGTCATTGTTTGGTGTAGGAGATGATCACATGAAGAACACTCCTATTTCTTCGGTAACAGTTCTATTTTGGAGGTACTTTTCATTTCAATGTACCTTAAAGTTTTCTCTCATAACCTCACTTAGAGTTTACCATTGAAAGAAAAAGAAAGTGACTATTGATGCACTGGGTCACTTTTATTTACTGTCCAATATGAACTGTAATTCATCATATTCCATTTCCCCCTTGATTGCTAAGAAGCTCAATTCTAACTTTTGTGCATTATTGCGTAGATATTCTTAAACTATGTATCTGGATCAACTAACTCATAATTCTTGGCTCTTGGCCTGTCTTCCTTATTTTGACAGTTTTATTTTATGCCACCTCAAATCTCTTTGGGAGGAAAAAAAAAAAGCAGAGCATAATAATTTAGTGACAAAGAAGATACCAGTACCCAACTCTTTTCTTCAAATGCAATCACATTTGCCTTCTGAATTTAATAGATTAGAAATTGCTGATTTTGAGCATCTGTGTTTGACAGAGGGCTATGAGAACAGACTAAGTGCTTTATTCCCATTAGAGGTATGATCTCCTACAAACACTCTCTCATTCAAAACTTTACAGAGCTTAGCACAGTGCCAGACATAGGATAGGAACTCCATAAATATTTGTTGAGTAAACGAAGGCAAGTATCATTCATGGTCATCAAAGAAACTTCAGTTAACAGAAAACTTGAGACAATAAAAATCTTCCCCAAAAAGATGATGATGATGGGGCGCCTGGGAGGCTCAGTCGTTAAGCGTCTGCCTTCGGCTCGGGTCATGATCCCAGGGTCCTGGGATCGAGTCCCGCATCGGGCTCCCTGCTCTGCGGGAAGCCTGCTTCTCCCGCTCCCACTCCCCCTGCTTGTGTTTCTGCTCTCGCTATGTCTCTCTCTGTCAAATAAATAAATAAAATCTCTCAAAAAAAAAAAAAAAGATGATGATGATGAGTAGCTCATGTGCATGGCAGTCTTACCAGCACCACGCCTGTACAAAGCACGGTGCAAAACAGCATGTATTAGAAATCCAGGAAGCCTGTATTATTATACTCATTTCACATCAAGAAGTGGAGGCTCAGAGCAGCTTAAGCCCCACTAGGAAGTGTTGGGGTTTGGACTCTAGTCTGCCTGTTGCTACAGTCCATGTTCTTCGTCACCATGCTGTACTTCCATGGATATTTTTGAAAATTTGATACTACCTCTATAACTTGGTCATGTATTCAGGACATGAGATTTGTAAAAGTTCATTTAAATATGACCCTTTTTTCACCTTGCTGATTCCTCAGACAGCTTCTTCATTCTGGAGCCACAAAGTAGGAGGAGGCATACTATAGAGGGGAGGACGTACATGTATATGATTTATGATATATGTGAATACATATATTGCATAAAGCACTGAACTCCTCATTCAATCACAAATGCCTCCTCCCTTCAAGTGTACCAAGTGATTTTCCACATCTGTTGTGTCATTTAACTCTAAAAGCCTGTAGAGGTGACACCTGGGGGCTCAGTCGGTTAAGCATCTGCCTCTGGCTCAGATCATGATCCTGGGATCAAGCCGTGTTGGGCTCCCTGCTCAGCGGGGAGCCTGCTTCTCCCTCTCCCTCTGCCTGCAGCTCCCCCTTCTTGTGCTCTCTCTCTGTCAAATAAATGAATAAAAATCTTTAAAATAAATAAATAAATGAAAGCCTGTAGAGTAAGTTGTAGTACTTCTGCCTTCCAGATAAGGAGACTCAGCCCAAGGAGATCAAATGATACAATCATCTCTGGTGATGGCACCTGGACGGCCGAAGCCCACCTGGTTCCAAAGAACGTGCACTATGCCTTTTTCACTGCACAACTGTGACCTCCTCACACCCTCAGCCTGGTGCCACCTAATGAGATGGTGTTTTAACCATGAAAAATAATTATTTGTGCATATTCCAAATATTTAGGGTAGAAATAGAGGGTGTACATATACAGAGGTCAGGAATATTTTGGAATAGATGAACCAGAAGGAGCTGGGCCATTATGCTGGCTGATGTGAACTGAATGCTGATCCTAAGAGGGTATAAGGAAGGAAGCACCCACACCAACTAGCAACGGTGTTTGGATTCAAGCAAAAGTACTACTTTTTGTGTGTGTAGGACTAACCCTTAGCTAAATGTGCACTCACAACAGGTATAGCTGAACCTCCTCTTCTCTCATTCATGTGTCCGGCCTTAAGCAATTGGGTTTGGGATCTGACATGTACATAGACCCACTCCCATCCTACCCAGGCTCCTGGTCTCTCTTTCAACACCTCAAATTCCTCATCTCCCTGTCTCCTCTTAATCACCACCTTGGGGAGGCCTTTCAAGAGTAGAAGAGAAGCAGACAGACTCACAGCTCCCTGTCACACTTCAGGCCATGTGGGGATGTAGGCCACAGGTTTTCTTGCAAGGTCTCCGAATAGACTGCCATTGAACGCCCCTACGCTGTTCCCTCTGCCTTGAAAGCCTCTCTTCCCTCCTCAGCCTGCAGTCCACCCTCTCAAAAGTCAGCTCAGTTCACATGGGATCCCACCCCAAAACTAGAGCACACCTTCCTCTTGCCCACACAGCACTTACTGCATTTCACTTAAATCACTGCTTCCCACCTCCCTCACTATACTGGGCATTTTCCAGACCAGAGATTTACATCTTACTGTTTTTGTATCCCAAGTGCCTAGCGTGGAGCCTCTCACACACTGGGCAACATCAGAAGTCTGCAGAGTAAAATGAACGTGGTCCACACTTCGATTCTTGCAAGTTTCTACCTATCCGAAGCCTCTGCTTATGAGAATTTATGTTTGTAACGGGTGCCAACATTTTCACAGAACTTCAAATTACATTACCACCGCAGATCCTCAGAACAGCTCTACGATATGGGAATCATCATGACCCAGCTCAGATGGAGAAACTAAAGCTCAGAGAGTAACAATGGCCTAAGGTCACACTGTGAGACGTGGTAGGACTAGCATCTGGGCCTCCTGGGCCTTCCCTCTCCACCACTCTGCTGGGCCTTGAGGGCCAGTCGCCAAGTCTATGCTATGTGATTTTCCACATGTCACCACCATGCATACCACAAGGCCAGTCTAGAGAACATGTACCATGTACTCTCACCAGAAAATAGCCTTGCCATCCCACTGCTATTTCTGGTTTGCTGTCCCCAAGAGACTGCATTCCTGGACCATGCTCATCTCTTTCCATAAACTGGGACTATCTGGGCACCTGCTCTCCTTCCACCCATACCCAGAGCAAGTCCTGGGGATGGGAGGTGCAAAATCCTGCCTACTAGAAAAGGAAGATCTCAATTCAGAAAAACGCCTTCCCACACACCTCCAGGTATAAGAACCCCACCCTAATCGTACGCTGCCTCCCAAGGAAGTGGCTCGTTCGCATGGTCTATGTTCATCCTGCCCAGGAGGTGTTCCTGGAATTGTCTTGGCGGACAGTACAATCTTACTTGGAATGCACTAGGAACCTTGGTATCTAGAGGAACCCTGCTGGTCATTATTAACCAAAGTGAAGAGGAAAGCAGATCCCAGAGTAACTCATCTGTACCTACTGGGTTTGCTTAAAGAAGCACCCACCAGCTGCCGCTTCCAAGACTGGAGTTCTTAGAAAAGTGATCTTTCCAGGTTCCCCACTGCCTGGGACTGGAGCTTCACATGCTCACTCTGCTTCCCTTTGCTCCCCAAATGGGTGTGTAGACATGAAGTCCCAGCTGGCAAGCTGAAGAGGGGCCTTGGACCCTCCATGAGTTGCCCCCTTACGGAAAAGACACAGGGCTGGCAAAGTCGTGTGCTAGGTGATAAATGGGAAAAGAAAGATGTGTTTAGATTTCATAATGGCTCTGTTTCTAACATCACTTTCATTTTTACATGGCAGACAGGATTTGGTGACTCTTACTCATAGTTGCATCACTGAGGGCAGAGAGAGACTGCATCCTTACCCTGACTGGCCCTCACAGCTGTGTTGCTGGGCTTGGTGGGTCCTGCTGGGTCTGAAACTTTGATTCGGGAAGACTTTTCCTCAACCCCTGCTGAGGACGCCCCGCCTTTCCTCTCAGTAGTGGGTTCCAAACCTCCACCTCCTCCTCAAATATGAGCTGCGCCCACCCCAAACTGGCTCACTCAGCCCCAGCAAGGAGACTTGGGTCCTGCATGCTCAGGTTCCCACCACACTCCAGTCCTGCCTCTCTTCTCCCGCCTGAGCCCCAGGGGCCCACTCTGTCCCCAGGCCCCTCTCCCCACAGTAATCCCATCTTTTGCACCAGCCACCCCATGAGCATTCAATCACGCTCCCATCTCTCACACCGCAAGACAACACTCTCCCCGACTCCCCTCCAGCTATTGCCTTAGCTTTCACTGCACCAGGCTCAAGCCTCTTCTGTGGACCTGCAGAGCCCACGCTGGCACCAGGCCCATTCTGCCACTGAAATAGTCTCCCCAAGGTCACAGTGGCCTTTTGTTGGCCAATCCCAGTGCTTGGTCTGAGTGCCCATTCCCCCCCCCGCCACTGACCACTCCACCACCCCCCAACACTTCATCCCCAACCCCGAATGCTCCCATAGGTTCCTGATCTCTGCAGCCACCCCACCACCCACCCTCACCTTCACCCCCAGGCATAACCAGCACAAGCCTTCTTTATCAACAGACCTGCCCATGGAAAGGTACAGTAGAATCTGGGACGGTCGAAGGTATAGTCATGCGACCTGAAAGGTTAGCTGGTTTGAGCTAACACATCCCAGAGCATCCCTATCTCTCCTCACCTGTAATAGGGAAAAATCTCCCAGGTCTGCTACCAAGAACCCATCAACCTCTGCAGTTCTGTTTTCCAAGATTCCGGGAATGACCTAGTCCCCTTTAGAATGACACAATCCTTCTTTAGATATGTTAAAACTCCAGATAGCCTTGTTCTGGTCAGATGTCCATCCCTTTTCAGATCTGCATATCTCTGGTCCCATCTCTGCTTTGCTAGTTTATAGCTGGCCCCTTAGAAGTCTAGCTCATTTACAAGTGGCTAACACACTGATGTGCTGCTGCCCCCAGGTATCACCAACAAGGGTCCTGTGACTGGCATGAGATCATCACCCAAGTTAGTGATCTTTCCACCTCCCAGCTCCCTTTCCCCCTCACCCCTGGCCCAGCCCCCTCCTTCAGTTCTCCTCAAAGGCCTCCTGAACTCCCTCCCATCCTGCAAGCCCCAGCCCCATCCTGTGTTCAGACAGAAGCCCCCCAGGGTTCCCTCCCACAACCATAAACTTATCCTACTGGAGTACTGATTATTCTTGACATTCTACAGAGCCATTTGGGGCTTACTGTCACATTTATTTTCATTTTTAAAACAGAATGTTAGAAAACAATTACAATTTTGCCTGATACCTACACAAACACCCGGCATTATTATGTCAATAAGTTGGTAAATGTTTCACTTGCTGGTTTCCAGCTGCCATGGGGAGAGATCCTACCATTTGCCAGATGCTCAGATGCTGCCTAGAAAACATATCTATAATGCGCATTATTCGTAGGGGGGGAGATGGGGGCAGGAGGATTGCAGTAAATAAACAGTTTTAGGGCAGCTGAATGTTTCATATCTATTTTCTTTAATATAAAAAGAAAGACATGTAATGGAAAAAGCATGGAAAAAACTTGGATTCATCTTGGACAAAGTTGAACTCTAGTCCTGACAGCACCACTTACTAGCCTTGTACTCTCTGGAACTCAGTTTCATCACCTGTACAATGGGTACAAATGACAGTAATACTGCCTACGTCTCTGGGGATGGTTGGGATAACAGATCTGAAAGCCCTTTGTGAACTATAAACTATTACTCAAATGGGCAACAGAGTAGTTTGGGCCGGCAGCATTGACGTTTTGTGCTAGAAAGAAAAACTGGGACTGAGAAGAATCAAGCAGCCCACCTTTGCCCTCACCCAACTGGGTTACTTTGGACATAAGATGCCTGCATTACTTCATATGATTCTTTGGGAGTTAGAGATAGAGGAAATGGTAAATCATTTCCAAAAGAGTCTGTGGCAAGTCTTGAGGAACTCAATAGCATTAACCCTTTATGCAGAAGCAAATTGTGAACATATATCCCCCCCCCTCCACTCTGGCAGTAATATCTGCCACAGGAAGATTCACTGACAAGGAAAAAAGAAATTCATATCTACCTATAACATGAGCCACTGGCCATTCCCCGCCCACCCTCATCCTCCTAGTCTGGCAGCTGAAGATGCCTCTGACATAGATGACCTTGGGCTGGTAACTTCAGTTTCCTGTCCTCCCTCCCTCTTCATCTGTCAACTGGGCACTGTGAGAGAGCCCTTGCCACACGGTTACTGTATGGGCATCAAGTGAGGTCATATACGTGAAAGACTCTGACAAACATTTAACTGTTTACCAAGCTGTTTACCGTGTTAATGATCAGCATTATTTATAGTAAGCATGTGAGATACATATGAGGGAAGCCTAATGACAGTCCATTTCTCAGCCCAACTAGGCAGAAGTTTCTTTTAAAAGAACCTGGTTTGGTGAAGCCTCCTTGTAATTAATAGAGCCACAGGGAGAAGGTATCAGAGTCAAGAGCTCAGCAACTTGGGGATTTTTAGGTTTAAAGCCTGCCTGCGTAGCTAGAGATGACAATTTGCATAATCTTAGGCAATTTATTTAATCTTTGTAAGCCTCCAGTTTTTCCTCTGTAAAAAAGAGAATAATAATAGCACTTACCTCACAGCATTGTTATGTTGATTATTTGAGATAACGTGCTCAAAACAATTCACACAATGACCAGCTCCTTGCAATGGTTAACAATGTCAGTTTCAGGAGGTAGATAGGTTAGAGAAAGGAAGACTGAAAGCAGTGGAATGTATTAACTGGTCAATGATTTGTATTTTGCTTCATACCACAGGTCATTCTCATCTTACGAAATACACAAGAAGTGTGCATATTGGCAAGAACTGGACCGTGAAAGATGAGAACTGTATTGCTACCGATGCTGGGTAGATGGGAAGGTCACCACTTCTCCTTTCTGTCTTGTCACCATATTGCTTTTGCACAGACAATACAGTTTTATTATATGCTGGGGGAGTGGAAAAAGAAAAAGCAAGCCTTGCCCTGAAAGGTAGTAGCAGCGGGCTCTGAGGATGCCTTCAGGACCACAAGTTTTAGGCAGGTGGAGACAGAAGTCTGCAGCTTGCAGGAAGAAAGGTCAGAAAGCTATTAAAGTGACAGATTCCCACAGAATTTGAAAGAAAACCCGTGTTCCTTCCTGGAGCCTAAAAGCACCTCCCTGAATATAGGAGGTTTGCAAGGTCCACTTGGCTTTCTCCCCACAGTCTTCTCCAGCACTGGGCTAGCCCCTTTGACCTCTCACACCCCCCAGGGCTCCTTTCACCTGAGCCAGACTTGCCTGTTTGCAAGTCAGGCCTCTGGTCAATGTTATCTCCTTCTGGGAACCAGCCCAAATCATTCCATTTCATTATCCGTTTTCTTTCCTCTTCTTTATAATACTCATATGCTATCTAAAATTATTTAGATGTTTTGTTTACATGTTTACATGTTTATTATGTAGCCTTCTTTCTCTGGAATATAAACACCATAAGATCAGGGACCTTATCTATCTCACTTGGGCCACTAGATTTTCAGCAATGGAACACTGTCAAGGCACTCAATTAAGCATTTAAGAATAAAGGAACAAGTGATTACATGTCAATCGCTAACGATGAGAGGGTTAGTAAGGGGGCAAAACAGCAGTGCCCCACCTCCCAGCTGACTGATTTGTGCACGCACACACTTGGGCAGAAATTCAGGCATTTTAGCCAAAGAGCAGATAGCAGCCAAGGCCAAAGAATAGGTAGCAATTGGCACAAGAGGCTCCTGCCATAGCAGAAACCTGTAAATAGGACTTCAGCAACATCAGCCTCTGCATTTTTAGGCATAAACCTGCTGATCAGACATGGCCAATTAGATGTCTGGGACTTCAGCACAGCCATGAAGACAAGGCCAAATAGTCCATGTCCTTCCCTGAATTAAAAAAAAGAAGACAAAATCCAGCTCAAGAGAAACAAATTTTGGGGGAAAAGCACAGCTCACTTTGATTCAGCCCACATTTACTAGGCCAAGTCCTACAGCACGATGAACAAGATCCAGAGCAGGTCTTTCCTAGCACAGTATGACCAGAAATAAGAACAAAGCAGAATGAGGAAAGAGTAATGAAATGACACGAAGTTCAAAATTCTCCGGAAGCCCTGAAGGAGGGATTGAGAAGCCCCTGCTAAAATAAAGCCAGGCATTCTGTGCCCGCAGAGGTGCAAGTGGGACCCACAGACAAATCCACGATGGAACAGCCCATGAGAATCTCACCAGCCTTCCCGGCTCTCACCACAAAGATGCCCCGTAAGGTCTGACATCCCTCTTACCCTTTTCCTGGCTTTGCAAACAGGGGCAAGCCTGGGGGCAGGTTGACAAACTGCTCCTTCTGTTTGCAGAAAGCAGGACAAGATCTTGAACCACTCACTTCACACCACAGCTTGTGCAGTTCTTGAGACTGCCTGGAAGCTGGTGAAGGCAGGCCTCTGAGCTCCAGAAGAAGGTGATCTATGTCTCCTCTTAGCAATGAGTCTGCTCCAGAAAAGGCTGTACCTAAGAGCTTTGTGGACCCTTTTCATAATAATAAAAACGAAGAAGGAGAAGAAGAAGGGGAAGAAGGAAGAGGAGGAGGGAGAGGTGGAGGAGGAGGGGGAGGAGGAGGGAGGAGGAGGGGAGGGGGAGGGGGGAGGAGGGGGAGGGGGAGGAGAAGAAGAAATAGAAATGTCCCTTGCAGCCTATCATGTTAGGAGTGCTGCTTTCACACACCTGGGATGCACCTCCATGCAGTAGTTTGTGGAAATAGCCAGAGGTTCGGGGTCCAGGTTTGTGGCTTCAGTCCCGTACCACAAGGCACCTTCCCTAGCAACTCCCTCTCCCTTCTCTATGCCTCAGTTCCCTCATCTTCAGTCTGAGGAACCTGATGACAACAGTCTCTTTCAAACTGCAAGTTGTGGTCTATTCGTAGGTAATAAAATCAATACAGGGGATTGCAATCAACATTTTTTAAAAAGTGAAATAGAAGAGTTTAGAATATAAAATATCTGGGTACACTGCAGTTAATAGATAAGTATTACCATTGAAATTTTTATTTCCTCTATAAACACATATGTACTGGGATGCCTGGGTGGCTCAGGCAGTCAAGTGTCTGACTCTTGATCTCACCTCAGGTCTTTTTTTTTTTTAAAAGATGTTATTTATTTATTTGAGAGAGAGCATGAGAGGGGGGAGGGTCAGAGGGAGAAGCAGACTCCCTGCTGAGCAGGGAGCCCAACGCGGGACTCGATCCCGGGACTCCAGGACCATGACCTGAGCCAAAGGCAGTCGCTTAACCAGCTGAGCCACCCAGGAGCCCCTCACCTCAGGTCTTGATCTCAGGGTTATGAGGTCAAGCCCTGCATTGGGCTCCATGCTAGGCATGGAGCCTACTAAAAAAACAAAAACAGAAACAATAAAACGTGCTGAAATCAATAAAAATGTATTTCTCACTGTGGATTACTGTTTTGTTTTGAAGTTCAAAACATGTTACATACAGTTTTGCAGGCTAGAAGCAGAGACAAACCAACCAGTAGGTGAGTACTACTCCCTAATTGGCAATTTCCCATTGTCTGCTTGAGGACTGAGCCCTGCTCCAGGTGAACATGGGATCAGACTCCATGAATATATTCAAAGGGAACAAATCCAAAGTCAAAGGGAATGCACCCAGAAGGCTGCTCCATGACCCCTCCACAAACGACAAGACTTTCCTGACTTTTAACACCGTACACTAGCCTTGCTTGTTTTTTGAACTCTGTCTAAATGGAATCACGGTATGAACTCTGCAGACAGAGTGACCTAGCAAAGGAAATGTTCAATGCTGCATTTATTGTCCAGCATGACATCAGCCAGAAAGCACTGCAAAAATAATAATATTATGATTATTGAACCAAGGCCTGTTATGTACCAAACTCTGTGCTAAGTGATGGGAAAATATTTTGAGTTCATTCCACAAGTTATATGTGATTCAAGGAGTAAGCATTATCTTCATTTTTCAGGAAAGGAAACTGAGGCAACAGAGGAGTTGTGATAGGACATCCCAAGGTCACAGAACCTGAGAACAGCAAGGCAGGGTTGGAACCCTTATCTGTCCGCTTCCAGAGTCCTTTCCATTACACACCTCTTCCACAGGGCTGAGCTCCTCTGCAACAAAGTAGCTATGAAATAGCAGTTGGTTCCATGCCTGCCGAACCAGTGGGCATGGTACAAGTACCACAGTCCTCCCTTGCCTGGCTTTCACCCACACTTGGTGGAACTGAGCTGGTTTACATTCTTCAGGAAGCAATCAAATGACCCTCGAGAAGCCAGAAGGTTCCAGAAAGCCTGAATTACACTGAGAGGTCTAATTTATAGGGACATTCTTACTGCACAAAATTTCTTCCAGAACATTTGGTCCTCGGGGAGTTCCCCAAATTGCCAACGATTAGACAGAAAATTCCATCTCCCTCTCCCTGTTTCCTTCATAATATCCAGCGTTTTCCCCAGACCTACCTATGAGTATATCTCCTTCCTGGGCTCCTTTAGCAACTCTTTACTATCCAGAGAAATTTGAGATTTCTTGTTTTTGTTTTTCTATTAAATATAACTACATTTCACGACTTCATTGATGAAGCCACATCTAACCAATGGCATTGGTCAATAACCTGTTCACTGTACCCAAGAATAGAGGTTAAAGGGATCCATGTATCAATTTTCTTCATATTAGAGATTTTAGAGCTTTTAGATTCACCATCCAGATTACAACATACCTACTACACCAGAGTTCCAAGGAAATTAGTCAGGCTTTAAATTAAACTTTAACCTTGTTTCAAATTAAAAATACAATTTACCACATTAGTTTCATATGTTTCTATTTCCTGGCCTCAAAAACACTCACAGCTCCTTGACTACAGTAGTTGAAATCCTACTTAGCACTCAATAACTGACACAACTTCCCCAGCCCCCAGGCAAGACTAATTGAGTGATCTTTTGCTCCCACAATGCTTTGTAAAGTTTTACAGGCTTGTTCCTCCATCCCTTACCAGCCCCCCAAACCCTAAACTCCCCCTAGGGAGTACTATATTCATTTCTGTCCTGATATTTACCCCCAACTTGGGCAGGACAAACCTCCCTGCACACAGTAAGCCTCCAAAATTCATTGTTGCATTGAATTAATTTCTAAATTAGCTTTTTATTAAAGTATAATGTGCATATAAAAAGGTGCACAATCATGTTTGCATGTTCACAAAGTGAAAGAGAATATACCCAGCACCCAAAAAGGCCTGCACCATGATCCTTCCTCCCCAAATGACATGACTTTCCTGACTCCTAACACTGTATGTCAGCTTTGCTTGGTTTTGAACTTTGTATAAATGGAATCACACGAACTCTCTTGGTTTTGGCTTATTGTATTAAACACTATGCTGTTTTGTGTAGCACTGGTTCATTTATTCTCATTTGCTACATAGCATTCCACTCTGTGCAGTTATTTATTTAACCACTCTACTGATGATGGACATTTGGGTTGTTTCTAATTGGGAGCTCTTATGAATAGAGTTGCTAGGAACATCCTTGGATATTTCTTTCTGTTAAGTATTTACCTAAGAGTACCATTGTTCAGCTTAGTGGATACTGCCAAACAGTTTTTATGGTGGTTGTGGAAATTGACAAACGGATTCAAAAATTTATATGAAAATATGAAAGGACAAAAAATATCCAAGACAATCTTGAACAAAGCTGGAGGTCTCACACTACTACATATTGTAAAACCACAGTAATTAAGACTGTACTTTGGACACAAATAGACCAATGGATTGGAAGAGAGAATTCAGAAACAGATTCATAAATATAGGTTACTTGATGTATGAAATAGGTGACACTGCAATGCAGAGGGGAAAGAATGATGTTTTCAATAAATGGTGCCAGATCGATTGGATAAACACATGAAAAAAAATTTAACCACACATTAAAATCAACTCCAGATGGATTTTAGATCTAAACGTTAAAAGCAACAATAAGGCTTTGTGAAGAAAAAAAAAAGAAAAGAAAGGAAGGAAGGAAGGAAGGAAGGAAGGAAGGAAGGAAGGAAGACACACAAAACAATATGACTTGGGGTAGATAAAAATTTATTATACACGGGACATATAAAAAGCATTAATCATAAAGGAAAAATGTGATAAATTAGACTACTTTATTTTTTTCTAGTCCTGCCTCTTTTTAATTTTTAAATTAGACTACTTTAAAAATAAGAACTGTTCATCAGAAGACACCATTAAAGGGTTGAAAACACAGAGCACAAATTGAGAAAAGGTATTTGCAACAATATATCCAACAAAGGACTTGTAAGCAAAATGTATACAGAACTACCCATCAATTACAGAAAGCTAGGCAATCCAACAGAAAAAAAAATGTTCTGAAGAAGGAGGAAGAGGAGAAACTTGAATGGTCAGTTACATACACACACACACACACACACACTATATATATAATATATATATTATATATATATATATATATATATATCCAAGGGGCCAATAAACATATGAAAAGGTGCCTAAGAAATGCAAATTAAAACACCAAGGATGCTCCAGAGAATGGCTAAAATGGAAAAGTCAGGTAATAGTGTTGACAAGAATGTGGAGTAACTCAAGCTCTCACACACCGCTGCTGGTTGTAAATACCCATCTGTCCTCTGAATCTTGTTTACCAGGATCTGTTCCAATTTTTCTCTCTCCCCAGCTCCCAGGGGAATGGACTGGATTGGGGGGGAGGGGGGGCTAGGCAGTCTCCACAATTGTTAACACCAAGCATGTGCAGACCTCTATTCTTTTTCTTCTTTCCTAGCCACTCACTTAGGCATCGAGCACTCCCGGAGCCTTAGAGTAGCCCCCGCCCCTTATCCACAAGGAATATGTTCCAAGATCCTCAGGAGATGCCTGAAACCCCAGATGGTACTGAACTCTATATAAGGTTTTTCCTACACGTACACACCTATGAAAGTTGAATGTATAAGTTAGGCACAGCAAGAGATGAACAACAATAATAAGATAGAACAATTGTAACAATACACTGTAATGAAAATCACGTGAGTGTGGTCTCTCTCTCTCTCTCAAACTATCTTACTGTGCTGTACTCACCCTTCTTGTGATGATATGAGGCAATAAGATACTCGCGTGGTGAGACAAGTGAGGCGGATGACGCAGGCGTTGTGACGTCACGTCACTGGAGGCTACTCTCCACCTACCGCTGATTCGTCAGAAGGAGGGCATCCGCTTCCTGACCGGGGATGACGCGAGCACTGAAACTGTGGGGAGCGAAACCGCAGGTAGAAGGGGAAGACTGTATTTTCTGCTTGAGAGAAATAAGGAGTAAGATTGGGAATAAGATTCATTTCTGATCAGGCTGGGCTCACAAGCTCCTGGAGAAACAAACAGGCACACTCTCTAAACACCATTTGATCCTTTATCTCATCTAAAGACCCTAACTTTTTAACTATTCCTAAATATGTTCCCAAAATGAATTCCTAGAATTCGAAGTCATGCTCATTTTTATTTCTCTACAGGTTCTAGTTGCAAAGTTGCCTTCCTGAAAGGTTGGACCAACATACACTTCCACCAGAGGTGTATACACATGCCCTGTTTTTCAACTTCGTTGGTAAAAAATAGTATCTTGTTTTACTTATCTCTTTGATCTCCAGTGAAACTACATTTTTAAAGTGCATTTGTTGGTGATTTTTATTTCTTCTTTACTAACTGGCAGTTCACACATTTTGTCCACTTTGCCATTAGATTTTTCTTATAATTTTAAAAGAAGGCTCTGTGTAGCAAGGATATTAACTTTTCACTTGTTACATACATTGCAAATATTTTCCTCAATATTTTTCCCCTTTAATTTTATTTGTGATGGGTTTTTCCCTACTATTGAATTCCTTAAAATTCAATATATGAATTTTAAGTGTTTACATAGTAAAATCTGTCCATCTATTGTAACTTCTGTATTTTTGCAGCATACTTAGGAAAGCTCTTTCCATTTCAAAATTATCAAAATGGTTATATTTTTTTTCTAATATGGTTTCATTTGTTATCTTTATATATTTAAATTACTTGGAGTTTATTTTACATGAGGTGTGAGATAGCTCCAGTGGCGTGTGGGGTGTGGGGTGTGTGTGTGTGTGTGTGTGTGTGTGTGTGTAAACTTTTTTCTGAACTCTAGCCAGTTGTTTCAGCACCATTTACTGAAGAATGTGCACTTCCCCTACTCATTTGTACATGTTTGGATGATGTAATTGAATAATGAAATTTGGCATCAAAAGTATCTGCCTGGCCATCCGGAAGGACAGATTGACCTAGGGTGGCCAGGGTGGAGCTGTGGACCAGGAGGTTCAGTTGTGGAGAGAGGACTGATAACCATTGTCTTCCCCCTCTACTCCCCATATCCCTCACCTGGCTGCCCTTCTCCAGTCTGTAAGCTTCATCCACCGTCAAGGGAGGGAATAAAGCCTGGGTAGCTAATCTTAGAGAATCTGGAATCAGGATTACTGCATTTAAATCCTGACTTTACCACTCACATTAGTCTTGTGATCTCAAGAAAGTGTCTTGATATTTCTGGTCCTCGGTTTTCCCACCTACAAAGTGGAGATAATAGGAACACTGATTGCCGAGCACATCAAGAAGGATGTAAGGAGCTAATTCATATGAGGCTTTTATCCTACTGCCTGGCACAGACTAATCTCTACTTGTCCATAATGTTAACAGTTCATTTTAAAGGAAAATTGTGACCATCACTTTTCTCAATGGAACAAAACTTCATTCCTACCTTTGGATGGGTTTGGAGGTCTGAGCATGAAACAGAGCAGTGAGAGGAACAAGTGGAAGGGGGCAAGATGGTAGAAAGGATTCCAAGTCCAATGGTTGAAGGCATTGGTCTAGAAAATGCTTTATTTGGGAGGCCTCTATTCTTTAAGATATACTTACATAATAAAGCCTAAGAACTAAGGACTACCATGAGTAAAATAAATTAGCATATTAATTAACGATGGGCTATATTCCCTCCCCCACCCTATTTTTTAACACAACCCCTTATCTGTGTAAAGCTTCAGTCAGAAGCGGAGCCACAGGTATCTTTCTTCTCATATTTTTTGGGGAATGAGATAATAGCTACAGTTGATTGACTCCATCAGAGGTACAGTACTAAGCCCTTTAAAAATTATCTCATATAACACGCCCTCTGTAATAACTCTGAGGTTATTACCATCTGCAGTATACAGGCCAGGAAAGGGAGTTTCCTAAAAATGAGGAAGTAATTTGCATACAGCCACCATTACTAAGGGCAAAGATTCAATCCCGGGTCTCAGTGACTCCAACACCCAAGGCTTTAAAGCCAACAATGAACACATGATTGTTGAGAAGGAATTTTGGAGACTGGGAAGTCCAGCTTGACAGATGGGAGAAATTCCTTTCTGAAGGATTTAGTGCCTTCTATTTATGTATAAACTGGTCAAGTCTGGAATGACTTTGGAAGTCATTTAATTCCGTTTCCTCCTTGTACAGATGGAGAACCTAGAGCCCAGAACAAAGAGCTGTGCCCCAGCCAACTGTTCACTGACCCTCCACTAGAGTCCTGGGTCTCTTCACCCTGTGCAGTGCTTGTAATCTCTACATGGCCTCAAGATCAAAGGCCCAGAGATGGAGTGGAAACATGCTTGGTGCTTCACAGTGTGCACAGTGAAAAAGACATGGTCCTGGCCCAAAGAAGTTGGCAAATCAGCAAGGGAGAGGATTAAGCCCACAAACAGCAAACACAATGAATGAAAAGGTGAAAAGCACTTGAAGTCCCTCTGGCCAGAATCTGGGAAGACTTCCTGGAGGAGGTTGTAGGAGAGCTGGGTCTGCGGCACAAATGACAGGAAGAATATTCCAGATGGAGAAGGCACACCTAGAATGGGCTACTAATAATGAAAGCTAACATTTATTAAGTTGAACCATGCAGATTTTACACTAAATGCCTTATATGTATTTATTCTTCTAAACCCCACATCAACACTATAAAGTAGGACAAAAATTATCCCCATTTCAGAGAAAGGGAAATTGAGACACAAAGGATAAGTGACTTGTCCAAGGACACACAGCTGGGAAATGACAGCTCCAGAATGAGAATGCCAGCTGGAGCAACTCCTGCATTCTCGACACCTGAGGGAAGACCCGGGGGTCAGCAATGGGGGCTAGGATGGAGGATGAGGGAGTAGAAGATAGATTTTTTTTTTCTAGGACAGGTCAAGTTCCAATTGACCCCAGGCTCTTCCCTGGCCATCTTGGGCCTCTGGAGGTAGGCAAGGAATACTCAGTGAGGGTCAGGACCCAGACCCACTGGCCTCTGAGCCTGCCATGAGACCTTCCAGAGGCCACCAGGACTGGATGGACTGAGCTAAAGGGTCTTAGATGAAGGGCCACAGAAGCTGTCTGCCTCACTCTGAAACCACAATGTCCAGGAACCCATCCTGACATCTTACACCAGCCCCAGGGGCTCTATGGTGCCAGGCCTTGGACCTTAGTCCTAGACTCTGGCAAATATTTTCCAAATGCCAACTATAGCTGTGGCTTAGCCCACCTGGGGGCAGTGGATTTGGAGGTGAGAGCACAAGGTGCCACAGCAGCCCAAGTCTGGCTCCAAGAGCTTTGGGGGTCTGGGGCCAGCTCTGACACTCTCTGGACTCTAAGGAGCACCTGGAGGGATCATCCTGACCTTATGGGCTTAAGAATCTGCAAAACCACATGGATGAGGGCCAGCACAATGCCTGGAGCCCATAGGTGCTTAATAAATGCTAAATTCCTGCACTTGATCTTGAAACTGCTCTTCTTTTTGGAGCAGGCTGAAAGTAAATAGACCCGGCCCAGACCTTGGTTCCTCATCTTCCCTAAAAACAGATCCAAAGGCCCTTTGAGTGTTGAGAATGTCACTCCTAAGCAGTGCTAGAAACAGGATACAAAAGGAATAACGTGGGGAGTTATTCTGAACCGGTTCAGTTATCTCTGAACCGATATAAAGTCACTCATCAGGGGCACTTGGCTGGCTCAGTCAGAAGAGCGTGCAGCTCTTGATTTCGGGGTCATGAGTTCAAGCCCCATGTTGGGTATAGAGATTACTTAAATAAATAAATAAACTTCAAAAAATTTTTTTAAAGAAATAAATTTACTCATCAGCTTCTTCCCGCTCTGATGATAGCGGCCTTCTTTGGACTGTACCCACTACTTCAAGGTGGGGAGCTTCCTTCAGCTCTCCTCCACCCCAGACTTTCTCAAGTGCCATTGTTCATCCATTAACTGCTTGCTGAATGCCTACCCAAAATGCTGGGCACAAGACAACTCAAAGGCCAATGGGAAAACAGCCTAAGTATCCATTGATAAATAACAGATAAACAACATGTGGTATAGAAATACAGTGGAATATTACTCAGCCTTAGAAAGGAATGAAATTCTGACACCTGCTACATCATGAATGAACCTTGAAGGCATTATACTAAATACAATAAGCCCATCACAAGAGGACAAATATTGTATGATTCCACCCATGCAGGGTACACAGAGTAGCCAAATTCTTACAGAAAGGAGAGTAGAGGTCACCAGGGGCTAGGGGCAGTGGGGAAAGGCAGGTTAGTGCTTAATGGGTGTAGAGTTTCCATTTGGAAAAATGAAAAAGTTCTGGAGGTAGATGGCAGTGATGGTTACACAACAATGTAAATAAACTTTATAACTCTGAACTGTACAGTTAATATGGCTTAAAATGGCAAATTTTATGTTGTGTGTATTCTACCACAATTTAAAAAAAAAATTATGTCTTTTAGTAGCTGATTGGATAAATAAACTGCAGTACATCCAGGCAGTGGAATATTATTCAAATGGTAAAAAAAGACACGGAGGAACCTTAAATGGATGTTAGTAAGCAGAAGAAGCTAATGGGAAAAGGCTACATACTCTATAGCTCCAGCTACCTCATATTCTGGGAAAGGCAAAACCGTGGAGACAGTAAGAGGATCAGTGGTTGCCAGAGGTCCAGGGAGAGGAGAGAGATGAATAGGCTGAGCACAGAGGATTTTTAGGGCAGTGAATATACTGTCTAGGATACTACAATGGTGGGTACGTGTCATTATACTTCTGTCCAAATCCATGGAATGTACACCACCGATGGTGAACGTAATGTAAACTATGGACTTTGGGTGCTTGTGTGTCAATGTAGGCTCAATTGTTACAAATATGCCACTCCAATGGGGGAATGTTGGTAATAGGGGAGGGAGGCTGTGCATGTGTAGGGGCAGGGGGTATATGAGAAATATCTATACCCTCTTTCAATTTTACTGTGAGCCTAAAACTCCTCTAACAACACATTCTTTTAAAAAGGGGGCGGGAGGGGATGCAAATGGGAACTTTCCTGCTCCCAGAGATCTCCGTCTAGTTGGGATAGACAGATAAGCCAGCAGTTACAAAGCCATGTGTTAAGAGATCTCAGTTACACAGGTGGCTACAGGTGTCTCAAACTGGCCTTTCTCCAGCCCAGAGGGCAGAAGGTTTTCTGGAGGCTGGGAGTCCCGGGAGGGGAGGCCTGCAACCTGGGTGTGGCCGTCTGGTGGGGCGGAGGGGTGGTTCCTGACCATCATTAGAGAACTCCCTTCCAATAACACTGGTAGGCCTGTGGGTCCCAACCTTTCCCACCCTGGTAGCTATCAGCTCCTCAGCTGGAATTCACTTCTGTTAAGTGAGCTTTGACCTTAACCAAACTGAATGTCATGGACTCTGGCACTCCCCACACTCCACAATGACCTACTATTGCTCCTGAATTTCTAACCCAGACAATGGCCCTGCTTCCTCTTTTCACCCAACCTCCTACCTTCTTTCTAAAGCTCTCAAATCTATCTTGACCTTTTCTTACCCTCTTCCAGGGCCCTAGGCAGGGAGGGCTGGATGGGTGTCAGCAGGACCTGATTCTAATGAGCCATTTAACTCACCCAGGCCAGTCACAGGGCTGGAGTCAGAAGTGAGAGTAAGATGCCCTGAAGCTTTAGGGACAAGATATGCAAAACCCAGAGGAGATAGGATGGCTCTTCCAGAGCAAAGTTAAATTTGATTCAGGATTAAGATAATCTAAAGAAGGAATGTGCCCATCAGAAGTGGCTGGGGGCAAGAAGGAAAGGAGGGTCAGCCTGGGACTTACAGAAAAAGCAGATTCATTCATTCAATTAACAAAGGGTAACTAAACCTTACCAAGTACCAAGAGCTGTTTTAGGTAGGAGGACAAAGAGTGAACCAAACAGACAGGAGTCCTGCTTTTGTGTAGCTTATATTCTAGGGAGGGAGTCAGGGAATTTAAAAAATAATAAATAAAATCCTAAGAAAAATGATATGTCAGATGATGACAAGTGATGTGGAAAAAATAAAGTCAGCAAGAGGAATGGAGATGTCCGGTTCTGAGAAGTGGGGATTAAAAGAAAAAAATTTTTTAAAGATTTTATTTATTTATTTGACAGAGCGAGCACAAGCAGGGGGAGCGGCGGGGAGAGGGAGAAGCAGACTCTCCACTGGGCAGAGAGCCTGACGTGGGGCTCCATCCCAGGACCCCAGGATCATGACCTGAGCAGAAGGCAGACGCTTAACCGACTGAGACACCCAGGCACCCCAGGGATTGCAATATTTTAAAACCCTGTTATTCCAAGAAGTTGGTACTTGAGCAAAGACCTGAAATGGAGAGAATCTACCACTTGGATGTCTGGGGAAGAGTGTCCCGGGGAAAGGAAACTGCAGATGCAAAAGATGCATGGAGGTGGTGCTGAAAGGGAGTTCGCAGGTGGGGAGTAGAGTTCGGAGTCAGGAAGCAGGGAGCTAGGTTGTCTAGCCCCTGGCAGACTTGGTAAGGCTCAGAGGTAGATCCCAGCACTATTCAGGGAGAGGTCCACACCAATGGATTTTGAGCCTTCCCCTCCCAAGGGCCCATTAGATACACCAGGCTATCTGGGGCTGAACCCTTTAAAGAGTAAAGGCCCATAACTGACCTCTTGCTTGGTTTCCAGAGCCACGAGGTAACCTTCTAGTCTGCCTGCCCATGGACAGGTCTTCAGAGGGAAAGAATGCTAGCAACTAGGACATTGTCCTTACTACATTTCTACTTTTCATTGTAAATCAATCTGTACTATGGCATGCTATGGCATGGTATAAACCAGTATGACATAAGTATCCATAAGTATCCATACCTCAGAACTTGGATAATGTGATTCTAGCCCCAAGAGTTGAAGCAGCGCTAAATGGATGGATTAATCCAGTCTCTAAACCTGCCAGGACCCTGGACTATTCCCCAAGGCCACAGCGTCCTCTCCACAATCAGGCCACTCAACAGTCAGCCAGCTGCACTTCCCTTGGTACTATTCTGATTTCACCACTCAACATTTGATCCAATTACTGTGCCCCATCTGGCCTCAGTTTACTCAGCTGTAAAATGGGCATGATACTTCTAACCTCCAAGCATGGCTGTGGGGTTCAAAAGCCAGCAAGACTCATGACTTCCCATCCCCCCCTTCCTTTCCTCACACGGACCCTTGTCCCTCCTTTGTGGGACCGCTCCCAGCAGCCCCTCCCCAGCCTCCCAGCTCTTGTCCTCATGCCCATCTGGCACACTGCAGACAGACTCTATTCTAAAAGGAAGCCTTGAACATGTCTCTCCCCTGAATAAAACCAAACTCCTTTAGTGTGCACCTCGGACCCCTCACTCTCTAGCCCTGACTTGGAAACAATATTTATCCTTTCCCCAGTGGGATGTGCATCCTTGCCTTTGCACATTTCCCGCTGGTTAGAATGCCCTTCCTCTTCTCTGCCTGGTGAATTGCCAGGCATCCTTCAAGTTCTAGTTCCAAGGCCACCTTACCTTTAAAGCTTCTTTCTGCCTGGTTAGTTCTCACCTGTCGGCTCTGAGCTTTCCGCTCTCATAGCACTGCTGTCCTGTCTTTAATGACTTAGGTGTTTTCCCCCTACTCAAACATGAGCTCCTTGAGGACAAAGAAGGATCATCTTCTCATACACCATATTTCATCAAATTTAGTCCACCAACAAATTTTTATTTATTTATTTATTTAAGATTCTATATATTTTTAAAGTTTTCTTTATTTGAGTAATCTCTACACCCAACATGGGGCTTAAACTCACGACCCCGAGACCAAGAGTCACATGCTCTACCTAATAAGCCAGCCAGGTGCCCCCAACAAGTTTTTAGTGTTACCATTATTTCATGTACCACTCAGAAAGACAAAATGTTGCCAACTCCACCATGACACATTGCCTTCTTATCAGTGAGAACTTCTATTTTATACTCAGTGAAAGAGCTCTTTTGAACTTACTTAGAAATAGATTTTAATATCACTTATCACTCTTGTGCATATTATACATATTTATAAATAAAATCACTTGATTAAGGCATTAACACAACGTGACTAGCACCTATCCAGTAGCAATTGTAAGAGCCATTGACTGTAATGCCTGTCCCAGTTTTAAAGATGTTAAAATACAAAAATGAAAACAAAAACAAAAAACAACTGTGTCCTAACCTCAAGAAAATACGAACCAGCCCTTTCTCATGGACTAGTGCGTGTCACAGAGTAGATGTTCAGTCAATGATGGTAGCCTTGCTATATTGGTTTATGACATGCTTCTGCCCAGTCTAGAGTGAGAGTGGTCATGTCTATATTGCCCTGGACCTCTCGTGTGTGTTCAAGGCTTCCAGAGGACAGGTTGGCACCAAGGCCATGCTACAGAAGGTCATTCAGGAGAGGGCTGGAGGCAGGGGAACAGTACTGGGGTTCTCACAGGAGGTCCTAGTTTCCTGGTGAATAAAAGGTCCAGGAATGAGATGGTCCTAGGCAGATAGTAGGTGGGTGTGAAGTTCTTCAAATCCCTAGATGTTCAGCAGAGTCCAGCTGAACTATGGGCTTCAGAGCACAAAACCTTAGCCCTTAGAAGCATGTTTTTAGTATAAATTTTGGACCCCATGTCCAGAAACGGCAACAAATCTTGTGCTCTGTGCTCTGTCTCAGGCTGCCCCTCTCTCCCTTAGTGAAGTGTGAGTTGGCGATGGCACTGTTTTTTGGGTAGTGAAAGACAGGGAAACAGTTATAACCTAAGGAAAAGAATCATGCGTTCAGGCCAGAAACAACGCACTGTGCCTCCGTGTGAACGTAATTTTGTTTGAATGAGTTGAACTAAATTCACTTTGGCCAATCTTGAATTTGCAACACACGCTTGGCTATCCTGGAATCTCACTCTGTGCACAGAGGAATTTGCCAAAACTCAAGGGGCTTCCACCAGCCCAGATACCTGCCTTCACAGGAGAGGCAGGAGGAGAAGGCCTAACTGTGTCCTGGGAGGAGCCCTGGATCTACAGACACGGGCATCATGAGTCTCCTGGGGCTTCCTGTGTAAAATGGGACCTGGAAAACCTTCCCTCTGGGTAGGGGTGACAGTGCACCATCATACAGCAACCCTTAGACCAGGGGGGTGCCCCAGAGGACCTGAGTTAACCTTCCATTGCTGAATCATAGGGAGGACCAGGGGATTCCAGGGGAGGGACCAGCGTGGTGAGGAGCACTCGGGACGGTTGCTATTTATTTACCAACTGCTATGACATTGATATAATATCATATGAATGGCACCGTGTCTATGGACCTCAAGGATTAAATGTGATCGTGCAGATGAATGAACGAGTGCCCGAATGAGTGAATGGGCATCTGGGACTGTGCTCAGGAGTTAAGAATACTCTCATCCAGGAAATATTTACTGAACATCTACAGTGGGCCGATTTGGGGGCCAGGTGCTGAAGATGAAAAGCCAATTCAAAACGAATTCTTCTTCCGAGAGTGCCCCTTGGGAAGTGATGCGTGGGAAAGAGCATTCCCTAGTGCCGGGAACCTAGTTCAGAGCAAAGACACAGAAGCAAAAACCAAAAGAAAGCAGAAGCGAGCGACCAAAAAAACACAAGCAAGGTAACAAACAAACAAAAAGCAGCTTACCTTGTCTTGGAAGCTACAAGCCGTCATTGTGGTCAACATAAAGCTTGAGGCTGGAAGTAGCGAGATGCGGAGCTCATGGAGACATAAGCGATGGCCCGTCTTGAAGGAGCCAAGCACTGCTCTGTGGGGGAGGGAAGTGTTTTCACATGAAAATAGTCCCTCCGGCAGCAGTGTGAGAAGGGTCCCGGGGACTCAGAGTGGAGGCACTGAGGCCACTTAGAGAGAAGGGTCCCGGGGACTCAGAGTGGAGGCACTGAGGCCACTAGAGAGGATTATTGCCATGATCCAGGCAATGATGATACAGCCCAATAGAAACTGGTAGAGTAAGTAAAAAACAGAAAGTATTTTGGTTGTGTTCTTTTTGTGAAGTAGAGCGAGAGGAGGAAAGAGGGCCAAAACAGGATGGGCGAACCTAGGGCTGGAGAGAAAGTGACATATTAAAGTCTTCCTTGGTGGGAAGGTTAGTAGGACAGGGAGACTCTTTAGGATGGGTAAGGGAGTGAGTAGTCAAGGGGAACTCCTAGGTTTCTGGGCTGAGTGACCAGAGATGACAGTGTTACCAAGATCAGGAATGAGGAATCTCTGGGACATCCAGATGGGCGAGTCGTCTTCACAGCCCCACTGGTCTTCCCAAGATTTGCTTTGGGCCACACTTTCTGAGCCATGGGCCAAGGTAATTCTGTGGATTCTAATTTCTCTACCTTGATCTTTGTTTTAATGAGCTCAGCTTGTAGTTTAACAAGTTGGTAAGGATTCTGCCCAACATGTCATTTTTCCCCCTTTGTTATTGAGGTGGAGCCTGCATACCGAAAAGTACATGAATCGAAAGCGTATTAAAGCATATTAAAGACCTTTATAATACACACAGGCCTGCATGTGTGCACACACACACACACACACACACACACACACACAACATGAAAATGAAGCCAGACTCCTTTCTATGAACCCTCATTTCAGGAGGATGGACTTTGAGCAGCCGTGGAAGGAGGGGAGTCAGCAGCCCGGGTCTGAGTCTGAACTCTACAACTGACCAACTGCGGGTCACGGACAAAATCAGTTAACTTCTCCGAGCCTCAGATTCCTTCCATTTTTCAAATGTCCATGATCCTCAAGCAAGAATTTAGAATCATAATAAATAGTGTGTTAGAGATCTTATTCTTCTATTTCCACCATCTCTCATTTGGTCTCCACTCAAGTGAATAGGGCCTGATGCAAAACATATTTCTTTTCTTTTCATTTTTTACACTCCGAAATCTAAAACTGAGAGACAGCCAGGGAGAGGAACAAGAGATGCTGAATTCTTTCTACACATGATACAATCGAGTTAAATAATATGGGGTTTTAATTGTTCTACGTGAGAGCTGCGTCAATAGCTTGGTTAGCGTGTGTCCATTGGCCGTCTCTCTTCTTCTGCAAGGGCATGAGCTGTAGACACCCTTGAGGGTAAACCAGCTAACCGCCCTGCATCACTCATTCTCTTTAACGAGGCTCCTCCATTCAGACCCCATTTTCATGTACACAATTCATTTTATTAACCGGCTGCAGCTGCAATTAAGAGTGGGAGAATCCAGGCATGTGTTTGGGTTCGAGATGTGTCTTGTGTGATTTTTCAAATACTTTGGGTTTGGCAAAAGCCAAGACACATTTTGTCAAGTTCTTTTTCCCCTTCGTTTTTAAACCCGTGTGCATTCAAGAGAAATGTGGTCCATCTGATTCTTATTCGTTTTCGCTTAACTCAACAAAAAGTTGTCTCGGAAGAGCTAGAAAATGTCCAAGCAGCAAATCCAGCCTCTTTCATGGAAGTCTTATTAGAATCTCTTTCTCTCAACCGCCCCCCCCCCCCCCCCCCCCCCCCCGCCGCCGCTGCCGCCAACTGTTTGACATTCTTCTAACAGGCCAAGCGTTTTCACTTCTCTGTGCCATTGTGCTTGCTCCCTAAACTGGAATGCCCTTCCCTTTTGCCCCCTTCTCTGCCTTTTGACGCTACTCCTCAAAGCCCAGTGCAACCTTTTTCTCCTCTGGGAAGCCTTTCTCCCTTGCCTAACTTGCAAATAATCGCATGGTCCCCTGAGCTCCCGCTATATGGGTATTCAACCCGCTTTGTGTTACAGTCTGTTGTTAAGCCAGGTCAGCCAAGCCCTCACTGATGTATGCTTTATTGTGAAGCCCTTGACCTTAATTAAAAGCCTTCGCAAGAGACGGCAGGCAGAAACTGGCATTTGTAGTTAAAGCTGTTGCCAAAAGTCTTTGCGTCTGACATTGTCCCTATGTGGGCTTTCAGGTGAGAAGTGGACTTGAGGCTTGGAGACCCAAAATCACAATAAGGCTTCTTCCTCTGTGATAATGAGAGCTATGGAACTCAGCTTGTTCCCTTTTTGCCTTGGCTACCAGGAAGCTGAGAAGCAGATCTGATGTTCAGTCATAGCCATTGCATTGCATGCTAGCTTCCTTCTTTTTTCACGAATTTGGTTTTCTATTTCTGTATTAATGTTATAAAGGAAAAGAAAGCATATCATTCATTGTGAGTTACTTCAAAGTCTTTGCAGAGTGGCAGAGAAAAGTAAAAAGTAAACATAATAAGAAGCTATTCATGATGGTTTCATCCATAGAACAGATCTGATATTGAGGAGCAACAGGAAAAGGTTTTGCTTTTAATCTTAGATCTTTTTCATAAACTATTTGACTCTTACCATGTGCATGTTTTAGTTGATACAGATATAATTTTTTAAACTTAAAAATTAACTTGACTGTTAAAAACATAATCGTTTCAGTTCTAACCCTGCCTCACCACCCCCCCCCCCCCCCCGCGCCAAGGAACACAGCCTTTGTCGTTCATATTCTCTGAATCTCCCTTCATATAGCAGGACATTTTGTACAGAACTGACATTACCAAACGTCTGTTAAGTGGATGAGGAACAAAGTTCACCCAAGTGAATTTAGAAGCCAAAGAGAGAGCCCCCAGGCTCTGGATCTGTAGACGGTCCTGAATACAAAGCCTGGCTCCAGCTGGCCATAGCCCTGAGGCCAGCCATTACTCAGCTCCATCTCAACCCCAGTTTTCCCATCTGTAAAATGAAGCTTTAACTACTACTGTTTCAGGGTTGTTTTGAGGATTGTTTCAAAGAGAAGATGCTTAATTAGGGCAAATTCCTTACTGATGAGTATTTTACTTTTTTATGGGCAGAAAATACATTCTATATTTTTAAACAGGCAACTGACCACCAAAAGCTTCAACTCTGGGGAGTACAAGAGGAGGTATGTGGACAGACCGTCATTGGATGGACAGGGCATGCTCTTCAGAACCAGATAAATGGGAGAAAATGAAATTTTTTTTTTTAAAGATTTTATTTATTTGACAGAGAGAGACACAACAAGAGAGGAAACACAAGCAGGGGGAGAGGGAGAAGGAGAAGCAGGCCTCCCGCGGAGCAGGGAGCCCGATGCGGGGCTCGATCCCAGGACCCTGGGACCATGACCTGAGCCGAAGGCAGACGCTTAACAACTGAGTCACCCAGGCGCCCCAAAAATGAAAGTTTAAAAGCGAGAGAATCCAAGCCCAGAAGCAGAAGGATGAAATGGCCTTGAACTGCTAGTCAGAGAAACCAGTTTAGATAGAAAAGATTCTGCTCAGTTGCTGAATGTAATATGAGTGATGGGAGAAAGAAGCAAGCTTCAGTTTTTAAGATCTAAATTGCCCTAGAGTTAAGGCAGAACAGTTTTTATAAAAATGAAGTACAAGTACCACTCCCAGGACTCAAGAAGACTTTAAATGGCACACAGAGAAACACTGAACATTTTAATTGTTGTGCATTTATTGTATGATATGTTATAAAACATTGAGCTAGTACATCCAAATTGTGATACTACACCTATTATTATTAAATATGTTTTAAAGTTTTAAAAATGAGTGGGTTTAAAGAAAATATTAATCATACTATGACTGGTAGAATAAATCTATGACAAAAAATTTAACATAGTTCTAGGATCACTGAAAGCATATACAGTACAACTTTAACATGTGGGTCTTTTTTTTTTTTAAGATTTTTTATTTATTTAACAGAGAGAGACACAGCAAGAGAGGGAACACAAGCAGGGGGAGTGGGAGAGGGAGAAGCAGGCTTCCCGTGGAGCAGGGAGCCCGACGTGGGGCTCGATCCCAGGACTCTGGGATCATGACCTGAGCCGAAGGCAGACGCTTAACGACTGAGCCACTCAGGCGCCCCAACATGTGGGTCTTGAGTAACCATCTGATTTAAGGGAAATCATGACACTGGGCCCCTCAATTTTTCCCCCCAAATGACTTTTCCTGAGATCACCAATCCCACCTATTCACTCCACTTTGCCTCCCCCCGCCCCCAGATTTCACACCATTCCACCTACATACACTCTGCACAGTCCCGTCACCATGCTTTGTGCTGCCTGAACCCCACTCGGGAGATGTGGGGTGCCCTCCCTGCCCGGGACACCTCAAGCAGAATCAGTCCCTCTCTCTTCTGGGCTCCCGGGCAACCTGTTGCATCCTGCCTGCTATTATGACACTTTGCACCTTGTACTACAATTTCTTTCAGGGGTGTGTCTCCTAGGCAATGTCCTGTTCATCTCTGTGCCCTAAGTCCCTCGCCTGGGGCTTTAAATAACCTGAAAATTTAAATAATCTACAAATACCATTGAGGCCATGCTAGTTCTCGAAATTTAAGGCCTAAATACTTGGTCTTAACCATTCATCAGGGATCATAGTTCACAAGGAGAATATGACTTTCATCTACACTCCTTGGACACCCCAACCAGACCAGCTGCCCCTCTTACAAGCTCTCCTACACCATGCATCCTCTTTCATCACGGTTTTCTACAGTTTGCCATTCCCTTTGTGATTATTTGATTAATGTATTTCTCCTGGCAATAGACTATAAGCTCTGTAAGCTCGCTCTGGGGAAGGGTCACATCTATCTTTGTTCACCCTTGAAGTTCCCAGTGCCCAGCACTGAGCCAGACACATAGCTGGTGCTCCCTAAAAATCAGCTGTATGAAGGAGTGAATGAATTTTTCTCCCTACATACACACACACATACACACACACAGTTGGTCTTCTAGCACTTACATTGTTGGAGAGATCATTGAGTGGGCAGATGGTTGACACAGAGACCAGTGTAAACTCTCCTGTTTGTTTTTCAGGCAGATTACAGCGGAAACATGATGCTTGCCAGCGAGAAGGGGGAGAAATTCAAAATGGTAAACGGAGCAGTCTCCGCACAGGACTCTGTGAGGGCTCGACAAACAACAGAGAGCCAAAATAAATTTTTTAAAAGTATACTCCAGCGAAAGAGTATTGACCGAGTGCTTTCAAGAATTTCCCCAGCCATCAAGAAGAAAAACTTTTAAGGACTGGAACTTCGGGAGGACGAAGGCAACCAGGGAATCCAGTCCACACACCGATAGCTTCGCGGAGCTGGGCAAACACCCGGGACCGCAGAAAGAAAGGAGAAGGAAAAAATCGGGGTTATGTGAAAATGAAGGCAAAGCGGCTCTAAGAACTGCTTTGGTTTGGGCAGACACCAGATGTTTTGAAAGATCAAAGTTCCTTTTCAGCAGGGCTGCGGGGAGAGTGAAGACGAAATGTCTCAGTCCTGAGAACTAGCAGGTTCCTTGCTTTTTTTTTTTTTTTTTTCATTTCTGAACATTGCAAATAGGTAAGGCTGAGGCCATCCAAAGTCAAGAGCAGATCCAACCCTCCAGGTTAATCCTGATGCTTTTGAGCCACAAGGGACTTGCCCCTTCCGGCCTTCGGGTTATAGCGGAAGAGGCCAAAGGCGCGGGCTGAGGGAATGACTGACCCAAGCTCATGAGTGTGGTAGCCGAGACGAGACCAGACCAGAGGCCAGGCCCTCTCGGGGCTCGCGCCCCTGCGCGCCCACCCTGCTCTGTGGTGACACAAGATGGAACATGGAGCCTCTGCCCCTCTTCAGCCAGTTTGCCAAACAAAGCTGACAGGCTGCAGGCTTTGCTTCCGGGTCAACCACTTTAGCACCAAGCTTTAGCTCATCTATGGTCTATGATCTCTGCATGGGTTTTCTATCCCTCAGGCATTCCTGAGGCATCTACAAATGGTGCCAATTTGGAAAACAAGCCGGGAGTCTCTTGGTACCACCTTTTCTTAAATATCAACTGGTTTCAGGCCACCTGAACTGATCCTGTCCCAGGGGGTCTTGAATACCAGACCAGAGCACTTTGGCTGGTCCTGGAGCTCTTTGAGGGCAGGAACCTCTTTTTATTTCTCCGGGGAGCCCCAGTGCCAAGGCTACCGTCTGGCTTACAGTAAAACAGCAAAATGGGAGGTTGTCCGCAAAAAAAAAAAAAAAAAGAAAAAAAGAAAAGAAAAGAAAAATGCGCAGAGTCTGAAATCGAAGCCAGAAAGAACTGTGGTAGAACCCTCGGCCAGAAGCTGGCAAAGGTGCCTAACCCTGCGGGCCTCAGTATCCTCCCCCAGAAAAGAACACAAATACCAACTACCCTCCAGAATGGCTACGAGGGCAGAATGAGATAGCACCGTGTGCAGAACACCAAATGCAGGAAACGCCCTCCAATCACAGCCCTCCATCCATGTGGAGGCAAGGAAAGGATGAAGTCAGTCAAATGTTACGTTGGTTCTTTTCTAGGAGACAAGGGAGAAATAAAGAAAAGGGAACAACAAATGTAATTGCCCAGCCTCTGAGTGGTCAGACTTTCCTTGGCTATTTATTGTCAGAGCTTCGAGCCCTGGGTGAGAGCCGGCCCAGCCTCATCCCCGACTTCTGCTTCATCTCCCAGTGAAGTCATAAAGATGGGCTTACTCTCTGTCTATTGACACAGAGAGCCTGTGAGTCACAAATTCAACAGGATGACTTTGCTGCAGAGTGATTGACTGGAAAATGTTCCCTCATCTGAACTTTTTTTTTTTTTTTCAAGCAAATGGACATGCTTATTTTTGCAACATGGAGTGCAGGCCCTTTATTTATTTGACGTTGGTCCCTGTGACATTCCAGCCAGCCCAGGGAGGGCTCACACGTTCATGATTTGCCTTATGAAGTGACATACATTTTCCTCCCTCCCTCTCCTTCTCCTTTCCTGCTGACTATTATATCTAAAGCAAACAGTCCCAGCACAATAGTTAGATTGCACTTGAATTTGGTGTTTACTTGACATTTGCACACTGGCCATGCTGGACTGTTCAGTCGTTCCAGCACAGGGGCTCGGCCAGCAGGCATTGTGCTGGACTTGGGCTCAACCCTGGGCAACAACAGGATCCCGAAACAACAAGATGCCGCCTTGACAGTCGCTGATGCTGCCAGTCTTTACTCTTAGCCTGAATGAGCACTTGCTGTGGGGAGGAAGGATCAGAGGCTCTTCAGGCTTCCCAGGAAACGTCCCCCTTCCCCACACAGGGCCCACTGGCCTTGCTGATACCACTCTTCCTCCCTTTAAACCTGACTCCCGTGCTGCCACAGTATTCACTCTAAAGAATCTCATCTAGTCGCCAAGCTAAATCCCCTGGGACTGGGCACAGATTACTAATTTGATTAGCTGAATCTCTAGTTCCTCCATTTCCTTCTGGTGTAACGGAGTTAATAATACCTACACCTCATGGCATAATTGTGGGCATAACGTCTGCAAAGTACCTGGGGCAGGCTGAGGCTCTTAGAAGGTGCTCTGAAAATGCAATTTCCCATCCCTCGCCTGAGGTGCATGCTTCTGGCTTCAGAAGGGAAGGGGCTCTAGAAAGGGCAGGTTATGGGGTTTGTCTGTCCAAGCAGTCTGATCCAGGGAACATTTGGGCTTGGCCGGGAGTTGGGACAAGTGTTTTGTGGTCACAGATCTGCCGGTGTGTGGCATGGGCACATCACCTCCACTCCCTAGGCCTCTGCTTCCATATGTGCACAGTGGAAGCCTCTGACGACATTCTTACACTGTACAATTTCCACACCTTCGGAATCTGAAGGAAACAACTAACTGCCAAAAGAGGCTGACTAGCCCCAAAGCTGGTATACGTCAATACCAGTGTTTAAAAGGAGTAGCAGAGGAATGAGATCATAACACTCAGTGCTGCAAGCGTGTTAGGAAAGCAGTACCTTGATACTTTGCAGATGGGAATATAAACTGCTGATGGGAATGGGCATTTTTTTTTAAAGATTTTATTTATTTATTTGACAGAGAGAGAGTGAACACACAAGCATGGGGAGCAGTAGAGAGAGAGGGGGAAACAGGCTCCCCACTGAGCAGGGAGCCCGATGCAGGGCTCCATCCCAGGACCCTGGGACCATGACCCCTAGCCAAAGGCAGACGCTCAACCATCTGAGCCACCCAGGTGCCCCTGGAATGGACATTTTTTGAGGAACAACTTGATAATATCTGATGATGTTAACCTAATGAAACAATTTCTACAAATTGAGCCTAAGGAAATAAGCGAGTAGGTCTAAGGGTGCACCTAAGAATTTTGTAATAGTGAAAAAGTGGAAACAATCTAAATGCCCATCAAAAGGGGTTGATTAATACCAGTATAAGGAAAACTATGGTGTGTTTAAAAGTATAAGGTATATTTATATATTAACATGAATAGATATCTATGGTATATCGCTAAGTGAAAATCAAAGCAAATTTACAAAGCTGTGTGCAAATGATAACACGTTTGAAAAATAAATTTTAGTATTTTTTATATAGGCATAAAAATTCTGAAAATGTGTACACCAAACTGTTAATCACAGTCATATCTGGATTGGTAGGATGTGTATTTTTGTTTTTTACTTGAAACACATTTATTGATTTTTTTAAATAGCAAGCATTAATTTTTGAGATCAGAAAAAAAAAATCTAACTTTAAAAAAGTAAAATAATAAGAGGCACCTGGCTGGGGGCGCCTGGGTGGCTCAGTTGGTTGGGCGACTGCCTTCGGCTCAGGTCATGATCCTGGAGTCCTGGGATCGAGTCCCACATCGGGCTCCCTGCTCAGCAGGGAGTCTGCTTCTCCCTCTGACCCTCTTCCCTCTCGTGCTTTCTATCTCTCATTCTCTCTCTCTCTCAAATAAATAAATAAAATCTTTAAAAAAAAAAAAAAAAAGAGGCACCTGGCTGGCTCAGTCAGTGGAGCATGCAACTCCTGACCTTGGGGTCTTGAGTTCCGGCCCCACGTAGGGCCAGGCGCTTACTTTAAAAAAAAAAAAGTAAAATAGGGCACCCGGGTAGCTCAGTCATTAAGCGTCAGCCTTCAGCTCAGGTCATGATCCCAGGGTCCAGGGATGAAGCCCTGCATCGGGCTCCTTGCTCAGTGGGAAGCCTGCTTCTCCCTCTCCCACTCCCCCTGCTTGTGTTCCCTCTCTTGCTGTGTCTCTCTCTGTCAAATAAATAAATATATTTTTTAAAGATTTTATTTATTTATTTGAGAGAGAGAATGAGAGAGAGAGAGTACATGAGAGGGGGGAAGGTCAGAGGGAGAAGCAGACTCCCTGCTGAGCAGGGAGCCCGCCGCGGGACTTGATTCTGGGAGTCCAGGATCATGATCTGAGCCGAAGGCAGTCGCTTAACCAACTGAGCCACCCAGGCGCCCCTAGATATATATATATTTTTTAAAAAGGTAAAATAATAAAAAGAGCAAGGGATTTTTGGTTAAGTATGGCGTGCTAAACACGTTTTCTGATGCTCCCTCTGAAACCCCATTTAAGATACGCTAAAAGAATTGAAAAGGCAAAACCAACGAGGACAGAGGGTGGGAATTGGGAAGCAAATGGACAAGTGACCACAAATTTAGATCACAGAAAGTGGAAAATAAAGCAGACTGATTTCAAGGTACAGATCCCTTGGAAGGGTCAGGAAGTGGAGACACAAAGTTACTCAGAAAGTAAAGTGCATATGGGAATGAAAACAGAATTATTGCTTCGGGGGAAAAAAAGGAATTATTTCTTTTTTTTTTTTTTTTTTAAAGATTTATTTATTTATTTATTTGAGAGAGAGAGAGAATGAGAGATAGAGAGCATGAGAGGGAAGAGGATCAGAGGGAGAAGCAGACTCCCTGCTGAGCAGGGAGCCCGATGTGGGACTCGATCCCAGGACTCCAGGATCATGACCTGAGCCGAAGGCAGTCGCTTAACCAACTGAGCCACTCAGGCGCCCAAAAGGAATTATTTCTTGAAAGCCTATATAAGCAGCAGTTGGAAAATCCATCCACCTACCCACCTACCCATCCATCCTTCCATCTATCCAAGCAGTTAGGCCCTAAGATTCCTCCCTAACCCCGTGCAGCTGGGTAACTACTTTTCCCCCAACTTGGGCAGAAGATTAGAGGTTTACTTTCTGGAGAACTTGATGTAAGAACTCTGGATTCAGGGAAGCCCCACACAGCTGAGGACAGGAACAAACAAGGATGACTAAGGGGCAGGCTACATAGAGCCCTGATACCACAGGCCTCCTTCCCAGTGTGGGCTCTCAGAACACTGACTGTCTCACTTACTTAGCTGCATAACCCTGGGCTGGCTAGTCACTTAACCACTCTACACTGCACTGTCTAAAACTGCAAAATGGGATTCACTTATTAAACAAATGTGTATGGAGCACCTACGATGCATTTTATAACCGTACTATGTTCTGAAATCAGAGTAAGTCAGGCTGGGTCCTCGGCCCCGGGAAAGCCTACATACTAGAGCACCAGGGGCATCATCAGCCTCACAGGGGTGATGTGAGGGGGATATGACTTACTGTATAAACAGGCCTTGGCACAGTACTGGCTACAGTGTCTCACAGTTGTGATGTTAATTATTAATTTGAAAGTTGTTACTCCCTCTGAATCCTGAAGGGAGAACACAGAAGATCCTTCTAGTACTCTTCCAGGAAAGACAAGGTTAGAATTTTGCCAGCATTATCAGCCAGTACATAATTCTTCAATTATGAACTTGACCTTGAAACTCTCCTCTGCCCAATATAGCTCTTGCCTGGCTTATGAAGGGTCAACTGTCACTTGTCTTTCTAGATTTTACGCAGCCAAAGAAGCCCTTTGCAAGTAATGACGTGAACCCGTGCTGATACACGGCTCAACTTAACGACAGCATCTTTGTGAGGTTTCAGCTGAGGATGCTCCTTAGTTGTTGCATCTGCAGTGATGCTGGGCGATTTGGAGGGAAATAAGATACTGTGGGAAAAAAACATTTTAGTCTTTTTTTTTTTTTTAAGGAATCTCTACGCCCAAGGTGGGGCTTGAACTCCGGACCCCGAGGTCGAGTCACGTGCACCACTGACTGAGCCAGCCAGGCGCCCCAGCGTTTTAGTTTTCAAATCAAGATAATGCATCAGCTCCCCATGTTGGGTATTGCAGAACCCATTTCAAGTTTATCAAACTGGGAGAACCGTGTCAGGTTTCATGGCCAGAGGGGAGAAACAAACACTCATGGTAGCTTTCATAACCAAATCCTCAGCTTTGTGAGGCAGGTATATTCACAGCCCCATGACACAGACCAGGAAAGTAGAGTGTAGCTGGGTGACATCACTCGCCCAAGGTCACGCAGCTAGGAGGCGGTAAGAGGCCTGGAACCCAAATTCTTGGGTGGCAGCCCCAACCATCTCCCCCAGAGTAGCTGCGCTCACTACTTTGAATTCAAGCCCTTCCTTCCTCTCCCATAACCCCATGAATTCTGCCAAGCCACCCCGCTTCACTGAGTTATAGCAAGAAGGTGCAGAGAATTCAACTCAGATATTGACACTGTACTCTGCATCCAGATAGCCCAAAGATAGTGGCCAGTCCTTTAAGAAGCCCGAATGAGTTGCTATTTGAATGGAAAACTGAGTTTGCTGAATGAAACAGAGAACATTGAAATTCAACAGTTCAGTGTTTCCCATAAACACTTGGCTCTGAGAACTTTGTTGGGTAAATGTAGCAACCAGAAAAATTCATCAGTTAACTGACAACATAGATTGAACGCAGTCTGAATAGATTACCTCTTGAATCTCTATTAAAATGCTGGGAATTCCTCTCAGGTTAGGTAACTATGCTAGGGTTTCCTCTTTCAAAAAGCTTCCGGTCATCCCTTGATAGAAGAGCATGTGTCTAGATTTGAGCTATCGACTGTGAAAAACGCATCAAACACAATGAGATATTTAATGCTGCCAGAAATTAATTTTGATCCTTTTATTTATTTATTTATTTTTAAAGATTTTATTTATTTATTTGAGAGAGAGAGAGAGAGAATGAGAGATAGAAAGCACGAGAGGGAAGAGGGTCAGAGGGAGAAGCAGACTCCCTGCCAAGGAGGGAGCCCGATGCGGGACTCGATCCAGGGACTCCAGGATCGTGACCTGAGCCGAAGGCAGTCGCTCAACCAACTGAGCCGCCCAGGCGCCCCAATCTTTTTTTTTTTTTTAACATTGGCACTAGCCATCCTCCTAGCACTATCCCCACCAGCCAGCCAGTACATTAAAATTGATTAACAAACACAATGTTTGTGAAAGAGAGTCAACCGCAGGGTAATGACATGCATTGTTATTATTATTATTATTTTTTAAATCATTTCCTTGGCTCAAAGTACATAATGTCAAATTGGCAAAAATAACCTATCCTCTTGTCTGGCCCACAAACTGAGAAGAAAATTAAACACAGAATTGTTTCTTGTTTGCGTTTCTCAGGGTGTGAAGCAGTCATTATTGAACCCTCAAAATCCCTACACTTTCCATAATGCAAAATTTTTACCTCCATTCTGATTTAAGCCAGGGAACCATGTTTTTTGCAGAGAAACAACATTGTCCTACACTAAGAATCTGAGGTACTGAGCCTTTCAAATTAAGAAAATAGAACAATAGAATATTGAGACTATGTCTTAGTTTCTCTCAGTGCTAATTCTCTCCAGGAAAGAGTTTAACAAGCCAGGGAAATTTGGTGAACCAAGTCAAGGAGAAAATTCCAGCAATAGGTTTTTTCTGCTGATCTGCCTTGTTTGCTAGTTCTTTTACTTTTAGATGCTGTTTTTATTTTCAAATGCATATAGGATCAGAAGATTCTTCTGGTGGCCTTAAGAACAATCATGCTAGATGAAGAATGTAAACATTAGAACCTAATTTTTTTGTTAAGAAAAATATCACCACCATGTATTCTACTCTTAAAAGATATTTCTCGGTACTAAACAGAAATAACCTAAAAAGAGGCGGGTTTGTTTGTATCTCCTTAACGGCTCAGAACAAGAGGAGGACACTGAAAACCTGAATCTAGCCAACTGCCACCAGTTCAAACAGCTTTAAGATAATCCCATTAAGTTCAGAATTTCTTTTTGAATAGCTTAAAGACAGTAGAGCTTAAAATTTGGGGGCTAAAAATGTAACTTAAGTGATCAAACCTAAAGGTTCATGAGAAAGATTTTAAATTTCTGAGAATTGATTTTTAAATGTCTGTGACTCATTTTCTGCTCTAAAAACTTCAATACCCAATGTTTGGGTTTTGAAAGGCAATGGATTTGGCTACAGAAAAGAGTTGACTCTTTCTCCATTTGGTTTTGGTTTGGCTTTTGGTTATTTTTGTTTGTGTTTTCTAGTTTATTTTATTACAATGCCTTGGCCAGGACTGTTCTCTCCCTGTTTGTCTGTTTTGTGAGGGCAGAGTAATGAAGGACTTTATTTTCTGTCTCCTTCATAGCGCTTTTCAAAGGAAGAAAAGAAGGGGGTGGAGGGAAGAGAGGGATTGGAAAACAGAAAACCAAGCCAGTGAACTCTGAACCAGAGAGAAACGTTACGGACGAGATAGGAGAGAGCAGGGTTTCCAGATGAATCACTACCAAGGCAGCTTTGCTCCTTTGATTCGAAAATGCATACTCACTGGGCATTTGTCCTAAAGATGCCACAGTGGGGTAGGAGCCCCACGAACAAGTCACCAGATCACGGAGTCCCCTGGGTAAATGGCATAGCAGAGTCACCACCCAGCTTTATCGGAGCTCAGAGGGAAGAGGACTAACCTAGATGGGGACGGACAGACCAAGGGACAATTAAAAGGGGCTCTGCAGTTTGAGGATGATGAGGGCCACGGAGGGAAGAAGCCGCCTTTCAGAGAGAAAAAGAGCCAGTGGAGAAAAACACATTGTGTATTCAGACTTGAGAGAACATCCAGTTAAAGTTTAGGGAGGGTGGGGTCAGTCTCTAGAGATGAGTTTGCAAAGTTTGTCGAGGGCCCTAGTACGAGGAGTGTGGTACAGGAGACTAAGAAGGGATCTGGGATAAAGATGGATTCCGTCTAGCAGGGAAATTCCAGGAGGGCTCTGGGGGAGGCGGTGGAGAAAAGGGACGAGCAGGACAACAGCTGGGGGAAGCCACCGTGATGATTAAAAGCCATAAATGAGGAGGGCTTGAACCAAGGCGGCGCAATGTTGTCAAAGGTAGCAGCGTCATTTAGGAGTGGAAGTGGTTGAGCTCTGGGGAAGCCTAAATGCCCAGGCCAAAGAAAAATGAGGAGAATCTAGGTTTCTGGTTTGGGAAGCTGGGGAAGGGTGATCAAACAACGGAGGAAAAATCAGGATAAGACTCTGGGTGGATGGAAGCTCTTGACAAAAAAGGGGATTCATAAGCCTCCAAGGGAGAGTTGAAAAGAAAGACCACGTTCCTGCTAAAGTCCATTATTCATTCATTCAACAAACACAGAGCATTACTGTGTACCAGGCAGGCACTGTACCAGGACGTGGGGATATGGCGGTGAACAAGACAATAGCTCCTGCCCTCATGAAGCCTATGGTGCTCTGGAGAATACTGGTGACAGTAATACCTATCATTCACTGAGCGCCAGGGCCTATGTGAAACACTTTACTTGGATAATTCCACTTATAATCCTCATCACTTTAAGAAGTAGGTCCATAACTACCCCCATTCTATAGAAGAAGAAACAGGAGAGGTCAAATAACCTGAACAGCTAAAAGCAGCAGAGCCAGAACACAAACCCAGCCAATTTCGTGCTCAAGCCCACTTTCTTAACATCTCACATGTGACCGAGGTGAGAAAGAGGCTGGTTTCCAAGGAAAGAAAGTGGAGGCTGAGAAAAGCCTTGCCACCTTCTGAAAAATAAAAAACAAACAAACAAAAACCCCAGCTATTCCTGAGTCCTGCGGCAGTTCTGCAGATACCCCAGGCCAGGGCGCAGCCAGGGCGCAGCCAGGGCGCAGCCAGGCCCCCCGAGGAGCTCTATTTGCCCAGATCTGGTGCTCAGTCCTGGGTGCAGAGTCCTTCGTTTGAAGCATGTTGAGCCTCTTCAGTCTATCACACCCCTCCAAGTCTCCATGCCAATCCCCTAACACTGACAGCTTCCATCACATCTTCCGCCAACTAATGCAGTTCGTGCTTGGAAAAAAAAAAAAATCTATTTTATAACTCCAAGGACATTAATAATTAACATCCATACCACAAAACTTGTAATATCAGTTTGCTGAAATAAAGTCCCTAGTTAAGTATGTAATTCTTCTTTAAAGGGTGTCTTCTATTATTATTATTTTAGAGTGCAATTTAGTCATCAAAGGTTTACTCAGCCTCATGTTTATAAATTATACAGGGCAGGGATTTAACTCTTCTGGACCTACCTGTTCTGAAAAGAGGGAGGGTCATAACCCTGTTGTCACACCGGGCACCTGCCTTGAAAGGAGATGATTTGTGAACTTGAAGTTCCTTACCACTTTTAGAAATCCAGGGCAAATATAGAGATCTCACTTTATGATGCAATCAGAGTAATAACTAGATCGTTGCCTGCCACAAAGTGACACCGGCTTTACTCCTCCTGAAGGCTGTTTGGAAACTACAAGTTCATCTTTTTAATTGAATTTCAGAATCTTGTCTTGATTTGATGACATAAGAATAGTGTCTTTCCAATTCATCTGTGTAATATTGTTTTTTCACTGTGGTGGTTACCTTTGTTGAAGGGGAAGGGTTACTGCTTTAGAGAAAGAAGAGCAAAGCAGAAAAAAACCCCTCATGTACTCACTACTTAAGTTAGAAACTCCAAGTCCTGATTTAGGTGTTTACATGCCTAGGGAAATGGCTACCAATCAAGGCCTCATCCAAGTCCACTGGGGTTTAGGAACTTAGGCCGTGATGGAAAAGCGTATAACATTTTCATGCAATCCTTGAGTTCTAGCATACCAAGAAATTTTTGCCATCACAATGAAAGGAGTGGGGGGAGGGGTAGCAGGTGTTTTCCTTTCTTGCTTTCTTCCTTTGAAAAGGGCAATGTTTTCAGAGTTAAAGTAACTGGCCTGCTCCTACGGAGTGAGGTTGAACCCTCCAGGTCGGGCTTTCCCTGCCAAAGCATCCCCCCCCCCCCCCACACACACCCAATGGAAGCCTTGGCTAGAGGATGGAAGTCATCTTCAAATTTGTCCAACTCTCTAGATCTAGAGGGATTCCTGTCGTTGGCAGAGAGGGCCGAGTGGATTCATCCGGGATGAGGTGCATTCCAAGAATGCTTCTGTGGTCGGCAAGAAGTGGAAATTCAGGGCTAACATACTCTTAGGAAACCTAATAGGTACCAGAATCGCACAACTCAAACAGGTGACAACGACTTAAAAGTATGAGGCAACTAGAGAGCTCAATGACAGTGAGCGGACACTCCGTCCAGTGTTGGGGCTTCGACCCTTTTCCTCCTCCCCTTGTCTTTCCTGGGATCGACAGCGTTTACTGGTGAGGAGGTTCCCTGGAGGAGACTCCGTGGAGGCGGATGGAGCCCGGCTCTGTGCGCCTCAATCCAAACCAAACACCTCGCAAGCCTACGTTTAGCAGGTGATACCGAACACCACACTCACGTTTGGGAAAGAAAAAAAAAAGTCACTGTTTGTAGAGATGAGGGCGAAAACATTTCCCGGCTGGAAAATTACTGATCACAAACTTAGGGGAGTGTGGGGGTGGGGAGGCAAAGTTATAAGACTGAAATAACGATTGCCGTTTCCTCTTCTCTTCCCGGTGGGCAGGAACGACTGCCGCCGAGCTCGTTGTGCCTTTTTCGGGAACCGGGGTCCCACCGCACCGCTCCACTTCCTGGTATGTGGCCACTTTCCAGCTAAGTGCCTCTCGGTGGGCTTGACCGCTCGGAACCTGAGCCAAGGGAGCTAGCTCCCCGTCTGACCTTTACCTCGCCATTTCACCTTTTTATGACTCAGTTTGCCCATCCGTAAAGTGGAAAGGAGGGTGCGCGGCTTTTAAAGTGCTCGAGATTCCCTGGTTGAAAGGTGTCTGCGCCTCACGGCCCCTCTGCCCTCCTCCACCCCCACAAAGTCAGTCTTGAGCTCTCTCACTCCCTTCCTGGCTCCCCGAAATATAAAAACCGTAACTCCGCTTCCCGCCCCAACATCTTTCCGCCCTTTCAGGCCTTCTCGGGCTCCCAGTCCCGCCACAGAGCCGGGCACCCACCTCTCCCTGCCTCCCACCCCCACCCCACCCCACCCCACCCCACCCCACCCAGCCGGAGAACCCACGAAGAACCCCGCGAGGCCAGGCCAAGCGCACGCACTGGCGCTCCGAGACCAGCGCCGGGCTGCTGCGTGCGCCGGAGAGGGACGGAAGGCTGGATGAGTCACGCGGATAATCGCGCTTTTCTCTGGCGCGCAGACGGCGCGGACGGGAGCGGGGGTGGGGGAGCGGAACCGACCCCTCAGCCCCTACCAGACTCCTCCGCCACGGGCTTCGAACCCACGGAGCTGACCACCGCGACGCAGGCTGCCCCGGTCGCATGGCGACCGCACTTGCGCCCAGTACCCCGCGCCCCGGCCGCCGGCCGCCGCCGACGCCGCCGCCGCCGGCGTCAGCGCGGCTCCTGCCCGCCAGCTGCCGGGCTGGCGTCACGGCTCGGCCGGGCCCCGCCCGCGCCCCTCCTTCCCTCCCCCCCGCCCCTCCCTCCCCCGCCCCCACGTGCGCCGAGTTTGTTTATTTAGCTGCCATGGCAACGCGCGGGGGGGCCCCAGGAGGGAGGGGAGAAGAAAGGGAGGGGCGGGGCCTGGCGGCGGGCCGCGGCGTACAGCGGGTAGGAGGCGGGGGTAGGGGGGGAGCCGAGAAGTTAAGTAAGGAGTGCGCGGCGGCCGCCGGCAGTTCCCCGGCCCGAGAGAGCGAGCGCGGCTGCGGGCGCGCGGGGAGCAGAGGCGGTGGCGGGCGGCGGCGGCGGCACCGGGAGCCGCCAAGTGCCCCTCCCCGCCCCTCAGGCCCCCCACCCACCTACCCGCCCGCGGCCAGCGCCCATGGCCGCGCGCGCCCCGCGCAGCCCCCCGGACTCCGCGCCCCGCGCCGCCGCCCAGTCCGCAGATCCGCGCCACCGCGGCCAGTCTCACCTGGCGGCGCCGCCCGCCCGCCAACCCGGCTACAGCCCCAGCGCCCACGGCGACAGCCGCGGCGACCGCGACAGTGGTGGAGGACGCTGCTGAGTCGAAGAGCGCGCAGCTCGGCCACCGGACCTACTTACTCGCCTTGCTGATTGTCTGTTTTTACGAGTTTACAACTTTTCTAAGAACTTTTGTATACAAAGGAACTTTTTAAAAAGGCATCTCCCGTTTATATTTAGTCCAAAGAAGGATCTCGGGCAATTTGGGGTTTTTGGTTTTGGTTCGTTAAGTTTTTCTTTTTTTCCTCTTCGTTGACTTTGGGGTTTGGGTAACCCCACTGCTTCGGACTCCCGAGGACCTTCTGGGCCCCCACATTAATGAGGTAGGTGCGGCGCGGGGCGCAGGGAGGGGTGAAGGCCGGAGGCCGGTGGGACGCGCCCGAGCGGCGGTCGAGAGTGGCCCCCTGACTTCTGCCTCTGTGCCCCGCCCGGCCCGCAGGCAGCCACCTGGCGAGTCTGACATGGCTGTCAGCGACGCACTGCTCCCGTCCTTCTCCACGTTCGCGTCCGGCCCGGCGGGAAGGGAGAAGACACTGCGTCCAGCAGGTGCCCCGAATAACGTGAGTATTGTCGCGAAAGGTCGGCAACGTCCAGTGGGCTTCTGTGGGTGGGGTGAGGACGAACGGAGCCCAGGGGTCAACCCAAAACCACCCGGCGAGGGGAAGGAGTGGCCACCGCACTTGGCCCCGCAGTCTTCCTAGGATGGCTTCCGCGCCCTTGGCTTAGTTGTACATGCGTGTGGTCCGGACACTGCGGAGCCGCCGGGGGCGCACACCCGGTCGGCACACGTCTCCTAGCTCGCAGGCGGCAGGGCTGGCGCGGTGGCCACCGGGCGGGAGGTGGATGTGTCCCTGCACACGGGCTGGGCCCGAGTGAGCTTGGCGCGTAGGCGTACCCGCGGCGAGGGCGCATAGGGAGATCCTCGTGTCCCAATTCCAGGGGTGGCAGGAGCGTCCCCGGGATCTGGCTGGGGAAGGCCCCGGGCTGTCGAGCCGTGGCCCTTGGCTCACACGCCATCGGGCAGACAGAACATAACATCCTCCAAACCGACGCACCGCCTCTCCTCGGGCCCGGGGGTGGGCCGAGATTGTAGCGCTGGCACCCGGAGTCCCCCGGCGCTTTGTCTGCCCAGTCCCGGTGCCTGGGCAGTATAGGCGCGGCCGGCCCGCCAGTATGTAGTGTTGGCAGCAGGGGACCGGCACCGACGGTCTCTCTCCCGTCCTGTTCCCGCAGCGCTGGCGGGAGGAGCTCTCCCACATGAAGCGACTTCCCCCGGTGCTTCCCGGCCGCCCCTATGACCTGGCGGCCGCGACCGTGGCCACCGACCTGGAAACTGGCGGAGTCGGCGCGGCTTGTGGCGGCAACAATCCTGCTCTCCTACCCCGGAGGGAGACGGAGGAGTTCAACGATCTCCTGGACCTGGACTTTATCCTCTCCAATTCCCTGTCCCATCCGGAGTCCGTAGCCGCCACCGTGTCCTCGTCGGCGTCAGCCTCATCCTCGTCCTCCCCATCGAGCAGCGGTCCTGCCAGCGCGCCCTCCACCTGCAGCTTCAGCTATCCGATCCGGCCCGGAGGGGACCCGGGCGTGGCGCCGGGCAGCACTGGCGGCGGCGGCCTCCTCTATGGCCGGGAGTCCGTGCCCCCTCCCACAGCTCCCTTCAACCTGGCGGACATCAACGACGTGAGCCCGTCGGGCGGCTTCGTGGCTGAGCTGCTTCGGCCCGAATTGGACCCAGTGTACATTCCGCCGCAGCAGCCGCAGCCGCCAGGTGGCGGGCTGATGGGCAAGTTTGTGTTGAAGGCGTCGCTGAGTGCCCCTGGCAGCGAATACGGCAGCCCGTCGGTCATCAGTGTTAGCAAAGGCAGCCCGGATGGCAGCCACCCGGTCGTGGTGGCGCCCTACAGCGGCGGGCCACCGCGCATGTGCCCCAAGATCAAGCAGGAGGCGGTCTCGTCGTGCACCGTTGGTCGGCCCCTAGAGGCCCACTTGGGCAGTGGACCCCCTCTCAGCAATGGCCACCGGCCGCCAGCGCACGACTTCCCCCTGGGGCGGCAGCTCCCCAGCAGGACTACCCCGACCCTGGGTGCTGAGGAACTGCTGAGCAGCAGGGACTGTCACCCTGCCCTACCGCTCCCCCCGGGCTTTCATCCCCACCCGGGGCCCAACTACCCACCCTATTTGCCGGACCAGATGCAGCCACAGGTCCCACCGCTCCATTACCAAGGTCAGTCCTGGGGATTCATAGCTCGGGCTGGGGAGCCCTGCGTGTGCGGGCTCTCCAGGGCGCAGGGACCGATGCTGACCCCACCTTCTTCACCCCTAGAGCTCATGCCTCCCGGTTCCTGCATGCCAGAGGAGCCGAAACCAAAGAGGGGGAGAAGGTCGTGGCCCCGGAAAAGGACAGCCACTCATACTTGCGATTATGCAGGCTGCGGCAAAACCTACACGAAGAGCTCTCATCTCAAGGCGCACCTTCGAACCCACACAGGTAGAGCAGAAGCTGCGCGGGAGAGTGGGGGGGAGGGGGTTGGTGTGCAGCCCATTGGCTAACTGTGGGCACTTCTCAGGGCCTCCCTTGGGATGTGGGGCACAGTCTATCTCCTCCATCTCTTGGATCACAGGAGAGAACAGCAAACCAAACTGGCGCCTCCTTTTTTGCCTGAGAGCCTTTTGCTTGATGGATGGTATCAAGTGCTTGAATGTGCAGTTCTGTTAGGCTTTTGAAAGGCAGGGAGAGTCCAGGCCGCTTGTGGGCCTCTCCTCGTTTGAGCAAAACATTGCCCTCGTAATCAAGAAATTACACTTCGGGGGCGCCTGGCTGGCTCAGTGGAGGGTGCAACTCTATCACGAGTTTGTGGGTTCCCGAGGTTGTGGGTTCCGGCCCCAAGTTGGGTGTAGAGATTACTTAAAAATAAAATCTTAAATTACACGTTGCAGTGCAAAAGTATGTTAGGTCTTGTTATCAGTTTTTTAATTTTTAGGCAATTTTCACTGGTTGTTCCCAGATGCACACTCCCTTTTTTATTTTTAGTTCTAGCCTTCATAAGTAGGTTCTGTTTGAATTTCAAGAATTGAATGGTTATGATTGTGCTTTAAGATGGTCACTTGGAGAGAATTTTTCATGTCCCATAAGTATAGGTACATAAGGTCATTTAGGTGTAGAATTCATTAAAATAGAAATGTTGATGCAGAAAAAGTAGCCGCTTATGGCTTTTTCGACCCAGTTGTAGTGGGATATAGGATGTGATCACTTGGTTTGGACGGGAGAGACCGTTCTAAATGCACTTCCATCACCATGGTACTTCGGGTCAAAAGAATGAAAATGTTAGCGATATATAAGTGTAGGAAGTGTAGGTCTGTTCCCCCCCCCAAAAAAAGGGCAAGAAATACTTTTAATATTCCTATTTATGATCTGAAATTGAAGATGGCCTTGAAGTGGTCTAAAAACATGGCTGGCTCTTTTCGGAGTAGGGTGCTTGGGGAATTGGTTTGATATTCGGCCTCTGGTTTGGCCAGTTCTGCGTTAGGTAGCAATGGCTTCACCTCGGTTTCTTTTCCTCCCCCAGGTGAGAAACCCTACCACTGTGACTGGGACGGCTGTGGGTGGAAATTTGCCCGCTCCGACGAACTGACGAGGCACTATCGCAAACACACCGGGCACCGCCCCTTCCAGTGCCAGAAGTGCGACCGGGCCTTCTCCAGGTCGGACCACCTCGCCTTACACATGAAGAGGCACTTCTAAATCCCCAAACAGTGGATATGACCCACACTGCCAGAGGAGAATTCAGTATTTTTTTTTTGACCTTTCACAGTCTTCCCCCACCCCGCCCCGCCCCGGGCGGGGGTTGGGGGGAAGGAACCCAGCTGGAAAGCACTACAATCATGGTCAAGTTCCCAACAAGCCAACTTGTGAATGGATAATCAGGAGACACAAACCAGAAGACAAATCAAAGAACCGATGGGGTCTGTGACTGGATCTTCTATCATTCCAATGCTAAAGCCAACTTGAATATTCTTGGACTTACAAAACACCAAGGGGGTGACTGGAAGGTGTGGATATCAGGGTATAAATTAGATCCATGAGTTGGGGGGAGGGAAGACCAGAATTCCCTTGAATTGTGTTTCGATGCAATAAGCATAAAGATCACCTTGTATTCTCTTTGCCTTCTAAAAGCCATTATTACGATATTAGAAGAAGAGGAAGAAATTCAGGTACAGAAAATGTGTTTTTAATAACCTAAACGATGGTGCTTGGTGAGTCTTGGTTCTAAAGGTACCAAATGAGGAAGCCAAAGTTCTCAAACTGCTGCATACTTTGACAAGGAAAATCTATTTTTGTCTTCCGATCTACATTTATGACCTAAGTCAGGTAAATACGCCTGGTTTATTTTAACATTTTTATGCAGACAGTCTGTTATGCACTGTGGTTTCAGATGTGCAATAATTTGTACAATGGTTTATTCCCAAGTATGCCTTAAGCAGAACAAATGTTTTTTTCTATATAGTTCCTTGCCTTAATAAATATGTAATATAAATTTAAGCAAACTTCTATTTTGTATATTTGTAAACTACAAAGTAAAAAATGAACATTTTGTGGAGTTTGTATTTTGCATACTCAAGGTGAGAATTAAGTTTTAAATAAACCTATAATATTTTATCTGAACATTGCTTTTGTTCTATTTCTCCCCTGGAAAAGCATGTCATAGAAATTGCAGTTTAAACCACAAGGCACATGAAAAGCACACTGAAAGGCCAAACTTTTATCTCAACAAGAGATTAAAAGACATTTTTAAGGCTAGTTTTACAGTGAGTACTATAAGAGTTGTGACACTGAAAGCTGAATATTGGAGATCATAGAAGCAAATGTCACCTGGTTGTTTGCTCATGAAAGCAATTTCCTTACCTGAATATGAATTTCCAGTTAGAAACTGCTCATTCTTCAGTATGCTCAGTTTTTTATAGGAAAGTATAAAATATACAACATTCCAGTTTCATATTTTAAAAGATCCTTATGGTTTCTCTTTAAAATTAAATGAAAATCTAAAAATCTTTCTCAGGGGCTGGGCCTTGCACTCAGAACAGTTTGAGGAACAAAAGAACCTTCCCACAGCAGAGAACCCTAAGAATGTAGTTCCACAGTGCCCTCCTGAGGATTAAAGTATTCATTTATGCTTCCTGTGTGTTAACAGATATGTGCTGTAGTCCTCGAGGTTAGAACCAAATTTTCTGGCAGAATTTTAAAACTTCATCTGTCCTCTAGATTAAGCAGACTGAAACATGTTAGAAACCACTCAGTCACAAAACTTTTAATAAGTGTAAAGTAAATTTAAGTACATCTTTTAAGTGGTGTTTTTGTAAGCTGGTCGCATATTTCTTAAGTTACTCAGCTTTAAAACTGCACTGATCCTTTTTTGAGGTCAGTACACAAGAGTTTGAATTTTGTTTGTGGGGGTTACAAAATGGAAAAAGCATTTGTGACCCTTGTTGGCACTTGATACATTTGTAATGGTGATGTGGGTGACCAACATTGTCAAGCTGACATCTTTAGGCTGCTTATTAACTATCCATTATATGGAGTATCCAGAAGTGTGGGTGCATCTTATAAATAGAAAACAAATTCATAAGAGCCTCATGGTGGATCAACACAAAGTATTTTCCTTGGCTTTTAAGAGTCCAGCATGACGAAAACATGGCATGTGTCTTAGCTTAAAAGAAAACAGGTGCATCAATAGGATGGAATTTTATGTGGCCAAGAACATATTCAAGGCATATTTAATGACATGGAAAAATGCTCATGGTATGTTAAGTGGAAAAAGCAGGATCTAGGAGTATAAACATAATTCCAATTGTATAAGTTGGTGTGTGTGCATTGAAGGAGAGAGGGAAGCACCAGAAGCTTTGAGGAGGAAGGACTGGAAGGAAATGCCAAAATATTAATACTGGTTTTCTCCATTTAAATTTTCTAGTTTCCAAATAAGTATTTAACATGGGAAAACTTTTTAAGAATGCAGGTGCAAATATTTAGGCTTGATTTTTTAAAAGAGCAATTAAAGCCATTTAAAAAGCCTACACTGGAATGCATTTTTGTGTTACCTTGTGGTTGTTGCTCTTGTAATCCACTTTTCTCTTAAACAGAGACTTCTGGCACACGGTTGTGTATGAAAAGTGTTTACTGAATGGCTGATACCATCTTCATGTTTGCCAAGTGCCTATTACCTCAAATAGGAGAAACATCCCTGAATACCAGAACGTATTAATTAAAATTTTTCTGATGTCATAGGGAAACATCACTTGCATTAACCTTTTCTAGCCTGAAAAAGCAAGCTTCAGTATTCACAATGAATAAGGAAGATTTTCTGAAAATGGTACAGGACAAAACTATCAACATGCACAAATAGCTAACACTATTTACTCTCGTACCTATCAGTTCTGAGTGCCGAGCTGTCCTGTCATTACCACATTACAGAGCCGTTTATACTGTATGATAAATAGCACCTAACAATTGAGATGCCTTCTTACTACATTTTCTTACGACATTTAATTTTATATGTCCTAGATTTTAACTTGTGCGCAAACACACAAGATGAACAATAGTGTTTCCTACACATCAACAGACTTTTTCAGTCTATCTCTTCTTGTCCAGCAAAATTCCCTTTCCAGCAAAATACTCTTTCTACCTGAAAGTCTGCTTAACTTCCTACAATTAATTGTTTCAGTTTGTTAAAACAGGAACCTTCACCATCTCAAGTACGATGGTTGAGGGAATAATTTTTTTCCATTCCAAAACTGTTCCAGTTTTTAGAAACATGCAATGTTATTTCATATTTGGAGATTAACAATTTTTACATATAATTGCTTTACATATAAGAAAGCCCAGGTGAGGCAGTCCTTTTGCCTTGGAAGCAAGTCCACAGGGAAACTTTTAAAACAATCAGTGAGTGATGGTACCTGTTGTATTTTGATATATGGGAGTATCTAAATTTAACAGCGTATGTCAGCTACCTGTTCTATTGTATGTTCTGGCTTCTGAAGCCCCATTCAACACACCACCACCCATACCTAAGTGAATTTGTAGTCCATATTCTAGTTTCTATGTGTTCTATTTCTTCATATTTTCTTAGCACCTTCTAGAGGCTAGTGTATAATGTTTTTTGTTTTTTTTTTTAAGGCTAGTGTATAATGTTTTTTGTTTTTTTTTTTAAGATTTTATTTGTCAGAGAGTACAAGCAGGGGGAACGGCAGGCAGAGGGAGAAGCAGACTCCCCACTGAGCAGGGAGCCAGGATGAAGTACTCAATTCCAAGACTGTGGGATCATGACCTGAGCTGAAGGCAGACACTTAACTGACTGAGCCACCCAGACACCCATAGTGACATGTTTTTATAGGGCTAAACTGAATATGCTTCCTAAAGTTTGTTTATGAAACTATCATTCACTGTTCACGTGCAGAGTCATTCAACAATATTTCATATAAAACTACCAAGAGCTCTCTACCTAATGAATGCTGTGGAATATATCATGGAATGTTCTACCTGTGAAAATGCAAAGGAACTACTGTTAAATCAGAATGCTGTATGAAAATAAAGCCTCTTTTTTTTCATATTAAGTGAAACTAAAACGGAAGTTGGAAACAAACACCCTTCAGAAGCCTTTACCTTAGAACAAAAAAGTAAATCTTGAGTAAATTTCTTACCATCTCCTGAAAAACTAATATTCTTAAATCCTGATGAAGGTACCTAGAGCGTCAATGCCCTGGTTGCAGTCAAAACCTAGAGGAAACCAACTGCTGCCATGTTAGCATAAACACAGAAACTCTTTCGGGTTAATATCTAGGAGGATCCCAGAGCCAGTTAGCTTAGCCGGGCAGGAGGAGAGCACCTAGGGTAGGAGCATCAATCAAACCGCTTATCTGGAATCACGTACACTGGGAGTCCACCTTTTTAATTGTTTTCCACGATACCATTGATGCAATACTTCTTCGAATCGCTTCGGTCTTCTCCGGCACCCCAGACAACTCAGCATGTTGCAACCTGCCCTCCCAAATGTCCTCCACTTGTTCTTAAAGGAAAAGGAGGAAATAAATACAACCTCACAACAACAAAAAGTAACTTCACATTTCCAGGATCCCTTTGACATCTGATTATACCTAGCAGAGCTTTTTTCACTGATACCGCACAATTTTTATAATGATACCCTAAAGCGTGAGGACCATTTGTCATCCTTTTATGTTTCTTTTCAGGTCCATCGTACATGATATCATCTAAACAGAACAAAAGACAAGAGAAATAGCTCTTTATGGAGACATAGGTAGGTAGGTAGGTAGGTAGATAGATAGACTAACCGATATATGGATGGAGCCTCAGGTGGAGGTTTGGCAATGATCTAAAGTCAATGAGGGCCAACAGTCAAACCTGTCCAGCCCAGGGGGGTTGAGTGGGGTTCTAAAACCCATGTCACCTATGATATTTGAATCTGTACTCACTGGCATTGGATCAACAGGTTACTGAATGGTGGCCAAACCACTGCGACACTCAGATGCTATATCTGCATACCCACTTAAAAGCTAAAATTGGTAAGTAATTTACAGAGATACTGAAGGAACTCTAGATACACTCGCTGAAAGCTAGGAGGTAAGTGAATCGGTGTCAGCCACAAGCAGAGTCCCCTAGACAGGACAGATGGAAGGGACTGTTTCAGGAAGCATGTCTCCTGTCTGATCAGGTCACTTTGCTGTGTATAGTAACCCCTTCTGCACACCCTGGTGAGACCTCTGAAGCCTGTACACTCTCCTTTACCTCCAGCAGATACTCACGACGAAGGTAGGGATGAAAGGGGAAACTGAGGTTCCCTTTACGAGTTAGTGTTTGGTTTTTGTTTCTCATTCTTGCCGACATACTCAAGGCATTTTTCTCCTAATACTCCCGTCTTCAGCCTGCTGGGCAGGTAAGTTACAAGCAAAATGGATATTCCCCAATTTAGAAGGATTTGCCAATATCCAGGTTCTTCCAATAAACCCTCTAAAGAGTCAAAAAGGCCCAGACTTTCTGCCTCCCAACCAATGTGCTATTTCGAGGCAGACTAACAGGGAAGCCTGAGTTTCCCACAGATGTTTCTTTTTATTTTTTTTTATTTTTTTTTTAAAGATTTTATTTATTTATTTGAGAGAGAGAGAATGAGAGATAGAGAGCATGAGAGGGAAGAGGGTCAGAGGGAGAAGCAGACTCCCTGCTGAGCAGGGAGCCTGATATGGGACTCGATCCCAGGACCCTGGGATCATGACCTGAGTCGAAGGCAGTCGCTTAACCAACTGAGCCACCCAGGCGCCCCCCACAGATGTTTCTTAAGCCGGTCACTATACCAGGAGCACAATCTATCCTTGGAGTTCAAGGTAGAAGAAAAAGTTCCTGTTTTGATCCCCAGCTCTGGCCTAGCACACAGCTCTCCTGGTCAAACAGATCTGGCCACTCTGTCCCTTACTCCTTAACCTCCCATGGTCCCCAGTTCCTAGGGGATAAAGATTTAACATGGTCAACCTTCCAACTATGGCCCCTACCTAGTGTCCAGTATTCTCTCCTTAAATATCCAATCACTCCTTAATTGACCCCCAAAGCACCATGCCTATTTCAGCCTCTGAGCCTTTGCTTGCAGATGTGGGTCTCTGCTGCTTCTGGAAAAAACTATAGTCCCCTGAGAGCTCCTATATATCCTTCAAAACCCAGTTTTTTTTTTTTTTAAAGATTTTTTTTTTTTTATTTGTTAGAGAGAGAGAGTGTGGGCAAGAGAGAGTGAGAGAGAGTACAAGCAGGGGGAGCTGCAGGCAGAGGGAGAAGCAGGCTTCCCACGGAGCAGGGAGCCTGATGCAGGACTTGATCCCAGGGTACTGGGATCATGACCTGAGCCGAAAGGCAGACGCCCAACCGACTGAGCCACCCGGGCGTCCCTCAAAGCCCAGCTTTTATTAAAAGTCTCCTTCATTTCAGTTGATCTAGATCTTTCATTAAACTCTTATCCTCACGTAGTACAAGGTTTCATGGGTCTGGCTCCTCCAATAGATACGAGTTCCTGGAGGGCACTGGAAACTTTCCTTATTTGCCCTTAAATACCCAAAGTTACTGGATTTAATTGAAAAAAATTAATCAGTTATTGAATAGTTAGCCCCCAATCCTGGCATCTCTTTTCAGAGGACTCTTTCTTGCCAGGTGAATTTCTGCATTGATTCTGGAAAGAATTTTGTTCATTTAGGGGGTTTGTTGTGGTTTGGGGGAGGCAGATGGGTGTCAGGTGACCCACAGGAAACAGGGGACCACTGGGCATGGCCTTCAGGAAGCCAGAATTTGGAAAAAGTCCCCAAAAAGGCAATGTTTTAGCCTCATCTTTGGAGGTCTATTGTGCGTCCTTTCAAGGGTAAAATTTAAGTGTCCTGTATGCCTATGACATGAAGGTTTTTTTTTTTAAATCACACTTTAAAAGCTTAACAAAGGGATGCCTGGGTGGCTCAGTCAGTTAAGCGTCTGCCTTTGGCTCAGGTCATGATCCCAGGGTCCTGGGATGGAGCCCCGCATCGGGCTCCTTGCTCAGCAGGGAGTCTGTTTCTCCCTCGGCCTGCCGCTCCCCCTGCTTGTGCTCTCTCTCTCTCTGGCAAATTAATAAATAAAATCTTTAAAAAATAAAAAAAAAAATAAAAGCTTAACAAAGGCACTTTACACTGTAGGTTCCTAGGTGAGCCAGTCTACCTGAATAAGGAAGGGTCATCCATCTGTGGCTGTGAAACCACCACCCACCTGGTTTGCCACTCTTCAAGCTTGAAACTCTCCTTGCTGCTTGCATGACAGCAGTTTTCTGACTTCTGAACATGTCTAAGTAAACTGAATCTAGAAAACAGTGCATGAAGTTGACAAATGCCTCCTCTCTGCCTCACACAGGAATGGGGAACAGACTGCAAGCTGTAAAGCTATAAAATTACATAGACATTGAAATAAATAAATACATACATACATAAATAAATAAAATCTCATAGACTTTCTGAGCAGGAAAGTGTCTTCAAGATCTTTTAACTCCAGGGGCGCCTGGGTGGCTCAGTCCTTAAGCGTCTGCCTTCGGCTCCGGTCATGATCCCAGGGTCCTGGGATCCAGCCCTGCATCAGGCTCTCTGCTCTGTAGGAAGCCTGCTTCTCCCTCTCCAGCTCCCCCTGCTTGTGTTCCCTCTCTCGCTGTGTCTCTCTCTGTCAAATAAATAAAGAAAATCTTAAAAAAAAAATCCTTTAAAAAAAAAAAGATCATTTAACTCCAGGAGAAAATGGAGGCCCATCTAAAAGACTAGCTTGCCCAAGGTCACATCAAGTTCAGATCAGAACAACAACCACTACCTCAGTCTCCGTTAACAGGCCAGCAGCTGACGGCTGTATCCTGAGAACCGAAGGGAAGATTAGAGGGGCATAAAGAATTTTAAAAAACACCATGCAAAAAGGATGTCTTTAAAGGAAAGTTCTGGTGCTTGCTTTGGCAGCCCATACATTAAAACTGGAACAAGACAAGAAGATTAGCTTGCCCCCCCCATGTGAGGATGACATGCAAATTTATGAAGTGTTTCATATAATAAAAAAAAAAAAGAAAAAAGAGAGGAAGGAAGGAAGGAAGGAAGGAAAGAAGGAAGGAAGAAAAAAAACAGAGGGAATAAAAAAATTCTAAATTCAGTGTCACATTGTGAGCTGATGTCCAAAAAAAGTATTTCATTGTTCTCTATAGTACTTCTATTAGTGTTGTGCTATCAGCCCTTAAGTCAGGTACTACAATACTTACCACGGTTCCCTTCTATGGAGAACATAGGAGCCATTCCATAAAAGTGTTAATATATATTTCTGGTTTTGTTCTGCTTCTTTCTCTTCCCCTGCAGTTCTGTTCAAACATATATAATCTGCTCAAAGACCTACTTGACCAGCCACTGCTGCAAAGGGCAGGGGAACCAAAGATGAATAAGAATATATAAATATGAAAGTCTGCAGATATTTTTTTCCTGGTATCCTTGCCCCATAGAGGGTATAAAATGTAACTTAAGTCAAAATCAGCATCCTAGCCAGTAAAAATTGTTTACCTCTCTTAGAAAGTGATCGGATAGTTCTCTGACAGACTCAACCAAATTAACTATAATGACATATACCCTTTTTTTCCCTACAATTTTCTTGATTGCTTATTATTTTAGATACATCCAACTTGTTTATCAGGTGCATGTTAAAGCATGTTAAAACGTGTTATTCAGGTTTAGCATGAAGGTTTCAGTCTTATTCAACAAAACATTTTGAACTTCTGTTGGAATTAATGATTCAGGCAAAATGAAACAATCTGCAAACCAAGACACCTTTCTATGGTTTTGGCGATTGTATATCTAGACCAGGGGGACAGGCTGATTTTGTTTTAGGCACAATTAACTTTATAGGTAGGGAGCATAACTGCCATCTAAGGCTCTTTTGGTGCCAAAGCTTGTAGAAACAGAGGAGTCTTTGCCTAAGGGATTCTTTGCATTAAAGACTTTGTTAGGCAAAGCCACTCTGGCATGGGAGTCTGATTTGCAATTTGTGCCTTTGTAAAAGGATTAGAATATCCCTATTGTTTAATGTTTGGATCTCAATTTGCATTTGGAAATGCATGACCTCTTCCAGGTTTAGAGTCCTTTATTTTCATTTTCTTGTCCTGATACACAATCGATACTATATGTTAAAAAATTGATAAAACTGCTTGGCTGAATGTTTGCACTAATTAAGGGAGTGTGATAGATTGATTTTCTCTATGAATGGTGGAGTCTACTTGGGCTCTGGCAATACTGATCGAGTAATCTATTTAGGAACTGACAAATAACTCATAGGTATAGGTACACACATATTTCATTTATTTCCTTAATCAGAATGCACGGGCACTTTGTTTAAAAACAACCAACCAAAGAAGAAAGCGCTACCGTGGTCCAATCAGACTCTGGGTCTACAAAAGGAAATGACAAGAAAAAAAATCCCCTGGCCGCCTCGGGACACATTTGAACACGTCTGTCCAACGTCTTCTTTTATAAATAAAGGTTAGAGAAAAATTATTTTAGGTTTGTGATAACAATATTCTCCGCTGTACACACTATTTAATTACCTGTCCCTTGGTAAACAACTTTTAACTAATATTTGCTTTGACAATATTCCCAGATTGGCAACATAAAACCTAGAATAGAAACTGTGTGAGGGGGGATGATTTCTTAGGTTGTGGGTTAAGGATGCATGGTTTGTTTGTTTTCTTTTTAACTCTTCAGTTTCTTGCTCCTTTATCATCATTGACCACAGGAAAACATTTCTTGTGCGTCAGGATGAATATGCTTGGCACCTGGACTTGGAATTGCTGGTTGAATGAGCTGGAGGTTGATAAAAAGTATTCACATTCACTGAGCACCAATGATATGTCTGGAATTTTGCTAGATGTTTAAGAATTTGTTTTCGTACCCATTTTGTAGTAGAGAAGACTGAGACCCAGAGAAGTCAAATGACTTACCGAAGGTCACACCCTCCCCCGTGATCAGAACCCAGGTCTACTGGCTCCTATCCCCAGGCTCTTTCTGCCACATCACAACTGCCTCCCAGATAAAGTAAAGCTAATTTCATTTGGAGGATTATCTGCTCCTCACCTCCTTGGAATATGCTTATTTTTTAATCTAAACAGGGGATATGTTTGGTGCACAGGAAGCTACATGGACAAGACTGACCTAACCCATCCCTCTTGCTAATAGAAACAAGTAATCTTATCTGTCATTCTATTAAAAATACACCACATTCCTCTATGATCCAGTTTAGAGAATGACTCAAGAAAGGACAAACTGTTTCTGCATCACAGCACCCCCACAGCCTCTATAAAATCATCAAGAGTAAATAAGCCATTGCTTTTCCTCTCCAATATTTCATTCACCGATTCCAAAGCACTTTATACATGTAATCAGTTAGAATAAAGACTCGCAGCCCTCTTGATAATCTGGCCACTTGGAGGTAAACCTAAGAAAGTTTGTTGCTGGAGAGCACACACTCGGAGAACACAGGCAGACGGTGAGGTTAGCCGAGAGGAGGGGCCTGTTGCCTGATGTGCTTTGAGCCCACGTTCTCAGTCTCCTCCCACGGGAGACACTCCCTCTTCGGCATCTTCCACACTGCTCTGCCAACATTCTCCTGATGCTCCCAATATCTAAAGATAATCCCTTTTCCCCTAAACGGGATCGCAACCTAAAATAGATCTGAGTATGTGCCACAGGGCATGAACAAATGACTCAGAGGGCCATTTCAGATCTCAGAGGCAGGGAAGACTCTTCAGAACACAGGGGCACAAGTCTGGAAGGTAGCTAGTAGTCAAGGAACAAACAAGGGACAGCTGGGAAGAAGAAGTTCCAAAGAATGTGTCACCTGCCGGCTTCTTTGCAGGAGGCAGACTGCTGAGGTCTAAGTACCCCACAGTTCTGTCACTGCACGACCTCATTCTGGCCTGACTTCTCCAGGTCCTCATCCTCAGCCTGCACATGAGGCCATAAATTGACCATAAATTAATAGACAAGACCCAGGGGTCCCCTAACCTAGGCATAGGTGGCAAATGGACAGATTTTTTAAAAACATTTTAAAATTTTAAATTCAATTAATTACCATATAATGTATTATTGGTTTTGGAGGTATAGGCCTGTGATTCATCAGTCTTATATAATACCCAATGCTCATTACATCACATGCCCTCCTTAATGTCCATCACCCAGTTACCCCATCCCTCAAATGGACAGATTTTTAATGGGTGGATGTGATTCAGCATCAGGGATGTCAGAAGGGAAATGAGTCTCTCCTAGAAAATGTGTTGAATTGGCACATTTTCTACATTCGAGTTTTGTTTTGTTGCTGTTTTATGTTTCTCCTTTTGTTCTTTCATATCATCTGACTTTGGTTTGTATTCAATTCCTAAGTGTCCAACAGTAGGGCAATGGTTAAGTAAGTCCTAGACTGGACTACCATGCTCCATTAAAATTATCTGGTAAACAATAATAAGTAAGAGCTAACATTTATTGAGGTTTACTGCATGCTGTTCCTATACTCAATATTTTACATACATTTTTTTCATTGAGTTCTCACAATAACCCTGTGAGATAGGCAGTATTATTCCTCTCATTCCTAGGCTGAGGAAGCTAAGGCAAAGAGAGTCCAGAATCACAAAACCATTGAGCAGTGAGGCTGGGATTTAAACCTGATTCTACTGAGTCCCATGTTCTTGAGGCATATATTATTCTACACACAAAGAAGAATGTTCTGAAGCTAATGAGATGGGAAACACTATATAGTGGGATCCAACTTGGTAAAATAGATTCACATTGGTGTGTTTTGGGGTATATTCCCATTGAGAAAACTCTAGAAGGACCACTCAAACATCAATTCCTTGGGGCAGCCTTCCCAGACCATAAGAAAGCCATGCCACCCTGCCCCTGTTATTCTTTATCTCATTCACATACTCGATCTCTCCTCACGGCACTTATCATTACTTGAGATACACGCTGCATCCATTTATTGCCTAGCCCTCTAGAATGAGGGGTAGGACAATTTCTAGTAAAATGCCTGGCATGTTGCAGGTACTCAATAAGTATTTGTTGACTCGAATAAGAGTACCAAACCCTTAATGTTGGTGGTTTTTTCCTCTCACTGTCAAAGAGGAACAATTTAGATTCTCTTTTCTTTTTAAGTAGGCTCCGCACCCAATGTGGAGCTTGAACTCATGACCCTGAAATCAGGAGTACACGTTCTACCAACTGAGCTAGCCAGGCACCCCAGAACAATATAGGTTCTTGACACTTAAATGGATTAGGCTTTTTGTTGTTGTTGTTGTTTCAATTTAAATCCTCTGAGTAAAAAAAAAAACAAAATCATTCCACTTAAAGATCAAGAAGTTAAAATGGTCTTCTTCAAAGTGTAGAAAGTTGATCTCCCCCATAGTGGAAGGTTCTTTCAATTGCAGGAGGCCATTGGAAATCTCCTTAGATAAACTTGCTTTGAGTCAAAGGAGACTCATTAATGTTTCAACTGCTAATCCATTTAGTATCCTATTCACCTAGATGGCTTTTCTGAGCACCCCGCTGGTGGTTTTAGAAAGGTAAGCCTTCCAGTCACCAGGCTCAATTTGGCAAAAGCAAAGGACAATTGACTGCAGATGAAGGGACTGACTCAGTTTTTGAGATGAATGGATAGCCGCCTATCTGGCCAATGTGAAAATGAAAGGAACACTTGGAATGAACAGATACCAGTTGGTTACGTGTTATCCCAATTATAAGCTCTCCTTTCTCCTCTAAAAAGGATTAGGCCTCCTGTGAATGGGAATCTTGTCTTCAAGTCCTGTGGCCTTGACCTTCCTTTGTACTGTCCTACTGGTTTAAACCATGCGTGGCAGTTTGAGATTTTGCGTTCTCAACCCTGTCCTTCTGAAAGGCGAGTCTTGTCCCATCAGCAGCCCCACAAACCATCTCAAAGTCAGAAGCAAAGCATCCTTGCATTCCATGCTGAGGAGGGGGCTGTGTTGGCCAGCTTCCTTCTCCCTTCCCCAAACAGAACCAAGCTCCTATATAAAATTCACAAATTCCTGGCAGGAAAGAAATCCTCCCATTGGAAGGAACAGATGTTCTACAAGTAACTTTTGCCATTATACCCTGTTCCTAATAATCGTAGTTTTAAAGTGTGGGGGGATATTAACTTTTTTTTAATGTCAACATGTTCTAGGCAGCTTTTCCATCTCCATCTGTGGCATACACATCACCAATCCTCCTGCCGCCCCTTTTTAAATTTCCAGAGACTAGTTGGGAATTGGAAAGATATTTAAAAGTTGAAAGCGGAAAATTCACTTGAATAAGTATGCTAATGTATAACCTAATGCAGAAAGTAATATGATGTTTCCCTCCCAGTTGTAAATCTCAGAAACTTTCTTTCCCTTTGTCCTCTTAGAACTTGGAGGGGTCTACCAGACTATTAACAAGGTAATTATGACCAATTAACATTCAGGGGTTATTACTGGTAACAGAGTTCCATGGGAGTGACCTATGCATAAAATTCCCTTTCTAAAGAAAGCCTCAGTCGGCCTTCAAATTCAAGAGGCTACTAGGCCATTTTCACTTCTTTATCACCTCGTTAAACTGCCCACCTTAAATGCCAGGGTCCCAGGTGACCGCGGGGAAGGGTCAAGGCCAGTGGATGATGCCTCCCAACTCGCCTGGGAGTAACTTCAGAAAGTGTGACCTCACCTTGGTTGGTCCCGGGGGGGGGGGGGGTCCCCTTCCCCAGGGACGGCGATGCCAGCTCCCAGTGATTTTTAGTGAGGCCCAGAGCTCCTGCTGGCTGTGGCCCAACCCAAACACTCCAGACTGCGTTTCGGTTCAAAGTCAGAATTCCATGAGCCGACTGCTTGGGGTGTGGACTCCACAGCAAAGAAGGAGAGGAGGTGACAGCATGGGCGGGGTGGGGTGGAGAAGCAGCGGACAGACATTCAAACGCTCGGGGGAATCCTCCCGGCGTCCCGGCTCTTTGGCCGGCTTCCCCCTCCTCCGCCCGGTGGGAGCCAGAGGCGTCTAAATCCCCAGATGCCGCGCAGGGCCCAGTGCCGGGAGCGCCACGTCCACCCCGGAAGACCCTGTCCCTGGAGCCTTCCCCTGCCCAAGTGGAGGTGGGAGCGCGAGCGCACGCTGGGCGGGGCGCGGGAACACCCACATGCGGCGCTGACCGCGCTCGGGGTTCGGGGCTGGCGGGGGTGGGCTGGGGGCCCGAACCGCACGCACGGGCGCCGCGGCCCCGGGGCGCCTGGAGCTGGAGGCGGGCGCAGAGGCGAGCGCGGTCTGCAGTGCCCCCCGCCGGACGGCCGGGCGCAGGACGGCTCCCGGCAGCCGCTCCCGGCGCCGCGCCTCTGCGTGGGAGACCCGCGCCCCTCTGCCTCTGCGGAGGCTGACCCAGTGTTAAGAAAGTTAAAGTCAAGTCCAAGTGGATCATTGTTCTGGCTTTGTCACTTACTGGCTTCCTGCTCGCGGGAACTCTGGAGTGCTACCTCCCTTTAGCTAATGTGAATAAATAACCTGACAAAAAATTAAATTTGAGACCATGCACTCAAGTACCTGGGTATATAGTAAGTACTCAGTAAATGGCCGGCATATTATCATCACTCATCATCAGTAGCAGCTGGCTAGGCCTTGGATGGGGGGGTCTCACTGAAGTTGGCTCTTCTATGGTGGGTTTGGGCAAGGAGAGGGAGGGACGGTTTCTTCTCTGAAGTGGAGAAGGAACCTGAGCGCCCAGCTGGGATCCAGCCTTCCTGTGCCACTAACTTCCTTATAACTGTGCCCAGCGTCCCCTCTTTGAACCTAATGTCCTCATTGCAAAATAGGAATCATCATACCCAGCTCAACAGAGTTGCTGTGAGATAAGACAGGCAGAACTCCTGGCACATGGTGCATGCTCAGGGCAAACCTCACTTCTAGCTGGCAGCCAGCACGTGCCAGAACACCTGTCCCCGTAGCCCATGCTAGGTACAGCGCAAAACTCTTGTCCCCGTATACACAGGCAGCCAACACACCCAGATTCTCTTCTCTTACAACACATAGCACATAGTAGGTGCCCCGTGCAAGCTCCCCGCCCCCAGTCAGGCAGTATGCCATTTACCTCTCTGACCCAGCCAGCTTGGGCTGCAGGAGACTTTAACTGCTGGGGTCCCTCTACTTCATCGCCCCTGGAAACCCCCTTCCAGAGGCGCCTCATATCCTTTCCGGAAATGTGTAGTGTGAGAAATAAGAATGCACACTCCTGACCATGGAGTAATAGAATGTACAGTCAGAGGACCTGGCTGTCAAGGGTGGCTCTGCCAGCCCCTGGCTATCTTTATCCTGCAACCTCCCTGAGGCTCAGTTACCTCAGCTTCAACAACTGAGGCAACAACACATTCTGGAATAGACCATTGTGAGGTTGAACAGCTATGTGTGTATGATGTGTATAATAGGTATTCAGCAAATACTGATTTATGATTATTTGTCTCAAGCATCAAGCAGGTGCCCCATGAGCGTTCATTGCATTGAACTGAGCTCCCTTCTTTCCAGAGTTCTGTACCTGGAAAATCTTCCCTTCAGGAGTCTTCCCTGTCCTCCACTTTGTCAAATGTCATGCCCTGTGACCTGCCTTTCCCACCTGCTTTCTAGAGTTTGGTGCCTTGCATATAGGAAGAGGGATGGATCTTTCCAGAGTTCAAAGCCTGGTATTGCCTCTCTCAAGCCTGTTCTGAAACCTATTGTGTCCCATTTTCCAAACGGGAACAAAAACAAAAACACAGTGTCCAATCTTTACCGGGGTCTTGGCAGTCACATTGCACTATTGTGTCTGTTGTATCATTTCATCTGTAGCACAGTTCATTTTCCAGACGGACCCCATGGAGGTGGAGGGACTGACGCAGCGCTCATTTCCACAACACAGAGCTGCCTCTTGGTCCTGCCACATTTCTGCGCTGCTCTCCTGGACTATGATGTGGGGCTGCTCACTGGCCATCTGAGCAAGCATTCTTAGAGGCTCTTTAGAAATGACTGGATATGGGGTGCCTGGCTGGCTCAGTCGGTAGAGCATGTGACTCTTGATCTTAGGGTTGTGAGTTCAAGCCCCACATTGAGTGTGTAGCCTACTTTAAAAAGAAATAGAGGGGCACCTGGGTGGCTCAGTTGTTAAGCATCTGCCCTCGGCTCAGGTCATGATCCCAGGGTCCTGGGGTCGAGCCCAGCATCGGGCTCCCTGCTCAGTGGGGAATCTGCTTCTCCCTCTCCCACTCCCCCCATTGTGTTCCCTCTCTTGCTGTCTCTCTCTGTCAAATAAACAAATAAAATCTTAAAAAAAAAAGGAAATAGAAACGATAGGACATGAACTTTACTAATACATAGCACTAGGCAAATTAGAGTCTTCCCATATTGTGACAAGGTGTGTTGAAAGCTGTTGCTTTACCAAAACTATTCATTATGGGGCCCTTTGTTTAAAGGCTGTCCTGGTGCTTGGGGACAGTGTCTTTGGCTCTCTGACTCCCAGGAAGCAAAAATAAGTTACTATCAGGTGATGCTCATACTTAGAAGCCAAACTAAAAATGAGAAGGTTTGTCATCCTTGAGAAGGGGGCAGCTGGCTGCACCTCCAAACTAGGAAGTGCCAGGTTGCTCAAAATTTAAGCTTTTCTTCGTGTCAGGCATTAAAAAAAAAAAATTCTATTTACCAAGCATTTGTTAAATAATTACGGTGTGCCAATTTCTATGCTGGGCAACACACGAAAGGATATTACGTGGTTTCTGTCAGCCCGTGTTTCAGTCTGGTAGGAGAGATGCATATAGTAAGTGACCTCTCTGCCAAGCAGGGATAATCCCAGCAATCGCTTGATGGGGGCTTGTGAGGTCAGGCCATGGAAGGCTTGGGTGAGGGTGAGAGGCAGTTGCTGAGGGCCTGCCCCAGGCAGGTGCTCACATAGTTTTGTTAGCCTCGTTTTCGGAGAGAGAAGCTGAGGCTCTGAGAGCAGAGGAGATTCAAATTCAGGGATCCAATTCAAAGCAATTTCGTATGTCTTCTTCCAGCCCTGGGCTGGACTGAACTGAAAGCAGCTTTCCACATTTGGAAAGTCTTGTCTCTAACTGGTCTCTGTGTGGAGTAGGAATTAAAGGTTGCCCCGGTGTATACTAGCTCTTTGGGTTATTAGGTTTCTAAACCATGTCCAGTGCAACTCCATCCTCTCCTGGTTTTGGTTTTCCGTAGAGTTCTCTTGGAAGAGAAGTATGACTTCCGGTCTCTGTTTTTATGCTGGAAGTTGAATGAAACAACTTCTCTCACTTGCTCCCCAAAGGATTGATTTTATTTAGCAAACAAATACATCAGGTGTCTCAAGCTCTTTGGGGACAAAACAAGTTTTTTTGGTTGTTGTTTCTTATTCTGTTTTATTGAGATATTATTGTGCACCAAAAACTGCATATATTTAATGTATAAAATTTGATGAGTTGGACATATGCATACATCCATGATTCCATCAACACAGTCAAGGTAATAAACACATCCATCACCTTCAAAAGTTTCCTTGTGCCCCTGTGTGTTTGTGTGTGTGTGTGTGTGTGTGTGTGTGTGTGTATGATGTTGTTTTTGTGACAAGAATAGTTAACAGTACGGTGTTGTGTACTTCAAAATTTGTGAACAGTGTAGATCTCATGTTAACTCTAGGCACTATGCTATAGAGCAGATCTCTAGAACTTATTCATTTTGCATAACTAAAACTTTATACCCATTGAGCAACAACTCCCCATTTCCTCCTCTCCCAGCCCTTGTTGGCAACCACCACTCTATTTTCTGCTTCTATGTTTGACTAATTTAGATACCTCATATAAGTGGAATCATGCAGGATTCATCCTTTTGTGACTGGCTTATTTCACTTGGTATGATGTCCTTCAAATTCATCCATATTGTCACAATTGTTAGAATTTCCTTCTTTCCTTTAAGGCTGAATAATATCTCATTCTATGCATATAACACATTTTCTTTATCTATTCATCTGTTGATAGACATTGGGTTGTTTCCATATCTTGGCTATTGGGAATAATGCTGCAATGAACATGGGAGGGTGGATATAGATTTTTTGTGGAACCTCTACACTGGTTTCCATAATGGCTGCACCATTTTACATTCCTATCAACAGTATACAGGGTTTCAATTTCTCCACATCCTTGCCAACACTTGTTATCTTTTGTTTTGTTGAGTTTGGTTTTGTTTTTGGTAATAACCACCCTAACAGGTGTGAGGCGGTATCTCCTTGTGATTTTGATTTTATTTCTCCAATGAAGAGTGATGTTGAGCACCTTTTTTTTTTTTTTTTAAGATTTTATTTATTTTTGACAGAGTGAGAGAGAGCACAAACAGAGGGAACAACAGAGGGAAAGGGAGAAGCAGACTCCCTGCTGAGCAGGGAGCCCGATGCGGGGCTTGATCCCAGGACCCCAGGATCATGACCTGAGCCAAAGGCAGGATGCTTAATGACTGAGCCACCCAGGCGCCCCCATTATCATGACCTGAACTGAAAGCAGCTGTTTAACCAACTGAGCCACCCAGGCGCCCCATAAATTGAAGGTCTCTTATCATTTAGTTCTCACAAGTCCTTGGATAGGAGGTATTATCTCTCCTAGAACTCAGGGAACTGAGGCTAAGGGGGCAGGGCAAGCCTGAGGTTCCAATCTCTGCTCTGTATCAGAACTAGGTGGGGATTCTAAACAGATATGGACCCCACGGCTGCCTGGTAACCCATAGCATGAGCTTTCTGGGGGATGTGGCCTATGTTCTGTTGTTCTGCCGGCAGACCTATACCAGTCCGTTGCAGTCACTGAGGCTCAGGTTCTACTCCCCTACCCTCCAGTTATTAATGTCATGAATAGAGGAGATAAAAGATGAAAAAATTAATGGCATTACGACTCTTCTATTTGTTTTTTTGCAGTTGTGTTTGGCATTTCATAAACTCAAACATAAGAAGAGTTATGTATTGTTACCTCGGCTCATTACTTTATCAGCATCCAGAACAGTGCCTGGCATGTAATAGATGCTTAATAAATATTTGGAAGGGGTGGGTGAATAACTAAGGGCACCAGTATAGGAGAATCCGTTGTCTCAGCAGTTTCTCACTTTGATTGAACTCAGCCCTCTTGCGAATGTGCCCCAACCAAGCCCACCACGAGAAAGCGATTTCTCCCTAATATTGGCCTCAGCTGCTGACTATTGCTGATGGTGGCAGCTAGTACATGAAGAGCTGATCTGTTATAGGTGAGATAATCTGAAAACTTCAGGACTTGGGAGCAGTAGTAACCACTGTCCTGTTCTAGTATATAGGAAGTAGCATTTTTTAAAAAAAGATTTATTTGAGAAGAGAGAGAACATGTGTTCAAGAGCATGAGCAGGGGGAGGGGCAGAGGGAGAAGCAGACTCCCTACTGAGCAGGGAGCCCAATGCGGAGCTGTATCCCAGGACCCTGGGGTCATGACCTGAGCCAAAAGCGGACGTTTAACAGACTGAGCCACCCAGGCACTGCCAGGAAGTACAATTTAGATCAGCAGGTGGCTTTTTCAAATTCGTCCAGGTAACATAGCTGTTCTGACTTTCTTTACAAAACACCGTGCATTCTGAAATCCCTAAATATATCATTTTATGCTTGCTCACGTATCATCTGCCTGCTTGGGTAGCAGAATTTTAAACATGGCAGGCAAGGACAACTCTCCACTCAATCGGGGTGTGGAGCCTGCTCAGGATTCTCTGTCTCCGTTTCCCTCTGCCCCTCCCTCTCCCTCTCTAAGCGGGGGTGGGGGAGTGGGGGGGTGTAAAATCTCCACTCAGTCAGAATAGCCATGGGACCTTGTAGAATTCCCTGAACAACTCTGAGCCTTATGTTCATCCTTTTTCAAATGGGCAGGTGGAGGGACAATGGGAAACACCTGGCTGTTAAGAATATGAATTCTGGAACATATTTGAGAAGCCCTACCTGACCTTCTCCAACTCCTCCAAAATCCGGACCCCCAAAGGCCCTTGGTGCTCACTGCCGCCTTCCTCCTGGAACTGTGGTTAAAGAACCTCGACACCAGAAGCCTAGAATCAAGTGCTGATGTACCTTCTTTCTAAGGGCTCCCGGGAACTTGGTTAGGTTACTTAACCTGGCTAAGCCTCAGTTGAATCACCTGTAAAATGGGGAGGATAATAGGGCCTGTTAACAGTAAGATTGTTACTAAGAATTAATGGGATAATGCATATAAAGTGTTTAACATCGTGTCTGCCTCATAGTAAGCATGCCATAAGTGTCGCCTATTTTTATCAGTGTAATTATTAACCGGGTCAAATTTCTTGGGTGTTGGGAGAAGGAATGCAAGCTGAAGTTCAGTCACTAATGCTGGTAAGACCATCTTTTAGAAGATTTCTTAGGAGTGAAGCTTTTCAGGCCCTAGATATTTGATGATTTCTGGCTCTGGGTCCTCTGCCCATTTGCTCCATGCCCTTAGGGTCTAAGACCTCCTCCCCGATCTTTAGGCCTTAGTCTTCCCCTCCCCTCACTGGTCATTTGAAAGAACTGGTCTAGATCTCTAACAGCGCTGAGTATAGTCTTTGCTGCAATTTGAAGGATCACATCCAAAAATTCATTTTTCTTCTATCCAATTCCAATTCCTTACCCTGAAAGCAGAAAGGAATCCAAATTATACTCACCATGGCTGCTAGTTGTGTGTGCATCCCAAGGACTCCATATAGTCAAAACCTCTTACAAATTGACTGACACAACTTGGAATATGGACGGTACAGAAGACAAAAGTCCTATATCAGGGTAAATATATGAAGTCAATCACTGAAGTTGAATGGAGTTGAGTGTCCTTAACCTAGTAATTATGTGCTAAAGTGCTTAGGGGTACAAAGCCGTCATGCATGTAACTCACTCTGAAATAGAGTCAAATCTTAATAATAGGTGAATCTGAGTAAAGGGTAAATGAGGTGATTTGTACTGTTTTTTTTTTTTCCTGCAACTTTCTGTAAGTTGGAAATGATTTCCAAATAAAAATTTAAAAATAAAAACCCAATAAGGGACAAGAAACCCCTGACTGTTTTGTTAATCCTTTCCCAGCTAACGTGAGTGCTATAAAGCAAACAGATGAGGTCCTGGAGTAAAGGTTTACAAGCAAATACTCCATTATAAAATCCTAACTTTCCAGGAGTATGCAAATCCTATTCAAGTCAAACACCCTATGGGCTTTTATGCAGTGTCTTCTATTTCTGCTACTAATAGTTGCCAGGTATAATTGAATTAACCTCTAGGGGCTCACACACTAAATGGCTGTTCAAGGTCACACAACCAGCATGTGGTGGACCCTTACTTTGGGTCTGGAGACATCTGTCTTCAAACCCTCATGCCATTGCCCCCATTCCCCACCACGTGCCAACGTGGGCCCTGCCCTTTGGGAATTTACTAAGTTTCCAGGGGATAGTACATACCTACATAAAAAAGAGACCAGATCTTGCATATAAATCATGTATGGGATTGTAGAAACAGCTGTAAAAATAATGGGATCACTATAGGAGGATTAAAATGGGGTGCATTTCAGTCACAGAACAGGCTTTTGAGCTTTTAGCAGGAACTCTGCAGACTGTATCTGCAATTAAAAGGAAACCCCTAGATGTTTTATAAACGATGTGTTTCAAAACCAAAACACAGGAGGAAAGAAATATGTTGGCATTTGTTACCACATTTACCATTTTGTATCTTATCTTCCCAAACACTGTTATATTGCTACATCATTGTTTTGCCTGCTCCTTTGTTCCCAGCAAACTCGCTGGGCCTTTTCATGATCCCTACACCTGTTGGCTGACAATTGATTCCAAGTTTCCCTTTCCTGGGAATTCAGACCTCCTCTGGACAAATGATGGATGGGCCATCTTAATCCTGTTTGGCTCAAAAAGGACCATCCAGGGCGCCTGGGTGACTCAGTTGGTTAAGCGTCTGCCTTCAGCTCAGGTCATGATCCCAGGGTCCTGGGATCGAATCCCACATTGGGCTCCTTGCTCAGCGGGGAGTCTGCTTCTCCCTCTGCCTGACACTCCCCCTGCTTGTGCGCACTCTCTCTCTCGGTCAAATAAATAAATAAATAAAATCTTAAAAAAAAAAAAAAGGACCATCCAGCTGAAGAGAGGCTGGAGCTGACTTCTAGAGACTGACAGAAATGACATTGTCCATTCAGGTCCTCTCACCAGAAACTTGTTTTTATTTATTTATTAATTATTATTATTATTATTATTATTATTATTATTTTACCAGAAGCTTTTAAACAGGATCATCCACATTTCATAAGACTAACTCTCTGGCACAAAAGCAAATGAAAAGTCTTCTAAGGAAGTTCTTATGGGCAAATTCTCTGATCCTCACTTTCCTTCCCATAAGTTGGGGTTAATAATATGCTCCTGGCCAGTTTCCTGCAAAGACTCCGTGAGGTAGTGGATATGGGAGGATCTGCACTGAATACAGCAAGCGCCCAGCAATAGGACCTGTCGTAAGAGTGATAAGAGTACTAGCAATAATACCCTTTCCTTGAACACTTACTCTGTGCCAGGTACTGTGTGGAGCATCTGTCACACCCTGTTAGGGAGACACTAGAGAAAAGCCTGGCTGAATGTGGCTTCTAGAGTTAGCCTGGGTCTTAGTATTGGATCTGTCATTTACTAGCTATGATCTGGAGCAAAGATGTCAACCCATCTCTACCTTGGTTTCCTGTTTGTAAAATGGGGAGCAGCGTGGCCAGGTCAGCCATCTAAAGTACTTAGTACAGTGTCAGGTGCCCTGTAGAGTGGGGAGTTACTTGCTACTGTGAGCTTATTTACCCCAGCAACCCTTGGAGATCAGGACTATTACTACTTTCATTCACAGAGGAGAGAGCTGAAGGCCTGGGGTGTCATGGCTTGTCTTCCACAGAACTCCAGTCCAGCCTCAACTCTGGCCAACTCCAAATTCCCTGCCTGTTCTTGACCGCCTCACCTACCCCTGGCATTGCAGAACACCAGCGCCCATTATCATCGTATTCTGTGTACCTCTGGAGGACCAGCAGCTCCATGACATCTTCAGATGAGCAGCCTGAACAAGTAACAAGCATCTTCGTGAAAACAGCATATGCACATGGTGACGACTATAGCCCAAAGCCGCAATCTCCTTCCTTCCGTCATCGTTCCCCAACAGGTGAAAATGTTAATGCACCCTCCCCATTATGTACCCAAACTTGTATTTATATTGTAAGCCCCTATGTGCATTTACATATAGCCAAGTGTGCACGGGGCCATACGTATAGTGTACGCCCATACGGTATTTGTAAATTATAGACACCAACTCTTGTACTAATACAGCATGTACCTTATGAAATGCATAGATATTATTAAAGAATGACATGATAGTAAGCAGAAATTGGAGTTCAGGTGCTTTTTTTCCAGCCCCAAAGGGGGTCAGGCAAACCTTCCGGATCACTGCTCCAGAGCAGCAAGGGGCCACGTGGCAGGCAGAATGGTCAGCATCAGATCACCCGAAAGGGCTTATTACAGATGTCCATTCACGACCAGCACCCCCAGGCAGGATCTCTGCAGAGGGACTAGGACTTATCATGTAAAAGGTGCCTCCAGGTGATTCTTAAGTTTAGGAAATTTGAGTAGATTTCCAAGGCCTTAGGTCTAAAACATGCATATAAATTTCAGACCATGTATCTTCTCGAAGCCTCAGTTTGCTCATGTGTAATGAGGATAACAATCCCCATTCTCAAGGGAGATGTGGGTAAAGATGATCCTGTGGAGTTGTGGGTAAAGGTGCATGCAATGTTTTTCAAACTTTAAAAAATGTGGCCTGTGGTAGGGAATACATTTTGCATCATAACCAGTACACGCATCGACAAATGTGTGTCTGTGCATGTGTGTGTAAATGCAACAGATACCATGAAACAATACTCGCAGCCTTACTTCGGGCAATGCCTTCTGAGAGTTTCTGATTGAGTAGATTCTGATTTCATTTAAGAAAAAATGCTGGTAGAGATCCTGGGTGGCTTTTCTGAATAACGTATGACCTTTATAAAGTTCTCGTGCGTGCGTGATTTGTGTGTCCTTCGGATGTTCGCAATGACCCTGTGAGGTGAAAGATATGTTGGTAGTCGAGGAAACAGGAGAAAGTACTAACAGTTTGGGTCTAGGGACTTCCCTTCAGCTCACATGACTCTATGCTGTCCCCAGTGTCGTCGCAGCCAAGCTTCCCGGATGGTCCCCACAGGGCTTTTTGGAGACTGAGGCTAAGATTATTCTCATTCTTGAGGTCCTGGTTTACTTTAAAAAAATGAAGAAGTGCCAAAAGAGGAGGAGAACTATCATATTTAACAAATCAATGCCCTGAACATACAAATATAACAACAGCAATGACTGCATGTATTACCCTTATTTGGAGATTATATCAGAAGCCTCCGTTTGAGGCCATTTGTGATGTGGGACCCTATTCAAATAACCTTCCTATGCCCCTCCCTCTTGATTGGAGAGAGGTCCTCGTGGCCAAACATGTTTTGCATGAATTTCCCTTGATGGAGGTGGTTGGTACCTTGCTGGGACAGGTTCCCTGCAGGCTGGGGATGGAAGCCAGCCATCAGTGAGCCAAGGAATGAGAGGAGCTGAAGTCATGGACAAAGTGAGTAAAAATGCTTTCCCAAAGCTCGGCTCTAAAAGGCAGGAGTGAACCAGGATAGTAACTGTAGCACTGGCTGCTTGAAGGAGCGTTTATATGAGACGAGACAGATTGAGCACATAGAAAATGATGGGAGGATCTAGCTAATGGACAGGTTGAACTTGAAGACACAACAGAAGAAATTAAAGTGGGGAAAGATGGGGAAATATGCAGATGCAGGCTGGGAGGAATCAGCCTCTTATATAAAAAGGCACCTACTTCCCCTGCAGACTCAGATGTGATAGGTGAACCGCATCATCATACAACCAATTGACAGATGAAGGAAAGTGTCTCCTTATAAGATTTTTCAAATAAAGTATGAAAATAAAATACTGGAATTAGAATATCATCATTTTGCATCCCCTGGTGGATTAATAGACATAGGCATTGAGCATTAGTGGCTGTTGACATCAAAAAAAGAAATGAAAACAAGACATTATGTGTCCCCTGATGAAAGAATGCAGTGTCCCCTATAAGATTGCCAAAGGGATCACTTCTGTGTCTGATGAAGACTTTGGGGCCAGCTACCACTTTGCAAGGAATACAGGGGATGGAGGGAAATGTTGAGCTGCACCAAGAGTATGTAACCAGCAAAATTCAGATTGTGAGAAACCACAGGTCAGTCTCTAGAGTTCTTCAAAATGTAAAGCATATGGAAAGGAAAATGATGAAGGGGAAACCCACAGAGGGAGATAGACCTAAGAGTTATATCAAGTTTTTTAAAAAGCAAAAATTGTTATACTGTTTAAATGTGCCTAATTAGATGATAAATTCAAGGAAGTGGCTATTTTTAGAGGGAAGGTCAGGGCTGTGCTTAGGATAAAGCATGTAGAGAGCTTCTAGGGGGGATGGCAAAGGTCTTTTTTTTTTTAAAGATTTATTTGAGAGAGAGAGAACGCGTGCAAGTCGGGGGAAGGGCAGAGGGACAGAATCTTTTTTTTTTTTTTTAAAAGATTTTGTTTATTTAACAGAGAGAGCACAAGCAGAGGGAGAGAGAAGGAGAAGCAGGCTCCCTGTTGAGCAAGGAGCCCGATGTGGGACTCAATCCCAGGATGCTGGGATCATGACCTGGGCAGAAGGCAGCCACTTAACTGACTGAGCCACCCAGGCGTCCCTAGAATCTTCCAATCCGACTCCCCACTGAGCGCGGAGGAGCAGAACTCGGGGCTCTATCCCACGACCCTGAGATCATGACCCGAGCCGAAACCAAGAGTCAGACGCTTAACCGACTAGCCACCCAGGCACCCCACAAAGTTCTGTTTCTTGACTCTGGTGGAGTTTAAGAAGACGTGTGCCTTATTGGAGGCTTGATAAAAATGAAATACAATTTCTAAGGTCTTGGGTGCTAACAACACAGATGGCAGAGGGATTGTGTTTATAAAGAGAGACAAATGTCTGGGATTTATCTTACAATAACACAGGAGAGGGGTCAGAGGATGGTGGTATGGCAGGCCATGGGGTGGTGATTCTTGGGGTTGCTTGATGGGCCCATGGGTGTTCATTATGATACCATTCTATCTATTCTGGCAAGGTTTTTAATTCTCTAAATTCTCTAAAATAAAAAAATTAAAATGAAAAAAAGATGTGTGCCTTATATTAATTCACTAAGCCGTCCATCCGTGTGGTTTTCTGTACCTGAGCTTTATTATTTACAAGGTTGTAAATATCGGAGGCAATGTCCTCCAGTTTTATGTGCATGTGGCTTTAAGCCCTGGCACCCAATGCAACAATTAAGGTGTCAATGACAGCAGTTCTTCAAAACCCTCACAATTCTGCAGCTGTCTTCCTTCTCACAGCACCACTAAGAAGCAGAACTTGTAGCCCAACACATGAGAAATAACAGAGGATTTGGAATTAGATAGACCTGGACTAAAGCCTCCTGTCTACACGGTTCACTTGCCGTCTTCTACCGAATAGTTGCGCAATGTCGTGTAAGCTCCCCGATCCAGTGGAGCTTGGATTTCCTCAGGTATCAAACAGGAGTAATGTATTGTTGTGAGGGTTAGGTAAGTGTGTGCAATGGTATACAGTAGATGCTCAAGTGATGCTATTCCTATGATTATTTTTATGAGTCAGAGAACAGGCTGGCCAGGTTCTAGGACCTGGAAAGTGTGTGTGAGTCCACTGCCATGTTGGGTAGTCATTCTCATCATTCCCATAGTTGCCCTAAGCCCACTGGTCGTTTCTCTCCCTGTCTTCTGCTTTCTCATGAGGACAGGCCCGAGCAGGGAAGCATAGAGTCATACCTTTGAGTGCTGGGAGAATGTGATGCTCCCTGAGGACATTATATAAGGAATCAGTGAGTCACCCTTTCAGTAACAAAGTCAATGACAAAAAACACCTTCACTGACTATTCCTTTCCATCTGGGCTTCCGGACTTGGGAGGTATGGGCCCATCTGCAGGAAGCCATCTACTTAAGCTCCTGGGCCCGTCTTGAGCCAACACTGCTAAGGCTACCAGGACCTGTCTGACACTCCACCTCTTCAAAGATAAATCTGGTTGACATCTTGCTCCTCCAGGGGACATTTGGCAATTTCTGGAGACTTTTGGTTGTCATAAGTGGGAAGATGCTACTGGCATCTACTGGGTGGAGACTAGGGATGCTGCTAAACATTCTACATCACTCAAGACAAATTCTTGCAGCAAAGAAATATCAGGCCCAAATTGTCAATAATGCCAAGGTTGAGAAACCTGATCTGGAGGGAAGTGGGCAAGGAGGCTGGTGGCCTGCAACCTCCAGGTCCTGCCCCAGACACGTTGGCCTGTGCCCAGTTTACAGACAGAATGCTTGAGGCTTTGACAGGTTATATGGTTTGCCCAAAGTCACTGAGCGGCTGGGGAGATGGTCTCCTGACTCTAAGGCTCCTTCTCTGTTAGAGATCACCTCCTCAAGATTTCCTGATCATTGAGCTTTATGGCAATCCCTTAAAATATGACCTTCAAAGGACAACCTGAACCCCAAGAAGGAAGTGGAACCTTCCTTAGGAGTTGCTCATAAAACGAACTCTCACTGGTTTCCCATTCCCGGCTCTGAGAATGATCCAGCCCAGCTTCTGAGTGAGGTACACAAGCCCTTTCAAGTTCGGTTCCCATCACAATTCCCACAGCTCCCGCTTGCTCTTTCGAGGCTTCCTCCACCCCCTACAGTCTTACAGCCACGCCTTTGTTCTCTGTTGGCCAAATCGGTACCCATTCCACCTGAGGATACCAGCTGATTTTAGGGGCATAAAGGGATGACTGTTTTTCACTTGAATACGTAGGTATTTGTTTTCATGTGTATTAGGAGAAAAGAAACCAGCAAGCAACCCCATGATACAGTGTTTGGTTTTTTAAAAGATTTTATTTATTTATTTGAGAGAGTGATAGAGACCACGATCCGGGTAGAGGGGCAGAGGAAGAGGGAGAAGCAGACTCTCCGCTGAGCAGGGATCCCGACACGGGCTTCGATCCTAGGACCCCGGGATCATGACCTGAGCCGAAGTCAGACGCTTAACTGACTAAGACACCCAGGCGCCCCCAGTGTGTGGTTTTTGAATGAATGCATTTAAGTTTAGAAATTGTCAGTTAAACATATCACCTAGAAATTGTACAGGTGGTGGTAAAAATCATGAAGGTGGTGTGAATAGACCCGAACTGTGTCTTTACACAAGCTCTTTTTCGGTCCTGATGCCTCTCCCCTACCTGCTCCCCAGCTTGCCTCCCTGCCTCCCAACCCATCACGCTGCATGCCCAGCTCCTGCCTCCTCAGGCTGGAAGACCCAGCTGAGGCTTTTATTCCTCCAGAAGCCTTTCTGATGATCCCCATCCCGCTTCTGGCCCCGGCTTGGTCAAGTGTTTCCTTTGTGAATTCCAAGAGGCAGGACACACAGCTGCATAGTGCAGCCTGAGACGGAGCGGAGGGGACTTGGAGCAATTGCGGACCAGTAGGCACAAAGCACGGCTTTTTACCGTGAGGTTCCCGCCTCCAGTTCAGGCAGAAATGAGCTCCTGTCCAGAACAGAGCCTTAGCGACAAGCCAGGGCTCCGGAGCATTTCAACGTCATGTCCTCATTCATCCGAACAGGGACCGAGCATTGGGTAACGTTGTACCCCAATCGAGTCTACACAGCCTGTTGCCGTGTGCCAGAGAGTCTCTGAACTCGGGCTTGGGAGACCTCGTTCTGTTTGCATTTGGCCAAATCAGTTTTTCCCCTCTGAGCCTCAGTGTCCCCATCCATAAAATGGGACAGGGAAGGAATACTCATTTCCCAAGGTTGCCGTGAGTTTTGACCTGAGTGAACGGCTGTGGAAGCATTTTGTAAACCATAAGCACTTTTGAGTGAATGGAAGGGGTTGTTATTTTTAAACTCCTAAACGAGGACAGCCTGGTGCTCTGGGGTTTTCAGTGTGATGCTGTGTAACTAGAATAACCGGATTGCATGTTCGTGCATCTATACGTGCGTGCGTGCACACACCCTGCTTACAGAATGTGGTTTTGAGGCCTCTTTGAGATCCAGCAAATGTAAGCAGCTCAGAGAAGACAATAAGGACACACATTCACCAGCTCTTGCTTGAGTCGCTCCTCTGAGCCGGGCCCTGGCAACATGGACATTAGGATGTGTCTCTGCCCTGGACAATCATCTACTCCAGCAGGGAGGACCCGAGAGTGAAGAAGCACTTCCATGCTGAGCGATGAGGACCAGGACTCACGACACACAGGGTCCTGCAGGAATTCCCAGATGTAGCCCCAAATCCTGGGAAGCCAGAAAGACAGATGAGAAAAACTTTAAGATGAAAGAAACGCAATACTATTTTACTGATCATCTTAGACACAAGTCCCCAGAAAAATATGTCTTTATTTTTCAGAGGCGTTTTTTAAATTGCCTAAGTGTTTGGGGAGTGGAACAGATTGGCACTGAGAGGCACAGCTTCGTCCTGAGCCATCCTGAGGCCTGGAGCCTGGGTCTGGTACTTCCCAGCATGGCCCCAGTGGCGAGCAGAATGTTCAATACCAACACTCGAGGCTGCACATAAATGCACGGTTGACATCAGCACATGCTGACGGCCAGCCAACACTGCCTGGCCGAGTCCTGTGTGGGGCTTGGGGGCCGGAGGAGGGCGGGAGGGTGCGTGCTGGCTACGCATCAGCAAGTCAGACCACGAAGGGGGAACAGTGTGATGATACCTGATGCCGAGAGTGACGAGGGAGGCCTGCCCAGAGGATGAGGTCCATGCCAGCAATGAAAGCTGCTCCCTGCCTGCCAGTCGTGGCTTCCTCTGAAGCACACCCTGGGGGCCACCGTCTGGGGGCCGGACAAGCCAGCGCCCCATGCCACAACTTTGTGGGTCCCTACTGTTCACATCCTCCCAACTCTGGGCTCCTCTAGACCAAGGAGCGACACATTATCTCCAAGTCCTTGGCACAGTGTAGGGACTCAGAATGGTTGTTGAATGAATGCGAGATTGGAACGGCATTACAAATGGATAGAAGAGCTGTGAGGGAGAACACCACTGCCCTGAAGCCTTGCATTCTCAAGAGTTACAAGTGGCTCTAATTTAAAACTCCTTCATTTAATTTATCTGAGCATTTTCATTAGGCATTTCTGCCTTTTCTTGTTAAAAGTACTAACAGTATTAGGATGCAAGATCTATATACTACAAGTAAATTATGAAATGTAATTTAAAAATGAATACCCTTAAACCACCAGCCAACTCAAGAACTGGACCATTTCTAGTATTTATGTGTCCACCGGGGCGAGTCTCTCCTAACTCCGCCCCTTGCAGACCCTCACAGCCCATCTCTTAACAGCCACTGTCCTCAACTTTCTGTTGGTTATTCCGTTTATGATTTCTTGGCTTCACTCCAAATGTATATAGAAGAAAATCTATTATTGGGTTTATTTTGTTTCACTTGTTTTGAGCTTCATAAAAAGGAATAATACTCTTGAAATCTTATGCACCTTGCTTTCTTTACTCATTAGTTCCATGTAATTGAATGTGGCTATAATTCATTCATGCTCACCTCTGAATAGTATTCCATTGTGTAAATATACCATCATTCATTCACTCATTCATTCATTCATCTACTGATGCACATTATGCTTGTTTCCAGTTGTTTGCCCTTATTTACAATGCTGCTGTGAACTTCTGTGTGTATTTTCTGGTGTACACGATTAGGGCTTCATCTCAGGTATAATACCAAGAAGGAGATTGCTGGAATGTTTCAGAAGGTTTAGGAGCTGGTGAAGGATATTCATGACCTGACCTTCAGAGCTGTCTGAGACCTGGTCCAGAATACTCTCCAGCCTTGCTGTGTGCCACCTCCGCGGCCACCCTCCATGCACCGTTCCCGGGAAGCTGATTTGCCCTGCTCGTCATTGGCTCTAGGACTTTGACCCTGCCTGGAGCACCTTTCCTGCGCCTCCTCCATCTCCTCTCTTCTCTCAAAGTTCAGCTCAAAGCCTCACTTCAAGGAGGAAACATCCACTGCTAAGCCCCAGCTCTGTCGAATCATGGAATTGTGATTTTAGAAAGTTTTTTCATCTCTGAACCACCGATCCACACCCCTAAAACAGAGGGATCATGCCATGACTACTGAATATTTACTGAGGCCAGGCTTACTTTTTTTACATGCATTCCGCAATTAACACAATGTGGTATCATGTTGTCATTAGGGTCATACGCTCTGGAATTAGATCATCCTGGGCTTGAGGATTAAGTGAGTCAACGTATATAAAAGACTCAGCACAATGCCTGGCACATAGAAAATGTGCAGTAATTTCTAGCTGTGGTTAGTACTCACGCCCTCATAAAGGAGTCACTTATGAAGGAGTCACTATTTTTGTTCCCAGTTTACAGAATAGGAAACTGAGGCATGCAGAGATTATATAGGTTGCCTGAGGTACACGGTTGAGTTAGGATTTAAACCTTAACAACAAGCCTAAG